>NC_142117.1:30876785-31212142 GCF_056152115.1 Neolamprologus brichardi
GGTGGTTATGAACTTGAATAGGTATCAGCGTTTTGTTTGAAATGAAAGGAAGTACATGCCTCAAGTCATAAATCATACATTAAGTCACATGAAAGGAAATCAGTGGCTGGCTACAAAGGCTGAGCACAATGTCTGCTGCAGTGCCAACTTACTATTATGAAATGCACGAGTGAGCACACTTTATCAACTTTAATTCACACAAAAGGTGAAGGGAATAAAAGAAAGGGGAAGACGAGAGAGGCCAAAGGAAACATGTAAGTTTAACACACAGAATAAAGAAAGTGAAGATGAGCAGCAAGAAGTTGAAAGATGAGAAAACGGCCGCATGCTGGCCAACTACTGTGGGTTTTTGGGGCACTGGAGCCAGGCTTGCTATTTTCAGCCCCATCTGTCAGTCCCCATTAGGCAAGCAATCCACCAGAGGAGAATGGGATCATAGAGGTTGCTGGGAGGAGAGAGGCACACTGCCGCCTTCATAAATTTCACCAGAAAATGGGGGAATTTTCCCGACGGCATGTGGCAGACGATTGTCTGATGGACCAAGAAGCCAGTAGACTTGCTGGCTAAATCAAGCCCTGTTGACCTCGTTAGGGGGCATGTGATGAATATTAATAAGGCCACCCTTGCATCTAGGTTGCCACTGGGTCAGGATGAGCCAGTGAGAGAGGCACCTCTGCATTTTCAGGAAAAATAAAAAAAGACTTGATCCATACATAGACCCTAATTTTAATGACTAAGTTCCCCATGTATGTAGAGATGCACAGTGCAGTGTTTGTTTTGTTTTTTTTTAAATTCGCAGAATACTAGCTCAAACTATTAAATAGACATGACTTTAGGCTGAAGAAAGCTGAAGAAAAGGATTCACGCTTATTACCATGGAGGGGGAAAAACATTATCTCACAAGAGAATCAGAACTTGTGGGTAAGAAACTGTCCTGGCATGTGGCTCGTTCTGCACATGCTAAATTTACTTTTTGGGGACGATTATAAACCAAACCAAACCAAACCAAACAAAAATTTATTTGTCCTCACAAATACTGGTATCATATTTACTTAACTTCTTAAAAAACATTAAAAATACCAATTTCTTCTATCTCAAGAAATTCTATTTGAATTTTATTTTGACACCTGTCAGACTACTGACTGTTTTTAAAATGCGTGATATATGGTGCCCTATTTAGTGTAGAGATTGACACAGTTTGAATAATTAACTTGTTTATCGAGTAAACATTACATACCACACATTAGACCGTACTTATTTCTGACTCAGTCAGTCATAAATGAAAAAAATTATGACTAGACTTATCATTTATAATGAATGTACTAGGTTTATGTTGGCAACGCTAGTCTCAACCTTTTTAACTTTCAGTTTTCTGTGTATATTTTACAGAAACAGCTCCAACTTTTGAATGCAGTAAAGATCATCTTGTGCTATCAGAAGATTTCCACACGAAAAGCTTTCTTCCCCACACAGACTCTGGGATCGGGGAGGAGCAGGTAGCCAGCGTCCTTAATGGGTCTGACGTGGACCACAGCGTTGGAGGGACAAGTGTCGTGAATGACCTCATATCTACACTCTCCTCAGAGGTGAACAAGTCCCAGGAGAGCTTGTCTGAATCCTCTAGTGTGGAGGTGCTGAAACCGACCTCCTCTGTCACCAGCATCAGTCAGCCCAACAAGGGCATCAATGTAAAAGAGATTTTGAAGAGTCTGGTAGCAGCTCCAGTGGAGGGCATGGAGGCTGGGGTGGAACCTTTATCTTATCCAGACCCCGCTGCCAAGGCCCAGGCCATGCTGCCCATGCAGTTTCACTCCTTTGACAGGTGAGGAAGTGAATCATTTCTATGATGGTGCTTCAGTTTTTCTCTGCCAGCTAAACAGTGCCAAGATATTATTGCAAATAATCCCTCCTTTTTCTTTTCAACACGAAACTCAATAAACCCTCTTTATGGAGTTTCAGATTTGTCAGGGTGAACATTTGTTTTGCATTTTTAAAATGAAAGTCACAGTATCATTGGTTTGTCATTACATCACTGGATGAAGCATGACATTAGAACTTTATGTCGACTGTGATGGATCACAAAAGGGTCTGATTTTCATGTTTTTAAGAAATAATAGGAAAGAAAAGATCTTTCTTAAAAAAATCTTTGAGTTGAATCATCAGCGGATTTCTGTCGATATGTTTGGGTGTGTGCAGCATCTTGAGCGGCTGCAGAACAGCGATGTAAATCCTCAGGGTTTACCTTAGTCATCCAGTTTAGCACTAATGGTTTCCAAGTAGCTAGCAGCACTTTTTTTCCATTTCAGGCCACTTGTATTGTATTCTTTCAACAAAGCAAAGGATTCCTATGTTTAAAAAGAGTATCTGAGGCATGGTGGGTCTGCTGCAGTTTATTTAAATTCCTGGATTAGATAAAACCACACAGTAATCTTTTTGGATTTGTGTGTTTACAAACCTGCTTCTACAGGGATTTCAAGCATCAGTTCCTCCGAACTCTGTTTCCTGTGGCTGATAAAGTTTTGAAATAATCATTTTTCACAAAGATATTTAAGTTTGTTTGGCACAAACCAAAACTAACCCTTTCCTCTGGAAACCACTTAGTTGGTCAGAGTTTTTTGCGTTCAGACCTCAGAGAGAAAGCAGAGGACCCACCGAGTCAGGAGCAACAATGGGGGGCTCCTTTCTCCTTAATGCATGCTGTTGCTGAGCTGGGTTGAGGTGAGCTTGATGAATAGGGGAAAAGATGAAGGGGTATGTGGAAACTGGACAGCTTAGAGGGTGGGGGTCTCCTGGGCGTTGATGACAGATTGAACAGAAGTGGCCACGCACCACACCGCAGCCAGCCATCGTCCTCACCGCTCACATCCTTAATGGAAAGTGGCAGCCTGAAATGAGTCGCCGCGGCAAAGTGTATTATTTTTGAAATGCTTTTACACAAAGGCTCCCGACCACATTTACAACTTTGTCTCATGCTTTTCATGTCACTCCCTCTCCAGCCTCTATTTGCTGTGTCTAATTGTTTGCCACCTGCCAGCGAAATGAACTGCCAGCCGTGGACGAACCTTTCATTTGTCTGTCAGGATGAAAATAGATTGGGAGAGACAACATCAAAAAGAAGGAGGGGAAAAATGGCTGAAAGTGGAGTGCACAGGGGCAGCTGTCACAACGGCCCCTCTGCTAGACACATTCACAGAGGAGGGGTTTAAAGTCCCCGAAAGCCGTATTTAAATTGATGAAAATAAAATAAAATATTTACTTTTATCATCTGCTGAAAGTCTCCAGATTTCAGATATTATTGGTCCTCTCTCTACATATTTGATTGTTCATGTGAAGAAGAGCAGCGATAACTGTTTTTTAATTAAATTTGCATGTGTAATTTTACCACAGCACATTTGCGCTGCTTTATTCCTTGTATTTCTGAATAAAGTGCTATTAGATTAGATTCCTACTCTAGATCTACAAAGGAGACATTTCTGTGGTCATACTTTACATTGCAGTCATCCCTCACAGCCGCAGACCTCATTAATATTCATTTCAAGATTAATCCTTCCTTTATTCTCCGCAACTCAATTAAGACAATCCTATTAATAAAATATGCACTAGATAATCTATACATGATTCATGAGCACCCGGCTAATGAATTATTCATCGAAAGAGTTCCATGCTTTCTCAACATACTGTAGATCTAATGTAATGCCCAGGCCATGCCAAAGCATGGGCAGGCCCCTGCAGGAGGAAGGGGTGAATGTGGCAAACAAGAGGACATTCACAAAAAGCCCCTGCAATCAAAACATGAAATCTGTCAATGGTATTTCACTGAGAACTATGAAGATCTGCTAAATAAATGATACTTGTCATCAGTGTTCTCCAGAGCACAGCTGTATCCCAGGAGATATTAATATTTCAGGAGGCTTTCAAGCTTTCCCTGGCGCTCTCTCGTTCTCTGTTATTCTGTGTGTAAGTTTCAACTGCTTTTTTCTTTCACTATTATTTTTGTTATTGTATGCTTGTTAGGTCGCTGTCACCAGGGCTGCACCTTCTGCTTAATGCGCAATTAAATCTGCTTTTTGAATATTCTCTCTCCGCCAAGACAAAGTAGAGAGGTATTTTTTGGGGGGAAATTAAACATCATACCTTTTTAATATTTTGAGCAGAATCTGTAAAAACGTATATAAAATAAATTACCCAACAGCCTGAAACGCATCCAAGGCAAACTCTGTTTCCCAGGGCATGTTTTACATGATCTGTGACTGCAGATACAAAACAGCAACAACCGTCTGTGTTGTTTTTGTGGAGGAAGGATTCTGGGGATTTGGTTCAGATGACAACAGGCTTAGCTCGTGACAGAGCAAAGGCCTGGCCTGTGTCACAGAGAGTAACTGCAGGAGATTGGACGAGACATTATCTGGCACCTTCACAAACCCAAAGGCCAACTGCAGACCCGATAAGGACAAGCTTTCCTTCTCTTCTCTGTCAGGGAGCTCTTGCAGAGCCAAGTTCACTGGATCATCTTTAATCCTTGGCCAGTCAGATTGCATGTGAACTGAGGAGTCTGGTGGCTTAATGGTGTGCCTGTGCTTTTTCTTTTGTCATTACATAAGGTCACAAGTGTCATTTCCATCCTAAGCAACATGCTTTATTTCCTAAGTTAATAAACAATGTCCCTTTCATCATAATACCATGTTCTGTTTTGTGCAGTAGCTTATATGAAAAAGCCACCCGTAATTTTTGACTTCCGTATGTGCATATTTATTTTTGATTGTAGCTGGGGGGGGTTTAAGTTTTTGGTTTCTTTGGTTGCATTTTTATTTTCTTCCTTCCTGTCTATCTAGGAACACAAAGTAAAACCAGTAGTAATTGCCATAATATGCCTACACCCTTCATATAGTTTCTGACTGTGAAGCAGATTATGTTCTGTGGCTCTGGATAGAATAAACGCCAAGTAGAGAATCCCCAAATCTGCTTCTGGAAAGTCTTTTGTTCGACTTGGGGATGTTTTCAGGCCAGGCTGCACCAGGGGACCACTGGAGGCAAGAGCAGATGTAAGGGAATGTAGTAGCTCGCTGGCTGGTTCTCATGTTTATTTACTTAAGCCTCATGTGTACATGTGTGTCCAAGTTTGCCTTGCATGCATTACGTTGAAAGATGGAGTTACAGGGCAGGATGTTTACCCTTCAAATGCCCTGACTAATGTGTCCGCGTGCTCGTAGTGGCAGGCCCTGGAAGGAGTAAGAGATGCAGATATTTTCCCCCTTAAAACATGAATGACTTTGGTACCAGGTTTGCTCATGCTAATTGCTTTCTGCTATCATCTAATTTAATTTATTTAAAAACACATCATTTTTTTATTCCGGTAAGATTTAAACTTGCGTCTTGCTTCATCCATATTTTTTTTGTAGATGGTTTTGTTCCTTTAGTTTTGTATCCTTTTTGTTGAACTGTTACTGTGTTACTTTTTTTTTTTTTTTTAACTTTCTGTTTATTAAAACAAATGCCTCTCTTTTTGTTAAGCAGAATGTCAAATATAAAAGACCCAATTCTGGATTCAAACATATTTAAAATGCTGTTCAATCAAGAATATAAGTCAATTGTGTTAGCATTTTTTTATAATGTACAGTTTGAATCTCATACACCTGCAGCAATTACAACACCCTGTAGCTGTTCTCTGTCGTCATTTTATTTTATTTTTTAATGCATCATTTTTGGTGCATATATAAATAAGACACATTCTGTCTGTGTGTGTGTGTGTTTGATGTAGGAGTGTGGTGGTGCCTGTGAAGAAAACCTCCCCTGGCAGCCTAGCAGTTAACACCCTGGGAAGCAGCAGCAGCACCTCTCCAGGCTTGACAACTGGCAGCACCCCCAACATCTTTGCTGCTACCTCTGCGACCCCCAAAAGCATGATAAACACTACGGGTATGCTACAAACAAGGTTACTGGACTAAAACCGCGTTGTTCAAATCCTACGCTCAGTCCTAGTAGCCTTGCTAGGATTTACATAATACTGCTTCAGTATTAAGATTACAAGTTGCAATTACTTGTAATCTTACTGACCTCTCCTGATTTTTCGTTAAATGATGCTATTCTAGGAATAGAACAAAGTGTTTTTATTGTGTATGACCATGTGATCCTGGATGTCCTTGCAGGTGGTTGTTGCTATCACTAGATGGCACTCTTTACCTTTTTTGACTTCCCAAAGCAGCCCTGTGCTTCTGAGAGTGAAAATGGCTGTTTAGCCACCAGGATTTGTCTAGACACCACCCTAATTTTAATCTGCTTCAACTGTACAGCAAAACAAATCTTTTTTTTTTTTTTTTTTTGCCAAAAGTGAATTAGCATACCCTGACTTTTTATGGCGCATGGCTTCTGATCTGACTGACTACATGGCCTCTCCCCCCTTGCTGTCACATTGCTTCTCCCGAGGCTGTGCTGCATTGAGCAGGATTCACCTCAGGGCCAGTGTACGCTGGCTTTTGAAATACCCCACTTAACACAAAGAAGCACAAAGGATTTCAAACACCTTTTAGTGTGGTATATTATCATTATTATTATTATTATTATTATTAATAACAATAATAATAATAATAGTAATACAAATCACTCTCCTCTCTAAGGCCTTGTGAAGGAATTTGAGAAATGTACCCAAGTGAAAGTGTGCTTTCAGCTAAATCCACAGACTCTCACCCAGACCACATGATATCATTCTCACTGGTCTGACCTCTCAAAAGGACAGTCAGAATGATTTTATATTTGCGACTGTGCTGCCAAGAAGCTCCGATTCAGGTTTCACCTTTAAATTACAGTTGTCACAATATCCAAATTTATTGGCTTGTTTAAAGCTTTTCCGATATGTTCAATATGTTGGTTGATTCTTCATCTTTGTCATTTTACTAAACAAAACAGTTCCATGTGTCCCTGCTGGCACACGTTTGAACCAGCTGAGTTGCACTTGGATTTAGTTAAAGTGCATAATTTGTTCTACTTGGTTGAAATTTGGCTGAAGTCTACTGTCAGGGGCCAGATTGTGGCTGCTTTTTATAGCCTCCTTCCTCCTTCATTTTCTTTCAGTCATTTCAATCCGTGTGCCATTAAAAACATTTACAAGCACTGGATGTAACTTTAATGGAATTTCCCTGAAGATAGACAATGGTTTTGAATAAGGCGTTGCTTCTTTCTTCCACAAATCTTGTGGTAGTATTTAAATGCTTTGAATTGCCCACATTTTACTGTCTATTTTTAGTTACCTAAATATTTCTGCTTGGTATTTGACAAGGATAGTAAAAACACAATAAGACACAGTGTTGCGTTTTCTTGTATCGACTTGTTCACTTAGTGGGAGGGGTCACTAAAAATCAGTGCAAAGTTATCCTGAGGTGAAATTTTATATCCTGATTCAAAGTGGTATTCTTCCACTGTGACAATGCGTGCATTCAAAGGCCATTAGGGGGCCACTGAATGGTTTGACCAGTGCAGAAATTACGCAAGCCATGTGTGATGGCTTTCACACTGACCATATTTTGACCCAGTTGAACACATATGGCAGAAAGTGCACCAATGAGTTACACACCACCACCATCATCAAAAGCAAGTGCCATAGCATGCTTTTGCAGCACTTAGAGGCTCAACATCATAATAAGATGCCTAATGGACGTCTTTCCTTTAATTTGTCAGCCATCTGTATAAATCTGAAATTATTTTTGCCTTGCATTAATGTGATGCGTTTCTGTTATTCCTCCCGCAGGAGCCACTGACGCAGCTGCTTCTACCTCGTCTTCCTCCAGTTTTGTCAATGGAGCCACGAGTAAGAATCTGCCGGCCGTGCAGACGGTGGCCCCCATGCCTGAGGACACAGTAGAAAACATGAGGTACAACACAGCTCTTCCATTCAGCCAAAGTCATTTAGTCAAACTGTGTCACTTCTGTATAAAATCTACCTGAAAATAGATTTTTCTACATTGTGTTTCTTTCCTTAAAGTTTCCTCAAAGTCCTAAATCAAGATTTTCTATAGTTTTCTGCATGTTATGTATGTGTGTGTGTATATATATATAGAGAGAGAGAATGGGGGGGGAAGGAGGGATATCGATATATATGTATATCAAAAAACCAAAAAAGGTGGTTTTATGTTAACACTGTGGCAAAGTTTGTCCTAATTTATGTGCATGTGTATTACCGTACAGCTGGCTGTGACCTTGACTCATCTTCTCCCGTCGCTCTAATAGTTTGTGACAGACATCCTTAGATCTACTCTCCCACCGACTGCTGAGAGCTGAGGTCTTTCTCCAGAGTCTCGCTCTCCTCTCTTGCTCTGCCTCAGTGTTTTCTGCCACAGGAATAGAGATTCAGTTGCCATGGCAGCAGTAACCGACATCACTTAGCGTAACTGTGAAGTCAATGATGGTACTATCTCACCACAGAACCTACTGATGCCTGTGTTATATTTTAGATCGCAGCCGAGCTGAATAGACTGCTTCGGTCTACTGAAATCAACAAATAAATCTGATTATTACCATAGTTCATGTTCTTTATTATAATATAATGACTTCATGATCCCAACTTCTAAGTCCCAAAGCAACATGAAGGAAGGATTGCCTGTGGTTTCTTTATTTTTTTCTCTCTATTTCAGTGCCTTTTGTGAAGTAGACCAGAATCCACTACGTCAGAAGCTGACACCTCCTGAGCTCAAACCCTTTAGCTCCCTGACAGGATTAAAGACAGCCTCCAGAGGTGCAGGACAGTGTCTTAGGCAAGGACATCTATGCTAGCTACCTAGACTTCCTGCATCCTGCACTTTACGCTAGTGTGTCATCTCTCTAAATATGTTTTCCCAGGGTTCTTGAAGCGGGTTTCCACTACACATAAACCGTCCCTCTTCTCTTTCTGTTTTTCTGTATTCTGCAGCTTTCTGTCCATCTTAGCTGGGAAAACAAGCTTCAGCTCTCCTCGTGTTGTCCTTTTTTATCTGTGTGTGTGTGTGTGTGTGTGTACACATAGGAGATATACTGTATCTCTACTTGTACACCGTCTCAGTTTGTATGGCTGCATGACTCCAGCTCACAGTTTTTCTGAGGTTCTTAGATAATGTCAGCGAGAGGCATGGAGTGATTGTCTAAAAGATGTGGAACTTCCTCTGCAGTGAACAACTGTGATCTCAAGTGCAACTCTGGTAACATATCACAACAAAGAATGCAAACAGCTAGTGAGATGTGAGTTCACATGGCTCTTAATAACATTAAATCTTCACTTACTAACATCTCTGCTGATAGCAGCCACAATCTCATTGATATCTGGCTTAGTTTGCATCCTCTGAAATGTGCTGGTTACCTCTTGCACCCACCAGTCTGACTCTGACAGTCTGACTACACACTAACTGCTGTTAGCTGTGCACACCGGGTGAACTGTGGGGCTCTCACTGCTCCTTTTTTTATTGCTCCTTGATAGTGTAGCAAAAAGAATGACCTCTTTCAAGTTTTCTTTTTGAAATTTCAGGTGTCTAATTTCTTTTTCTGACTTCTACTTTGATGTGCTCTCTGACAGCATTACTACAAAGCTAGAAAGGGCCTTGGAGAAAGTCGCACCCCTGCTGAGAGAGATCTTTGTGGACTTTGCGCCTTTTCTGTCTCGCACCCTGCTGGGCAGCCATGGACAAGAGTTGCTCATAGAAGGTACAGATGTTGTATAGGGCATTTTATTCTTAGTGCGCTGTTAACATTTTTGTCCCAGTCACCCCACCAGCTGCCAAACTTTGGATGCAGTAGACATTGACAGGAGAGTTGCGATATTGCACACAAGCTGGGGGTCTGATTAAATTTGTTTTCCCTTTCATTCATCTTGTGGCGTGTGTGTGTTTGTTTTCTTCATGATTCTTTTCTCAAATTCTTTCCACATATTGTTCCTAGATATTTTTGTAACCATCAGCGTTTCACTGTCAAACCAATCTCATTTTGAACTAAATGTTGGTAGCCTTTGCCACCTCATTGCATTATTTTTAGTGCCAAAATAAGATGAAATTTCCAACTCACTCTTTCCAACTCACATTGTACTGGAAGGGATTTTCAAATCTTTTTTGTTTACATAAGCTTTAACCTTTTTGTGCACAGTAAAATCTATATGCACGCACATTTTTATTACAATGAAGTATAAGTGCTTAAATGTTTCTGTAATACCGGAGTCATTTTTGTTGCTATTAAAATGTACTCTTGAATGTTTCGACCTAGACGTGCCTCTGTGCAGCCACGAGGTTTAATGGCATTAATTATTTTATTTTAAAACGGTATTACAGCAGTCACTTTACAAATAGAGCTGCACTGACTGGTTTGGTTGTGCATAGTGTTTGCAGAAGTGTGAAATCTCTTTGCTGCACTCCACTCTATTTCCTGGTGGCTGCGTGAAGCTTTCCAGTCCCTTCTTCAAGCCTCAGGTTGGCAGCCTCTCACAGTGCTACTTGTGCCTAACCTCAGGGCTCTATGCCTACATGTGTGTGCACTACCACTCTATTCCCCAGGCTTGTTTTGGCTTGTATTCACAAGAAAACAGGGCCACCGCAGTCAGCACGCGCATGAGTGAGACTGTGTGTGTTTGCAGATGTTTGTCTGTTTGTGTGTAGTCCAAAACATACGCGGGTGGTCTCCGCTCTCTCGACTTGCACCCAAAATGTTTTCTCTGAATGCGGATTGCAAAAGTCTTTTCTTTTGCTGGTAACCTAACTGACACTGGTGGAAAAGGTCTTTGCAGAGAATGACAGTATGCTGCCAGAACGCACTCTTGTGACTGTTATTTAAGCCCTGCTAGAGAAATACTTTGACCCACATTTACTGGCCACCATTGTCCACTTGCCCACTCCAGGGGCATACTTTATTCATTAACCGTTTACACAACCAGTTGATTTAAAAAATGCATTTCCAATATTTTAATGTTTTGAATAACATTGCATTTAGTTAGGGTTTTTGTTTTTTTGCAGTGCTGGATCTGAAATTTTATGGATCTTTTTATTAGCATCTGTTAGTGGCATCTAATTTAAGCTTTTAAAAATAATCAGCTTTGACATGTTTAATGATAAGCAGGGTCTTATTTATTTGATATAAGTAGTCTTGTCAAAATGAATGGTGAAATGATGCATTAAGTACTTTTCTGCGCTCATGAAAAGGACATTTGAGGTATTACGGACTCCTTTTTAAAAATGTTTCCATTCCAACCAGTTAAGTTCCACAAACAAGCATGGTTTCCTCCAAGTCCGCCGTATATCATACATATATACATAAGTAAATAGAAATGTGAGTATGCTATGCACATGTGGCTTGGTCTACTCACTCAGTGTCAGGAGAAAGGAATGAAAAATCAGGTAGCAAAGCCTTGACAAGTGTGAATATGTCTGTTACCCTTTCACTCAAAGTCTGTCAGCAGACTGACCAAGCTGACAAACCAGAGCTGATCTCAGGCTGCAGACTGTAACCCCACAAACAAGGTCATAGATAGACAGCTCGGGCCTCAGCACTCTAGACATGTTTAACCCTGTCTGGGTCTGTGAAATGTGAACTCTGACAGGGATTAGAGCAGGTTTACCAGTCAAAACACTGCAAATACACAGAATCAACACTTGCTCTTGGACACCTATATGATATGGAAGTTTATCAAGCCACTTCAGCCCATCTTAGTTTCAGTCTGTTCATGACTGAGCTGATTTTGCTCTTCCTTCGTCTCTTTCCGTCATCTACTTTTCTTCCCGACCCTTCCCAGGCCCGCAGTTGAAATACTGTGCTGTAGTGCAAAGGCGCTCCATTTACCAGTAATTACCAGTCATCCATCACTCCTTAGATTGCTCGGGGTCAAGCCCTCCTGTGCCCCGTGTGCCCCTTTGCCTCACTCTATTCCTTCACCCCCTTTGCAGACATGTGGTCACTGCAGCAATTATGTTGTGTGCACCCTGAGCTTTACACTTGGAGTTGTTGGGTAAGAGCTGTGCGCGAACACTGCCGCTGTTGTGATGCCTGCCGCCTGCTCCTTGCTGTCCCCTGAGTGGCCCAGCTTGCCGGCACATCACCCCACAATGCCACATTCACCCATGCCTTAACCCTGCCCTGTTTACAGGAAAGGACTGGCAGGCCATGTTTAAATAGAATGCATTTAGTTTGTCTACCAGCACAAGGCCAGGGTCAGTTGGCCACCTGACTACTGTGTCAGTTCGGACTGACTTATGGCTTAGCGTGTCACTGCTATAACAAGAGGTCAACTGTGGCACTCTGTGTACAAGAGAAGGGTCACATCCTCTTAGAGTATTTACAATATGTTCCCTTGGACAGTCTCTGCTCATGAATAGAACTCAATGGAGAATCAGTGACCAAAAGATCCCTCCGTCCAGGGTTTGAATATTTTGCATTCTGTGTTAGATTATACCATTTAATCACACAAGTAAAACCATTTCCGCTGAATTTTGTCTAGTTGACCTTTAAAGGGGACCATTTATGCTCGTTCCTGGCTGTCCACCCTTGTACAATTCAAATTCAAAGTTCAAAATAATCCTTATTAATCTCAGTACTTTCAGGTCTTTTTGCAGCCCCTCTGTTCATTATTTTATTAAAACAATCCATTTTAGCTCCTCTCCCTTTGCTGACATTGAGGGTGGCAGTGAACTTCTTTCTGATTGGCTGTTTCATGCAAACAGAAGCTTAGAGCCACAGCTGTGTGGCTGAGATGATTATATTAGGGATAACTACTGCACTGACATCACTCAGAGCCAAGATATATATAAAAAAAAAAAACCAGCAAAAAAAACCTGCCTGAAGAAGAACATTTAGAGCAGACTGAGGCCTGAGCCCATTGCACATGTCTAATATAAGCATCCAACTCGTATGCTATATATATTACAGAAAATAATAAAACATAAATAGAAAATAATAATAATAAATAAAAAGCCATGAAGGGAAACGTCATGTAATTAGAATTAAATTCATATTTATAAAATATATTAATATGTTCTGTTTACATATCATAGTTGACAAATACACAAGTGCATTAATATTATCAGTATATTTCATTGTTATCAAACAGTGCCCATACTTAACAGGCGTGTCAACCAATGTAAATGTTACTGCAGTTTTAGTGTTTGGACTTTTGGAGGTAGGTCTGCTGTTGTGTTTACATGTGGACAGCAAATTGTACCTTGGACACACATTTTATTTATTGTTTTCTGTGCTATTACAGCAGACACACGTGCATTTCTCATTAAGCTATTCTGTATAATTAGGCTATTCTTTATACCTGTGTCTCCAGGTGCTTTTTGCATACTTTATAAAACTGAATAATATCAAAGATAACTCTGCTTTTAAGTATAATGCAAAACTATTTTGCTATTAATAATTTTATTAAATAAGCCATCATGACAACTACATAAATGCTATTTTGTTTTTAAGTATTTGTACTGTGAAAAACTAGAAATCTTCTTTGGTGGATACCCCATCATCCATGAAACAACAACATCCATGGGGCACAGTTTTTTTTTTACTCTGCCTGCCTATAATGAGTACTATAGAGTTCCTTTCTTTGCTTTATTAATGATTGCACCTTTAATGGTTCTCGCCAAGTGCAGCAGAAGGGCTGGAGGTGCAGAATACGAGACCAGTTGCAGCCATTGTTTCTACAAATGAGCTTTTCACACCTGCCCATGTTTCATTAGAGAGTTGTCTGCTTCAGTGGCTCACCGTCTACCGAATGGAGACGTGGGAAGAAGCTGTGAATGTCTTCTGTGAGCGTGTGGCACGTGTGAAGGATGTGCGTGTGTGGGGGTTGGAGTGCTCGTATGTAAATGTGTTGCAGATGTATTTTTTTGTTCTGTCGTTTTTTTCTTCTTTACAATTTTATGACAGGCACATTGGGAACACAATTTGGGGAGGGTTGGCAAAAATGTTAAAAGAGGCTATATACAGTAGCTTTGCACAAGTCGCGTATTGTTATGTCGGTGATGTGCTCTGTGCATTTTTCTTTTTTTATATATTATCTTGTTTGCCCAAATGATTACACCTTATCATACCAACAGTTGTATGCTTATGTTCTTTAACATGCAAGTTTCATGTCTCTTCTTTTCATCTGCTTTATCTCCAAAGGTCTAGTGTGTATGAAGTCAAGTACCTCAGTGGTGGAGCTCGTCATGCTCCTTTGTTCTCAGGTGAGCATTTTCTTTCTCATCTTTTTCACAGTGTTCATCTTTCCAGGCTCTCTTTGTCTTTTTCTATCTGCCATTCTTTTTCATGTCTAATAGGCCTTTCTATACTCTGCTTCTCTTGATAACATACTCTCTGCCAACACTCTGTGGAGACGTGCAAGGATCTGGTTTCAACCTTTGCGGATCAATATAAGCTGACACTCTGTACTGGCAAATTAGACATGGTCATTGCTGTAACCTAGTTCACTCACCTCTTATTTTGAAAGATGTATTTTAAACAGAGACGTACACATTAGATATACCCTCTATCCAGTCCAAGTTGTGGATATTTTGAAAGTATACACATTTATGGTTAAGACTTGCTTCAGTTTTGAGGGCTCATGTTAGACAGCAAGTTATTTAATCTCTTCCCTCTTTAAGCTAATTGTCCAAACGGATGGTACAGACACACACTGATCTCTGAGAATCTACCGACTTTCTCACTACGCCCTAGAGCTTTATTACCAAGGTCTCCTTTAGAGAATGAGCTCCACCTCATGCCAACCCTGCAAGTGACTGATCACCTTTGAGCTGACCCTCTGAATCTCTTGTTAAGCCCATGTTTTAGGGAAGGTCAGAGCCCTGATGTAGCAGTTAGAACAGGAGACATTTAACATACCTTCTGTCAGCCCATCAGTCTTGCGTCGGGAGCCCATAAGGAAGCCATTACTTGGTGCCTCTGTGGATCCAGACTGCTGGGCCAAAGTCTTGAGGAGGTGGATTGCCACGAAGTGTGCTCCATGGTATCCATAGTCCAAAGGGCTCTTCGGCAGGGAGCTGAGCCTCTGTTATATGGAGGCCATTATTCAGGGGCTTTCCACCAAAAAATGTACGTAAATGGGGGAGCCAGTTTTGAGTTATTGTTGCTCTTTTGATGCTTTTTGATGGGCTCCTTTTTGTGCTGCTTTTCTGTCTGTGGGAAGTTGCATTTTCCAGCTTTAGGATTTATTGCAGATGAGAGCATCAGCATGCTGTTAAGGGTCTGAGTCCACCCCCCGTTACACAGATAGCATTACTGCAGCTCCAGAGGTTCCTGCCATTAGGGGCTCGCGGGCTGAAACCCAGGCTGAGATATCGATCAGACAGCAAGGCCTTGAAACTAGATTGTATGGTTTGGTGTCCTTCTCAAACTGTTCAGATAAAGATGAACAATTGCTCTTCATCCTTATAATACACTCTCTCTATGTATATACTCCACTTTTGTTACCAGCTGGTATAATTAGCTGATGTAAGAATAGATAATTAGCAGTGTGTTCTTCATTACTTATTTCAGGGAACCAAGCTCATATGTGCTGACCAGCTGTCAGAAGCAGCAGAGACAATCCTTAATCTGATTAATAACTGCAGTGCAAAGAGCTCATAATTAATGTCTTTGGTAGCACATATTGAATCTCAGCTGATTTTAGAAAGCACAGCGAGTCTTGTCAGATGCAGGGTGAGCTTTTATCACAATAAAATGCCATCTTTGACATGCCCCCTCACATACTTTAACATTAATGTTTTAAGACAGCAAGGAGGGCACTTAGATGACCTTTAGTCCCTTTCTGTTTTGTGACCTGTCACTTTTATGAATAAATTAGTGCTAATGATCTGCCTTTTCTTATTTATGCATACTAATCACAGCAATCATTATGTTGCTGGCCATGGCTGCAGACACTATGTGTCTCTCCTCAGTCTGGGCAGCTGAATGAAAGGGTCAAGCAGCTCTGTTTCTTGTAACAGCTTAAACATACAGGGGGGGATCTAGAGTGGAGCCACAGAGATTTAGTGATGGAAGGCCTCCAGATGTGGAGAGTACAACTGAGCAAAGCAGAGTAGATAAAAGCAAAGGCTCCCGCATACTGACAGGTTGGATTGAAACACCACAAATACTTAGTGCCCTGCTGAATTTCAGGAAGATGAAAGTGGGAAGAGAGAGATGCCTCTCAAGGCCATCAAGCTGTTCACTGGGATAGGAGTTGTGGGATTTTAGGTGGTAGGATTTTCAAAGATACAATGGAGAATTCCAGTATTTCCCCAAGTGAGCATCAAACACTTCTAAGTATCGTTTGTGTTTCAACAAACTCGCCTGCTCTTTAGTATTATGGCACTTTTTAGCCACTTGTAGCAAATTCATTTGTATACAGTAGACTACTGTAGTCTTCAGTTTTTTCCAACTGAAGCATTTTCCCCCCAGAAAGCTAAATGAAGTTTATATCATATCAAATACAGTGTAAATAAGTCATAGTGTGTGGAAACTAAACTCAGCTATAAGCAAGTCACTATAGGACTTTAGTTCTGCTCAGATATTACTAAGAGAATAGTAATCCTGGATATGCCTGCTTGATATGTAATTATGAGCTAATAATAATGAGAAAAAAAATATGTCAAGCTTTTTTTATTTTTTTTAATTGTAACCAGACATGTCCAAAAGGACAAACCATTGGTGCATCTTTAAAATTTCGTTTTTCTTGGCGAAACTACTAAACAAACTTTACATAGCCAGAGGTGCTGCACTGTGGTCATGGTCTGCATTTACATCAAGAATTACATCTCTTTTTAAGGAGCTGCACGTCGAGCCTAATTTCCTTCAAATGGGCTGCAGAGGATTTTTTAAATCTCTGCAATCAAAGGCAGCCTCCTCTGGGAGTTGTGCACTCCAGCTAAAAAAAAAAAAGGAAAAAGAAAAAAGAGTCTCTGAAGTGCTATCTCAGCTGTCAACAAGCATACCTCAGACAAGATAGCATATTTGACTAGTTCATGCTTTACCTCCTCTGACCCGCTGCCACTTTCCCGGTGTTGCCCAAGTGTCACGTCTGCCTTGATTTCCGTATTTATTTTTGTCACGTGAGCATGGTGCGAGTGGAACCTTGGAAGTCTGGCTGTACATGATCCCTTTCCAAATCAACAACAGCCTATTCCAGGCAGATACTGTAGCACAGGAAAGGGGTCAGGGGGAACATTTGGAGACCAGATGCTCAGCAGTTTGTCAGCACCATCTCCCTGACTTAACGCATCGTAGGGTCAGACTGTGCACTCGTGCGCGAACCAGTATGTGTCAGTCACAACAACTATGTACAAAAACACGTACCCATACATAATAATGTCAATGTCAGTTATTTTGGTACTGTGCTAAACAAATGCTGCTTATCTTATCCAGACACTCACAGGGAACAAGCAGTGTGTACCTCTTTTCTGCATGTAGATTACATACCACCATATAGTCTTTCAGTTGGGAATAGCAGTTATATTTAATGCTTTTTCGGTAAACAATGTTCAAAGGTTCCTTTATATATGTGAATAGCCTTAAGTTATATGTACATTATTAGCCCTTAGAACTAAAACCCTTTCTCCTTTCATTTTTCTTCTGTTTCCCCTTTTTCTTTGAACTGTGGCCTTCTCTATTTTCTCTTCCATTTGCACCTCAGTAAGGTTACAGGAGAGCTGAATGTCCCACAGTGAAAGGCGCGCGCTCAAACTGCTTTTTAATCATTTCCAGAGCATGTTGTGAGACAGCAAGTGCTGGCACTCTGGCCCAGGACTCGGATTCCTTCCAGGCACTCACTGCAGGGCTCAGTGAGCCCGCTCAGTAATCTGTCACTGTAAGGGACGGAGGAAATGGCTGTATTTAAGCGAGAGGATACAGTTTCATCCCACAATTACATCTCTCCTGTGTTTACAGATCTTTTCACAGAGGAAGAAAGGATGGTCTTACATGTGGTGCAGAATTTCAGCTTTTTATAGCTATCACTTTATTTTTTTTCCTCAAAGGATATATATCAACGAAATGCTTTTTTTCCGTACTTGAATTACAAGCTATGAAACTGTATCTAAATTGCAGTTTCAAATATAAAATGTTCATGACGAAATGTGATTCTTGTCACTCTTTTCCGAATGATCTTGTTGCATATTGGCTGCAAAGTCTGTTTTAACTTTTGATGTGCTTTGCAAAGATTTCTGATGTGTTCTTTTTTTATTATTCTGTTAGCTTTATGGTAATTTAGATGCACATGCAGTCCTTGTGTGAGTAATAAATATTTTTTCTTTCTCTTCAGGAGTGGCAGAACTCGATTCAAAAGAATGCTGGACTGGCATTCATTGAGCTAATTAATGAAGGGAGGTAAAGTATCAGTTTATTAATATCCATAAGATTAAACAACAAGGCCAGACACTGGGTTACTAATCCCCCTGTTTTTTACTAGATTGCCCATAAACCTCTTGCTCCTCTTGGCTGCTCTGTTGGAGGTAAAAGTAAATAAGATTGTTGTGAGAGGATAACATAAGAGTCTCGGGTCCTCCTCTTGTATTTTGTCCCTCTGTCTTTTTTGCTGTGTTTTTCTTGATTCCTCCCTCTTCCTCCCTGGGTGTGGCCAGACTGTGTTTTCTGTCGAGCAGATCAGGGGCGGCTCAGCCTCCTTGCCCATCTGCTGACCCATCTGGCCAGGCCTCCTCGAAGCCCAGGTTCAAGCCTGAGCCCAGCCAGGCTTCTCTGAGTCCCCCGCTGGCTCGGGAACAAAGAGCTTCAGTCAGTAGGGCCACACGGCGCTGTCCAGGGTGCTGCTGACAGACACATAATTTTCCAGTCTTACTCAAATCTCTGTGCACCTATTCTGCTTAACTAGACAGACGTATATGTAGCTGTAGTCTGGTAAATCTGTTTGCCTTACAAGGCGTGGCTGACATAGACATTGTATCTGTTGTATGTGCAACAGAACATTCAGCTATGTTTCATAATGCAGCTGTTTGAATTCCAAGCCATTAACAGGCAGGCTAACAATGCTCGATTAGGTGGATATTTTATTTAAGCTTATTCCGCAGTCAGATCCGACATCCACTTTAGAGGCCATTTATCCTCCCCTCATGAAAACAAAGAGAAAGAGCATTCATTAAGTTATTGCTGCTTCTAGCACCATACATTATCATATTAAATAGCTATTGAGAAAGAAAGGTGTGTTACTACTTTTATAACTAATGTGTTTCATGAGTTGTATGTCAATGAATGCCAACATGAGATGAGAGCGGCGCCTCTGCTCTGTCAGGAGGTGCATTCCAAATCAACACATGGAAGCAGTCAAAGGACCAAGACAAATAAAAAAACAACCTTTTAACTTTAATGCTGTTGAAATGACTGATGATAAGACATTTGTTGTAGCAAAAGAAAGTAGAAATGTTAATGATAATCAAGCCCCCCTCTTGGCATAATGAAGTTTTAGTTGCATTTGTTGTAGCAGCTAAGCACCCTCACTCCCGTCATGGCGCGAATGGTGATTGATTAGTGTTTTCTATGCATGAAATAATACCACAAAAAGTCTGGTGGAGCGCGTAAATGTCTTTTTTTCCATCTCCAAATATCACTTGTCAACTTGCTTTCTCATCTATTCTTGGTTTCGAAACAAAGCTTGGCGTTGTCAGCCTCTGTCTTTGAACAGTGAACTTCTGTCTATTAACGAGTGCTTGTCAACAACTAAAGAGGCGAGAGCAGCTGATGAATGCAGCCTTGGGATTACTGCCTCTCCTTGGGATGGGAGGGAAAATTACAATCTGTATCAAGCACTGAAGAGGAACAAGGGGTGTTTTAATTAAAACAAAGCTGGCCTAATGGTGTGTAAAATGGCATGTAATCTACACACAATATCCACGGTGTTTTCACTTATTAAAGATACTGGAACCTATGTGTGAATGTGGGTGGAGACCACGGAGTGTCTAGACTCAGCCATGTGAGAAGCTTTCCACCGCCAGGCTTGTCAGCAATACAGTTTCTGGGTGGATGTTCTGGTCAGTGGGAAGGGATGCTCAGTCAATCAGGAGTGTGGCAGACAGGCTCCAGTGCTCTAATGACACTCTATTCCCTCCTTAATGCTACAGAGGGGTCTGTCACTGACCTGCAGCCTTGCAACATAACTCAGACAAATGATTCTGTTTACCAGTCTCCTCTCTCACTAAGCAGAATGTTACACAGTCCTGACAAGCTACATTTGCCTTTACACTGTGCTTTCCTTTGGAGTGTCTTTGAAATGCATAGTCATTTTATTTTTTCTCCTGTTTTTAAATTTCTTTGCAATATTAAAGGTTGCTCTGCCATGCCATGAAGGACCACATAGTCCGGGTCGCCAACGAGGCTGAATTCATCCTCAACAGACAGCGAGCAGAGGACGTGCACAAACACGCAGAGTTTGAGGTATAAACTATGCTTCTGAAAGCATTAAAGGCCTGCCCGGAGTTGCACAGCTTACTGAATCAACAGTAAATACACTATTTCAATATTTCAATTGACCAAATTTCAGTTTCACCATCTGCTGTGAATAGATTTTGACAATCTGCTAATGAGCGCTAAACAAATCCTATTAGTATAAAACAGACATTCAACTTTATATGCTCAGTAATCGTGTCCCTCTGTGTCCTCACGAGGATTAAATCCTCGCTCTTACAACTCATATAAATTTAATTATTGGTGGCAAAGGGATCCCGGCAATATTAATTTAGGATTTTGATATGAGCTTTTGCCAACTAACTCGGGGGATAAAAATCCCTTTGTCTGTATTTAGCCTACGCCCATCAAACCATCATTTGAGATATGAAAGGAAACACTAGGGTTTAAGTGGAGTAATAGCAAAAACAATAATAAATCATATAGTAAGACCTTATAAAAACACTAATCACTAATAAATGTTATGAAAGTAAGTAGTATTTTTTCAAATACAGCAAATTATTATTTGAAGGTTAATAATTACAATAAATTAGACTCACTGGCCATTTGTTAAGTACACCTCATTGATTCAAATCAGCCAATCACATGGCAGCAACTCAATGAAATTATAAATGCATAATCAAGAGAACCTTCTGAAGTTCAAAGTGAACATCAGACTGTGGGAAAAAAGTGATTTTGCACAAATGGCGGGATTGTTAGTGACAAGCATAACTAAAAGAACCACTCCTTACAGCCAAGGTATGCAGAAGAGCATCTCTGAATGCACAACACACTGAACTTTGAAACAGAAGAAGACCACACTGGTACAGAAGTACATGAAAATGAGGATACAGTTTGTGCAGATTTACCAAAATTGGACAACTTAAGTTTAGGAAAATATTGCCTGGTCTGATGAGTCTCAATTTTTGCTGCCACATTTAAATGGTAGGGCCTCAATTACACATCAATCTATCCTGCCTGAGCGAATGGTTCAGGCTGCGTGTGATGTCATGATGTGGCAAAAGTTTCTTGGACCCCTTAGTTCCAACTAAACATTGCTTAAATACCACTACCAGACTATATGCTTGCTGTAAATGTCTGTTTGTTTTATGACCATGACAATGAGTTCACTGCTCTCAAATGGCCTCCACAGTCACCGGATATCAATCCAGTAGCTTACCTTTGGAATGTGGCGGGAAGGGAGATTTTAATCATGGATGTGCAGTGGAAAAAATCTGCTGCAACTGTGTAATGCTACATGTCAATATGGCTTAAAGTCTCTGAGGAGTGTTTCCAACATCGTGTTGAATGTTTGCCACAAAGAATTAAAGCATTTCATAAAGCGAAAGCAAGTACTAGCAAGTTGTGTATTGGTTTACACATTCATTTAAAAAGCAAAAAAATCTCCTGTTTTATCCCAGGAGGAGACACAGATCCCTTTGGGGGTTTCTTATGGAAGGTTATCCAGTGCAAATATCTACCATATCAAACATGCAGAGCTAACTGCTGTTGTGAAAGAGTGAGCAGCTTTGATTTATGAATTATTTTTGCATCGTGTTGACATCATAGCTGGGAGAGGTGAGAAATGATAACCATTGAATTCAGATATCATCAGAATGCACAATATTCTCCGTGCTATATTACCCCGAACTAGACAACAAAAGTGGATAGATGGTTTGGTAGATATTACAAATCTGATTAATACACTTGTTTAATTTGGTATCATAATAAAAGTTTAATTCCTCATTAGTGGGGGTTTCAAATATTGTTGGGCTATCTTTGCGATACCCACAGGGTTGGGGTCGCAGTAATGGTGAGATAGACTAGAGCGGAAAACAAAACTGAGTTAAATAGGACATAAACTGTAGTTTTCAGGTTTTTGGTCTTCTGATTTTAAACACTGATTTCTGATTGTAACACCACCTGCTTACTTTAAAACAAAAATATTTAAAACAGCAACATTACAACTTTATAATAGCCAAAAATACACTGTACTGCACTTTTTAACTCTTCACAAAGTTTTATAATCATGCGATTATCGCAACAACAGTTGTGTATGAAGTATTACCAGTCTGACTGTTCAACATCAAAATGTGTGTTTGCTATCGAACAAAACCACACACACACACAGTTCCGCCAGCTCTGTTAACAGCTTGTACATATGAGTAGTGATGAGTTTCTTATCTGGGAGAAGCAGCCATCCTCAAACAGCTGCTTGATATACAGTTCTTGAGGATCCTTGACCCGCTAGATAAACTGGAAGAGACGGTTAGATATGCAATGTCAGGAGAAGGGGGAAGTGTACCTGGCCCCATCCGTTCTGTCTGCCAACTCCAGACAGCCTACACTTTTCATCTAGGCCTGACATTACTTTATTACCCACTCTTCAAGATTGAAGATTCAGGACGCAGATAAGACAGTTTTACAATTAAGTTGGTGTCAGGAAAAAGCGTCATATGCTTTAAGTGATAAATAATGTTTGATATTTGTCACGGCGTCACGTTGTAATGTGAGGTGACGGGCGGAGATTGAGTTATCCGCTTTATGAGGTATATGTTGAAGTATAATATCTGACAGAATTCAAATTTTAAAGCAGGAAATTCAATTAACTTCCAGCTTCTGTTAGCAAATTAGATTGCGAATATTAGCAAGAGTTCCCCTCAGGGTGGCCTAGTGAGACAGAGTCGCATGTGCTCCTCTAGTTTACATTTAGCTACCTGGTGCGCTTCTGTTGCGCTGACTTCAGGAAAAAGGTTTACAAGTAAAGCTGCAAATTTTACACATTGTATTTTATTTAAACATTCTGACAAGTAGATTTATTTTATATTTATGATTTGAATTATATAAAACAATATGTTCTTACACAGTTTGTTTTACAAGACAACTGCAAATCTTCACATTTTAACCCATTGCTATACCCGTGGACAGCACAAACATTTTATTGATATAATGGCATTGTAGCTTTGTAAACCCTGACAGGCTATATTCTTCTCCCCTAATAGCGCCATCCAAAGCTACCTAACATGAAGCCTCATCTGTCCACAGTCAGGCAATGGACTGCCTTCATGTGCTTGCAGTGATTTAGTGCCCTCCTCCAAGGGAGTAGAAATATATCTCTCAGCTGTCCACTAATATCTTTATGCACTCAAGTGTGTTGAATGAAGCTATAACATTCTTCGACGTGACAAATGCTCCATTAGAGTGTATATATTATTCTGACTTTATTCAAGTAAGACATTCTCAAATGCTATTAGAACAATGTCCAACATTAAATTTGATGGTAGATACTGTACCTAAATCTATAAATACAGAATGAGATTAACACATTTGTTTTCTTTCTTCTCTTTTCTTAAATCTGAAATTAGTCTAACTGTGCTCAGTATGCTGCTGACAGAAAAGAAGAAGAGAAGATGTGTGACCACCTGATTTGCGCCGCTAAGCACAGAGACCATGTAACAGCCAACCAGTTAAAGCAGAAAATCGTCAACATCCTCACCAACAAGCACGGTGCCTGGGGCACGCTGGCCCAGAGGTAGGTCCCCACAGTTGAACAAGTTTAACTGCAGACCTACATGGGTGATGTTAAGACTTCAAGATAAACTATAGCCACTCAATGTTAGGTACAACCTACAGGACAAAAGTTACCTGTTCACAGTACTCTGCAGTCAGAGGATAGGGCCACCAGTTAATGTCATTTTCCCAGGATCCGATAGGGTCAGCAATCAGGTCAGCAAATGCAATTACAGTGCAGAGTGGCTTAATCCTCTGGGGACAGCTGATTGGCCAGTCATCTAACATACCGGGGTGGAAGACGGGGGTTGGGGTGTTTCTGCAGCATTATCCAGGCATTCATTGACCCTCTCAGTAACACAGCCCAGCACCTGGTGGTAGTTGCAGCCTTCCCCATGGGCCCTGTTAAAACAACCACCAGCTCTCCCACTCTGCTGCTTACTTTTCACTATCATCCACATGGTCCCATGGATGCAGGGCTGGTTAGAAGCATTGACAGCTAGTTATTTTAGACAAACAAAGGAGTCACAGCAAGCTGTTTTGTTTTCTTCTGGGCTTATGGCTGGGAATTACAGATATGACAAAAAGCATGCAGTTTTTTTATAATAGCAGAACTATGAACAATGACTTGGTGCAGGGAAAGCCTCAGGCGGTTTGAGTTAAATATCCACATCACATTATACAGGCCAGTTGTAGAAATGCGCAGTAGTAGTAAATTTGTTCACATAAAATTAATTCAAGAGCAGCCAGTTGAGCGAAAGTCTGCCACTTTATACACAAACCGCAACTGCTTATTTGCCAAATTTTTGCGTCTTTCCTGAAACAGTAGCTTTAAGTTTGTTATTACGTTTTAACGATACAGTGCAGATGTTCGACTGGGTTGGCTGAGCGTGAATTTGTTTCAGATCTTAAACCAGGTTTCCTCATAATATGGAAAAAATGTTGTACTAATTTTTATGTTTTTAATGTTTCGAGCATTTCCCATCAAAATCAGTAGATGTTCTAAGCAGCTAAATTTGTTCTTTATCCTTCTACTCACGGAACATTGTGTGCAGTAGCCAGTCTAATTTTATCAAATGCATGTATATTGACATCACATGCTGCAATTCCTGTTGACACTTGGATTTGTTAGAGGCAATAATGTATTGCAATTGCTTCCAGAACGATGGCAGAAAAACTGACCTTATCCAAACACTGTGTTTAATATTATGTTAATATTTTGACCGTGACTGTGAGGATCTCAGGGTCCAAGTACAGATTTTCTTAAAACTGACTGAACCTTAACTACCCATGGAAATCTATTGGACTGAATTCTGGGCTCTTGTTCAAATATTTATGGAGCTTCTCTCAGAGGCATAGCATTTGCATTGAAACAAAAGGTTATTGAGCGTGGGTGCATTGTAAATGATACCGCAAAACTTCCAACAAATTCAAATTTAATGGTAACCTGCTGGTGAAGAAAAATGATGCAATATGCTCACAAGCTCAAGGCAGTGTTGCAGTTCAGCAGCTCAGTCTTATTCAATGCTACATTAACTTTCCCATTTATGCTTCTCTTGTAAAATATAAAGCCCTCAAGCATTTTGAGGTGGCTGTCTGTTATGTGTGTGTGTGTGTGTGTGTGTGTGTGTGTGTGTGTGTGTGTGTGTGTGTGTGTGTGTGTGTGTGAGAGGGAGGGAGTGAACCTTTAGTTAGTAATGTTTGTTTTTACCGTCTTGCACAGAAATTGCTTTGCCTTTAACTCCCAAGCTCTGCCTGGGGACATGCCAAGGGATATTTATCATTAGTGTAGGATATATTATAAACAAAATTATTCATAGGAAGGCAGTAGTCAGACTACTGACACTTTTTTTTGTTTAGTGTTTTTTTTTTTTTTTTAAACCGCATGTTTGCAGCTTTGCTCATTAGATGCCCAAGTATTAGATTTCTCTGTTTTTGAATTCCTGGTATCTGCAGCCAGTTGATTTTAAGTTGTTGTTCACATTAGAGCAAACAGTTTTAGGAAATTGTGTTGCAGCACCTACATCAGGAGCGGTAAATGAGGAAATGATCTGTACACGTCTTTAAAACAGCTGCTCTACAGTCATATGATCTGCCTGAAAAATACGCAGATCAGACCCTATGGTGGCCCGTTGGATCCATACTATATGCTTGCTTGATGATGAATGTCCCTCTGTATGGAGTCAGCATAGAAAAATCAATAGTCCTCAAATTGAAACAGTATAGGGTTGTATTGATCCGCTGTGCTAAATCAAAATGAGGAGGCTTTGATACATCTCTCCAAGACAGCTCCCTGTGCAGTAATGACACCCTATCAATTTTAGCTTTACACTGATAAATCAAGTTGAAAATTGGATGTCAGAGTTTTTTCCAGGGAGAGAGTGATTTTCCCTGCCCTCTGGTCCCCTCTGCTGTTGACCTCTGAACCCTGCCAGTGGATTATAAAGTTCAGGCTCGTCTAAAGTGAAAGTAGATGTCAAGGCGATGCTGATGAATTCATTGAAGACTAATATCCAGCACTTTTGCAGCACGGGACTACCGTACTGTGACAGCACAATAAATTCTCTCTACAAAGTTAAACTGCAACTTTATTTTATGCAACTAAAGTCTTTTTGAATACACCGTTAGAGTAAAAAAGGCAGCTTAATGGTGTATTTGTTCATTTTCTTTTTTTTCTTTTCATATGTGTTATTGTATTATACTTTGTTATATATTTAAAGGTCTAATTTTAATATTGCATTACATTAACACACACACATACCTTTAAACACTTGAAAATTCATTGGATTTCATGCACTGATACTAACTGTTTCGACACAGCCAACCTAACACAAATGTAAAAGGGAGCTGAAGCATACAAGCTTCTCTTTGTTCCCATGCGGGCGTCTGAGTTCAGTAGCATCACTGACAGCTGACAGAGGAGCCTCTGCTGGCCTCCACAGCAGACCTTAACCTTACCTGACTAGTCTATTGATTGTCAACATTTCTTCTGTATAATTACTTTTTTGTAGCAGAGGAGCAAAAGGAAAATGGCGGCATATATTGATCTGTTTCGAGGCAGTGAAACAGCCGTTTCCCTTGACTAACAGTGAGTTTCATCTCTGGCACGTGATGAATGGTAACAATCTGCCCGTGGATAATAACTTTGTGATGGAATGAACCTTTTTACTCACAATGTGCCCGCAGTATTTGGTCCTTCCTGAAAGGGGTTATCAATTCTAATAGAAATCTACTACCACAGTGGGGGTGTGAGCTCCTTTAGAGATCCTTAGTCTTGCAAGGGTTGAGGTCTGATGATCCCTTTGGGGCAGAAAACAAAAGTCAAGGTCCCCAATTGAGCCTGACAGTAAAAACAAAATTTAATCTGGCAACATACTGGATATAATTCAAAGACACGTTTATACTTGACGTCCAGAGCAGCAAAACGTGTATGATCCTACATTCTTGTGATTAATCTGAAGTACTCTGTTAAATATTGTAAAATCAAAAGGGGAATCTTAGAAGCTGCTATAAAATTAATTCACCTTTTTTCTGTTCACATGCACACTTTAGATGTTTATCTCCCATCCACTCTACCAAAGCGGTTTCTGCTCTTTCTTATTTTTTAAATCTACTATGTACATCAATAAAATGCAGCTCTATTTAAAACAGCCTCTAAGTGAGGGTGCATTTTATAATCTTCATTAATTTGATCTTATTGAAAACATGATGCTTCTTTGTTCTCGCTCGCTGCTATCCTCTCTTTTTCACATTCGTTCTTGACCTACACCAGGCTCTCTTCCCTTGGGGCCCTCTTAACCTTGTACGCTGTGCTAATTATCTCTGGAAAGAGGCCCATTCACGCAATCATCAATTTCAGTGGGCGTTGAAATTGAGCTGGGCATTGCTTGACTGTGCCACATTTCCAGTGAAAGATAGGTTCCGGAAAGCTGGCGATCCAGGGGAGCTCACCAACAGCACAATGTGGCTCCTCATCCCTCGTATGTCTGTCTTCATTATGCCAGATGACCTGGAGTTAATCTTGTTGCCGCTGTGTCCTTTTGTCTTTGTCCAATAACGTTCTTCAGTGTGTTTCCATTCTATCTCTTAATCAACAAAAGAAAAGTCATATCCAGTAACCCGAAGCATTTCGATCTTAGCTTCGTAACCTAAAGTCTGCGGCAGTCTTGAGAACAGCGATGAAAAGCTATCGTGAAATTAAAGAGATGAAAGTATTGTGTGGCATTTGCAGCCCTTTGTGATAATCTAATCATGATGTTGACCATACAGTCACTTAACACTTGGCATTCGAGAGACACATGATCAGACTTGGTGTGTTTTTATAGAGGAAATTACTTTGTATTTTTTTTCCTTACTTTATAGTTTACTTTGAACGCAACGGGCTCATCACCATATGGTTGCCAGTCACAACTTTCATGCACAGGGTGCTTTTTTGTGTCTTTTTAGTTTTTTAATCTAACAGCTGTATGTTGAAGAAGAATGTGCTGGTTGACAGAAGATGTTTTCACATTTTTTTGCTTTGGTTTGCAGCCTCTGCAGACTGCCCGATGGTTTTCATGGCGTGTGAGGTCCCTGTCATTACAGTGCCACATGTCTGGTTGTCATTTTAATGTACACAAAAGATAGGTTTCAATAAATCAGTGTTAAATGGGCGAACGAGAACTGACTACTATGGCAGAAATCACTGGTTGAGCAGCTAGATAACAAGTGAACTATTTATTACTGTCTCCTTATTTTACTTTAACTCCATTTTTACCTTAACTGAGTCATTTCAAACACGTTCCTCGTGCGCTTTTTAGTTCACACTTTTTAGATCACATAGTCAGAGCCTGTTAGGTCGGCAAATAGAAAAAGAAAAGACCGCTTGTCCTCAGAATTACACTAAAAACTGGCGCGTTTTCAGTGTCCGTGTGTGTGTGTGTGTGTGTGTGTGAGACAGAAACCAGTCGCTGCTCCTTTGAATAGAATTGTTGGTGATTACTGGCATTTATTATAATTACCCCCTACTCATGTCACCAATGGAAGCTTTTTAAAAGGAGTATAATGGTGTTTTATTGAATCAGCATGTCCCTGTCCTTCCTCCCGACTGCCTCACACAAATCCCCTCTGAGCATAAATAGAATAAAAAGAAAATCTTTAACCATGAGAAACTCATCTGTCTGCAATCGAGCGCTGTGCAAGTTTTATGAGCCATTCTGTTTTAAATGGCTTGAAAAACATGAAGTTAATTATTGCTTTTGACAACAGATCACTGTGGTCACTTATTTCTAAGGCATTATACATTTCATTACATTTACAGATGTGAAGTTACAGAGAAATAGGTGCATATTTCAGTTAGTGTTGAGGACTCTTAAGTAGCTGGCCTGTAACGTATTAGGCCATTGCTCCAAAAAAGATGCATTGCATCTCAAAGGCTATAGATGGATGCTGACATTTTAGTTCTACAGTTGGATCCATAAATATTTGGACAGAGAACTTTTTCTAATTTTGGTTCTGCACGTTGTCACAATTGATTTTAAATGAAACAACTCAGATGCAGTTGAAGTGCAGACTTTTATTTTAGTGGGTTGAACAAAAAGATTGCCTAAAATGTGAGGAACTAAAGCTTTCTCTTTTTAACACAACATTTCAGGTGCTCAAAAAGTAATTTGACAAATTAAATAACTGAAAATAAAATGTTCATTTCTACTACTTAGTTGAAAACCCTTTGCTGGCATTGACAGCTGGAAGTCAAGGACGTCACCAGATGCTGGTGATTCTTCCTTTTTAATGCTCATCCAGGCCTTAACTGCAGCGACTTTCAGTTGTTGGTTTTTTGTGGGACTTTCTGTCCAAAGTTTAGTCTTCAACAAATGAAATGCTCAGTTCGGTTAAGACCAGGTGATTGACAGTCAAGAATATTCCACTTCTTTGCTTTAATAAACTCCTTGGTTGCTTTGGCTCTGTTTTTTGGGTCATTGTCCATCTGTATTATGATACACCTTCCAATCAATTTGACTGCATTTGGCTGGATTTGAACAGACAGTATGTCTCTGAACACTGACTGCTTCTGTCCTGTGTCACATCATCAATAAACACTAGTGTCCCAGTGCCATTGGCAGCCATGCACACCCAAGCCATCACACTTCCTCCACTGCGTTTTACAGATGATGTAGTAAGCTTTCTTTTTTAGATTTTTATTTTTTAGCAATGTCCAATCTAGTCTTTCTATTCTTGAGGCTTATGAGTGGCTTGCACCCTGCAGTGAACCTCTATATTTACTTTCATGCAGTCTTCTCTTTATGGTAGACTTCAATATCAATACACTTACATCCTGGAGAGTTTTGTTCACATGGCTGGTTGTTGTGAAGGGGTTTCTCATCACCATGGAAGTGATTCTGCGATCATCCACCACTGTTGTCTTCCATGGACGTCCAGGCCTTTTTGCGTTGCTGAGTTCACCCGTCCTTTCTTTCTTTCTCAGGATGATTTTGCTGCTCCTAATATCGTAGCAACTTCTCTGATTTTTTTTTTTTCTGTTTTCAAAGCTTAACCCTTTCATGCATGAATTATCAATTGGTATTTCTTTTTCTTAAGTATTTTTATTCATCTTTAGGCAGGAAAAAATTATTTTTGAACTTTATTTTTTTAAACGTACTTTTCAAAAAGTTTTTTACATGTCCACTTAGGTGGACAACTGACTGATCAGGGGATGGCAGGCTATGGAGTGACACATCAGTGTCCAATGTAGATTTATGTGCAAGTATACCATTAACACTGTAGTGACCACTATACATGAAAGGGTTAAGGGTGGCTTGTTTCACGCACATGAGAGCTCCTTTAACTGCATATTGTCTGTTCACAACAAAATCTTCCAAATGCAAGCACCACACCTCAAATCAACTGAAGACCTGTTATCTGCTCAATTGACAATGACATTACTATAATTGTTTTAGTAAACAGGTAAAAAAAGGTAAAAAAACAAAAACAAAAACAAAACTTGTCTCAATGTCCAAATATATATGGACTTAACTGTATAGACCTATATACAATTTTGCAACTTAAGTGTGTCTGAAAATTCCCATTTGACGATTTTAAAGTTTCAGTTTTCATTAATTTTCTACCTTATAAAGAGCCTATAGATGCAAGTCATGAAAATATTGTTTGATTATTAAATAGCGGTAGAAACCACAAAGCAACTCAAAATATGACTCATTTAGTTAAACATTAATCATTAGTTGGTATTAATCTCTGGCTCTCATTCACAGTTTTTTGTCCTTTTTTTGTCCTGTCTCCTCCCCCCAACGCCAGACGACTCCCCCAACCGGAGCATAGTTCTGTTGAAGGTTTCTTCCTTTTAAAAGGGAGTTTTTCCTTCCCACTCTCGCCAAAGTGCTTCCTCATAGCGGATCATATGATTGTTGGGTTTTTCTCTGTATGTATCCTAGTAGGGTCTACCTTACAATATAAAGCCCCTTGAGGCGACTTGGATTGGGTAAAATTGGGTTGAACAGAATCGAACTGAACTGAAGTTTCCCAATGTGTTGCCCAGAAGAATGACAATTTCCTAACACAGCCTTTTGCCACATCGGTTTGTCAGTTTATGTACACTATCATTATTATTTCTTATGTTTTATAGATGTTTGTTATGTTTTCTAGATGACATTCCTCTCCTTCTGCTTCTCCTTCTGTTTGCTTTTATGGCTCTCTGAATGTCTTTTTCTGTATTGCCAGTCAGTTTATGGTCGCTTTTTCCTTCTTTCCTTTGATAAGCTTTACAGTAATAAGTCATGAAGGAGTGACTCTAGTAATGCAAATTTGTGGCAAAATCCACTGACTGTGCCTGTCTGTGTTAATGCAAATACTAGTATTTGGTGTCAATTTGTCTGTAATTGCCAGAGGAAGTGATACATTTTATTGCTGTATCAATGTTTTTGCCTTATTCCCGTAACTGTATTGCAGGTAAATATTTGGATATTTGTATTTTTGGATAGTTCTTTTAAGTTCTGTTGCTAAATCTTGCTTCCTTCAATTGCGTCTTATTAGCAAGGCCAGACACTATGTTCCGCATAGGGACCTTGGAAAGATTATCCACGCCTTTTGACATCTAGGTTAGATTATTGTAACTCACTTTACTTCGGTCTTAACTCTACTCTCCTCCATAGACTCCAAATTGTTCAGAATGCGGCTGCTCGTCTCCTTACTGGTAGTGGGCGGCGTGTCTCAATTACCCCTGTCCTTGCTGATCTGCATTGGCTTCCCATTAAGTATTGCTTTAAATTCAAAATCCTGCTGCTTACCTTCCGAATTATTAACAAGATAGCGCCAAGCTACCTCATTGAGCTACTTAGATTATACACCCCTACTAGAGCACTAAGATCATCTTCCCAGTCACTCTTGGTACTGCCGAGATCCCGGCTGAAGACTAGAGGTGACCGAGCGTTTGCCTTGGCTGCACCGTATTTATGGAATAACCTCTCCATCACTATACACGAGTCTGATTCCATCCATTCCTTCAAATCGCAGTTAAAAACCCACTTATTTAGCCTCGCCTTTTCTACCAGTTAACGCTTGCTTGTTAGTTAGCTTAATGCTTATTTTTATCTTTGGCTTATTCTTAATTACTTTTAATCATTTTTAATTTTTTTTGACTGTTTTATCCTTTACACTTAGTTTTCTTTTATGCTTTTATATGCAATTCTTTTGCTTTTGTGTTTTTAATGCCATTCAACCTGCTAGCATGTTTTGGTACCTTGCCATAGCCCTCATCCTTCCCTGTTACTTCATCCTACTCTCTTGCATGTTAAGCACTTTGGTACACCACTGGTTTTTAAATGTGCTATATAAATAAAGTTTGTTGTTGTTGTTGTTTACAAAAATGTGTTACTTTTCAATGTGTTAATCCATCACTTACATAGTTTTATTACATTTAAGATGATTTGAATTGCCTGGCACAGTTTCAACTTTTTTATAAACACCAATACTATTTGCCAAATAATCAGAAATATTTCAGGAAACTATGGAGTTTCTGCTCCTTTTATAACCGCAACATAAAATAGATTTCACCCTCCAACCCAATGTAAGCCAACATTTTTTGGAATGATATAATTTCCCAGAAACTGTTATTATTTTGAATTACGCCAGTTAGCTTTCTCTTTTCAACAACCTACGTTTCACGTATACTTAGGTGTTCATCTCATAGACCTCAACACTGGCTCCCTGAGGAAAGATGCCCTTTAAATACATATTTGAAAAAGCAGAGAATAGACAATAGTCCTGTTACAAATTTATCTTACTGCACTTAGCAAGTCTGAAAGCGGCCATAAATAATGGTGTTCCCGTTTCCTGTAGGTTATCAGTGCTGGAAAATTAGCTTTTAAAATGCGGTTTGAAATCCATTTGGGTGATTGATGGGTGATGGGACTAATAAATTTTGCCAGTTTCTAGCGGGCCGGCTCACAGCAATTCTTTATGGTTGTCATGAAGCCAGACACATTTGATGTGTCAAATAAGAAAGGTCTCCAGCCATCCCTTAATGAATGATGTTGGATGGACAATTTGTTACTGAGACAACACACTATCTTTCTATTAATGACTCTGTAGCTGGATTTGTGTTTTATTACTTATATTAAAAACTGATTATCTGAATTTTTTTAAAAATGAAGAGATTGGTGTTGATTGTTAGCTTTTGCAGCATATTAAACAGTAAAAATGTGTGCATACATTATCCAAGTGCAGTTTTAAAATTCAGGCCCATGGATGAGGAAATTGCTGCGTTTGGGGAAAAAGAAAACAAACTCTCATTTCTTACAAAGCTTTTAAGACATGGACGTGCTCTTTAGTGTTTCATTGCCATTTCCCTATTGGAGAGCTGCAGCTGGGAGCTCGATGCCATCCAACTGTGTATCCCCATCAGGATTGCAATCCTCCTGAGCAGTTTTTGGACCACCCTCAGAGAGGAGGTTCCTTCAGCACAGCACTTTGGCACAGTCCAAATCCGGTCCAGCACTGACCACATAGTGTAGAATATCACAGTTCCTCCTCAAACAGCAGATTTAAACTGAAACCATCTGCACAGGCCGAAACAGGCAAGGAGACATAAAAAAACGCCAGCGTCCAACTCATTAATCAGTTGATTGAGGTTTGGTTTGTTGTGTATTTGCTTGCTGTTAAAGACAAATGAAGATATTTTGGCTTGAAGTCGTACTCAAATAAGCAAACAAGCACTTTGTGTAAAATGCAGCAAATTTAGTTAATGCTGTTACAGGGAACTCTTCAAAGAGGCAGATTTATCCCCCACTGGCATCTGCTGTGTATTTGTACTAAGAATTAGGGGACATAATCTTCAACAGTAATCGCCCAGTTGCCTGCAGTGGATTTACATTTTTCACACTGTGTAATCTCGCATTTACAATATCATTTACGTGGGTGTCTCCTTTCCACCCACTGACATCTCTCTTTTCTTCAGTGAGGCTTTGAGGGAGATTGACAGGGGACAAGCTCAAGGCGTTCAGTGTTGCTTTGCATACAGCAGCTCATGATACTTTGCGCATACAACATGTGCACACACACACACAGAAGCACACATATACACTCAGTTTTGATTGATACTTAACTGAAACTGAGCTCATGTTGCTGTCAGAGCCCGGCTAAGTCTCCTGAGCCTCTTGATTTCTGACACTGGTAGATATTATATTTATGGAGCAAGAAGGCTATATTTTGTGATGTGATCCCCTCTAACACTTTAATCTGTTTAGACTCCCTCAGTACTGTAGCAGGGAAGGGGGCAGAAACTATACAATGAAATAGATGGTTGCCTGCCAGGGTCTTACTGTATCCAGCGCACACAGGAAAATCTCAGCTTGGATTTGAACACTCAATATCCCGTCCAAGGTTTTATTTTGAGATTCGAGCGCCTGTTTCTAGATTTATTCTGTTTCTAGATCTACAGATGCCCTGTATTTGTATAATAAAATGAGCTCAAATGTTGAGGTACTGAAGTGCGCTGCCCTATTCGCACATAGCGTCATTGTTAAAGAGAACAAAACAAAGGGAAAATATGTGTTATTTCTTCACATTTGGTTAAAATTGGAATAGCTGATGTAAGGATTTCTCGTCTGTCAGCTAGAGTTGATACAATTTTTTTCCTTCTCCTTGGTAAAGGTAAATTAAAGCAAGACTTGTCTTGCTGTATTCCCCTCTAAAGGAAACATAAAGGCTTTGAAATAGCTCCAGCTAGCGTGCAGTTGGAACAAGCAGCACTTAGAAACCTAATGCTGGTTGTGGTGCTTAATGGTTTGCATTAGCTGCAAGCAATAAAATTATCCCAGGTCCTCACTAATGTTGAAATAATCATTTACAAAGATGGTTACCACATGCTGGAACTGTTTTCTTCTTTCTCTGTCTTTTTTTTTTTTTTACCACCCTAATTCGCTGTTATTAATAATGAATAAAAATGCAATTTTCTATTGGGTTGCTCCAGGGCTCTGGGAATCATTTCAATGAATATTTCAGCACATTATTTTAATCATGGCTCCACATACTCAGGGAGGGGGCTTGTTTTATAGGCTCATGCCTCAACCGCCCCGAGACCCCGATCATTAAACTCCACGCTGTCTGCGTTGAGGTTCCTACCTTTGATTTACAAGACTTGTTAAAAAACATTGTAAAAAGGAGGCAAGCTGTGCCATTTATACTTGTAATTTGATGCTGTATTTGTTAATGGGAGTACTAGTGATTTATGCGTGCAGCGGCTGCTGCTGCTCCCTGCTCTTCTGATGCTATAGCATTAGCAGGACTAACATTAGTAGGTCTGTGCATGCAGTATGCAGAGGCCCAGCTTAATATGCCTTCTAACTATGGCCTGGTTTTTCTCCACAAGATGTTTTCCTCTGATAAGAACGTGGCTGGTGTAATCAGTCCATCATTGTTTGCTCTGTCTAACCTGCCTGTCCTTTGGTCTCCTCCATAGTCAGCTGCATGACTTCTGGCGTCTTGACTACTGGGAAGATGACCTGCGGCGAAGGCGGAGATTTGTCAGAAACCCATTTGGCTCCACCCACCTAGATGTCGTATGCAAGGAACTGCAAGAGTATGGTGAGTTTTTCCCATTTTTATGGAATGTGCATTTAAAAAAAGAAAGTTTTCATAATTAAGGCACTAAAAATTCACATCCAATTTACATGCTTCAATGTTGCCATTAAAACATTTTTGAAAAAGGATTAAAGTTTAGCCTCCGCTTGTCCGTTTAGTTTAACATGTTGCTTAGCAGAAATTTTTATAGGTAACATTTTTTATGAGTCCTGTGAATTGAACATGACACATCCATTTTATTGCACTTTTTATTATCATTGCAACACATACTCTAGAGCAAATTGGCTCTCCCGCTTTATTATTTTCTTCTTCATGCCTCAAACCTTTCTCATTGACCGAGGCAGCCTTGCAGCATTGCCCACCACCTTTTGTCGGTTATTTCTTTATATCCTGCCACACTGACTTTTAAAAGCTACTCAGTACTGTTAAAATCCCTTGGCGATACTCTCCTGTCTGTAATTGAATAGCAGCGCAGATGTTTAATGGCACAAGTTTGACTGTATTGAGGCTGAAATTAATAGTAAGACCCATTTTAACTTTATGGAAAACAGAAAGCAGGGAACTTTTTGTCGTCAGCGTAGCCTTGTTATAATGGTTGCAGACACATGCATGATCATGACAATGTTCCCTGACCTCATTGTGCCTCAGTTTTGAGCTACTGAACAGACTGGTGGCTTGGGTTCGGGATGTCATCTGCCTACATTCAGCTCTTGCGCTATCATGGCTGCTGTAGTATGTACATCATGTGCTGGTGTTTCAGTGGATGATGCTCCACCCATATAGAAATAGCATTTCTCAGATTTTTTTTTTTTATAGTGGGTCCACTGTTACGTTCGATAAGTACAAACGTGGCTTTTCAGCTCTTCATTGAGTCCATTGTAAGAAGGGCTCAAGTCAATTAATGTTACATTAGTATTTTTTAAATTCACTTAAAAATATCAAAGCGCTTTTAAGAATCTTTGACAAAGAAATTGCATTGTGTTGCATCAACACTGCCTACCAATAAATAAAGTGGCACTAAATGCTTAAGAGATCAGAACATCCGCAATAAACTCTCCTCCCACTCACCTTCCACTCAACACTGACATTTACTGTATTTTGTTATTTATTTATTGTTCTTAAGATAACTTTAACTCAGTTCATATCAAAAAGAAAAAGAAAACAAAAGAAAGTTTCCAAGGTATGACCTATATTGTGAAAATCCTCTATAACATACTCTATGAAATTGCTTTAGTACTCATACAGATGAAGGGTAAGAATCAGTTACAGACCAGACACATTTTTATTTGTCAAACTTCACTGTGCAGGTGCTCAAAGTATGTGTTAGCATGTGTGCATTATCTCTGTATTAATCTAGGGTTTTTACCTTTACAATAAGTGCCTTAAGGCAACTGTTGTTGTGATTTGGCGCTATATAAATAATATTGAATTGAATTGAATTAGCTGCTTTACTGACTCAGGTAACACGTGTCATACTGTGAACTTTACTTGCTATTTACGTCATTCGTTCACCAGAATGTTTTGGAGCTTTCAGTTTTCTTTCTGCAATGTGACATTAGGACCTCAATGAGGTTGACGGAAGACTTGTTGAAGTCCTGCTGGCATGCGGTGGTTTTAATGAGCGGAATAATGTATAAACTTGTCAAGTGAAAGGGATCGCCTGCGGTCGGATGGCCCTCTTGCTCTCCATGAGAGGTGAGCTGCACTTTCAGGCTGTTTCCAGCAGTCTTTGATGTGGTTGCGCAGTCGAGGCCATTTTTTTGTTATGAGTTAAAATGAGAAACCTTTTGTTCTTTGTTACAGCTTCAGCAGGTTTTTTTTTTGGCAGTGACAGTTGGCAGTTTAAAAAAAATGGATTATGACACATTGTGTTTTTTACAAGAGTATTCACTTTTAATTAGCATAGTATTAAGGATAGGACCTGTTCTTTGTAGATAATCCTGGTGCAAAGGCTGAGAGGTTGGAAATCATTTGTCATATCCAGACTTTGTTTCTGGGGTTTGATGGAGATGCTATACAACTCTTTAGTGGCTTCCAGGCAGCATAGGCACTATAGTAGAAAAACAAAGAGGCTTGTTTGACTTGGCCCATGAGAGTCATTACTGAGGCTTTAAAATCAGAGACTACTGGAAAACCAGCAGGTTGTCTAAATTGAATAGCCAGTTCCTGGTTTGACAGCAGGATATGACAGTATACACTCGGGCACCATTTAAGTTTGAAGAGGGCAGACTTGCATGATTGTGTTCAGAGTAAATGTCAGTCTTGGGTAAAATGAAAGTGCAATAGAACATTTTTTTAAACCAACATTTCAGCGAGTGGCTTGCATGGTTGTTGGCACCGCATTCTTTTGTTTTCTCTTTGATATTAAGAAGATTTTTTATATTTCACAAGTTTTACCAATTATTTTAACTGCTTTCTATCTTTTTTTTTGAACTGCCGGTATTTTCAGACTTTAGAGGTTAGTACCACATGTTAAACGATGATGTATTTTGCAATAAGGTTTTAGTGAGTTTGGTGTTTATCTCAGAAAAAGAATGTCCTCTGTGGAGTTTTGATATCATTCAAATTTAATACACAACTTTAAATGTCATCTGTATTTGTTTAAATCAAGTTATTGTTAAAACTAGTACAAGTATAACTTATACAATGTGTGTGCAAGAGTGTGTGCAATCACGGACATGTGTGATGGGAGGTTAAACTCTGCCTTAAACTCTACCTCGTTGTCTATTAGCAGCATTGACAGCTTAGCCAGCACATTCTGTCTCTGCCCTCTTCCTGTAATAACCTGCCCTGTTACCGCCAGCCTCCGCCCAGTATCCGAGTATATTGTTAGGTGATTGGAATTGGGCAAGCATGAAATGGAAGTCACGTTAATATTGATCCAAATGTTTAACGGGGTGTTTTACCTCCGAGTGTCCTTGCTGTCTCATTTCAGGTGAGCACCTTCTCTCAGAGCTGATTGCCCCAGGCAGAGATCTTTATAGCTCTGTACTTCTGCGGAGGCAGAGTCATGATGTGATATTAACCTTCTCCAGCTCGCTCCAGCTTTATAATCACAGATATTAAATGAAGATAAATGAGCTGGCTAACATGTAAATCCAAAATAACGACATTTGAATGCTGCTTTTCAGCAAGTATATGGAGGTGTGGGGATTATTAGACCTTGTTTTAAGTGTTTTGATGAAGAGAAGAGATTGTTTGTAACCTCTGATTATTCCAGGATATTGGATAAAGATTACCCCAAGTGGAAGCGTCTGCACTGTATAAACTCCCTTACATCAAAGTTGTTATGTTTACACATACAGATGGCCCGCATTGCAGTAAGTATGAAGTTGTCATTCCCCCTCCTCCCTCATTTCATCTTTCAGTGCAGAGTAAATAAAAGTATAGAGACAAGAGGCTGAATTGCATCGCCCTTCACAGTAATGCAATCCCATGAGCAGGACTCTTGTGGAATGTGGAGCCTGTGGAGAGCAAGCGTAGGAGGACAGGATTTGAATCTAGGAAACGGAAGAGATATATTTAAACTGTTCTATAGAGTTCATATTCTATAGATGTTGGAATGAGTGCGCAAAACTTGTGTGAATGATAGTGCAGTCTGGTGATAGTGTTGTAAATAATCTATGTATGTATAAAACAGCAACGCTCCTGAAGAAGCTCTAGAGTTGTTTTTTTTTTAAAGTCAGGTAAGACTTGAGATTTTTAAGTTGGGGTCTACCTTGAGATACAAGTTTTGTTTTTGTTTTTTCTTCCAAATATATGGAGTTTTATTTACAGCATAATAAGTGAATTACGAGATGTAACAAATTGTTGAAGATTTTCCCTGTGGCTCATACTGCTATTTATGTGTCTAGATTACTTTGGTGTGAATTTTCCTGTTTTGGCACTATGTCTTCCTGCAGTTAAATATAATGGAACCAGGTGGCATTTACCTGCTCGAAGCACCAAAAATATACATATAAAAAGTGTCACTTTCCAGAAATCACGATCCACAATTTAATTCTTCCACACACCTTGTTCTGAGTACGAACTGATTTCTCACTGGTGTACATTTATCAGCCAAAACAAGAATGCAGCTAGCTAAGAATGCGGAGTAGAGTGTCATTAATGTTTACTTGCATAAGGAGGAACCTCTAATCATGGATAGATGGATGCTTCCTCAGAAAGGAAGAGTGATACAGTTGACAATCATAATTGAACAGAACCGCTCACAACAAAGCTAATAATGAAATACATTTTTGAACTGTGTTCTTTGGAAAGTGCCATTTATTTTATTAAGCTGACATCGTCTCCATTAGTGGGCGACTCTTAACAAAAAAAATGGATAAACAGGACTACAGGCTGGAGTACAAATAAGGAGAATTGATTTTGGGATGAACATATGAGAGAAGGATGTTGTGGATTTCTTTTTGAGGAATGGCGAAAAGTGTAAGAGGGAGGGTCTATATTATACATAAGACTTGCAAAAAGCCATGCTTACACTACACTACTGAGATAAAAAATAAAATTCCAGTGCCACAACCCTCTGTATCAATACAAGAATGGACCCTGGCAGTGTTGCTATAGTTGATTAAATGCTCCTTTGAAGGCTTTTCAAAGCTCATCTTTTCCACATTGTGTAATAAAACTGCTCAACCCTAAAATATTTTCAAAATGGGAGCCTTTATCTAAGCTTGAAAAGTTTATTTGAACTGAACAACTGAATAACTTTTTAAATCCTTTAGCATATTTTAAACTCTATATAACAAATCTGTCTGACCAGGGCAAAAATTAAAGATGAAGTTAGACTCAGTGTTTTAAAGAAAGTTGTGCCACATTGGGCATTGCATATCCGAGAGGGTGAACTCCGGACTTTGTGCGTTCAGAGACGGCCTCTGTTAGTGACAGCCGGCAGGTCTTCATCAGCCTCCACTGAGGTCATGAAAGCTCTGCATTGCACTTTACTGAGTGTAATTAGTGCACTCTGAGGCAGTTTCAACTCGGTGATTGAACAAAACGACCCAGGAGACCAGTGATCGGTAGCTCCTCCTGGAACTGTTTCTAAAGAGCTTAAAAGCAAACTGCTGTGACACTTAGGAGTCAATGACAGTAACTTTTCACAGATTGCTGTGTATGTTATTCTATGTTATGTTAATACTGTTGATCAGGATATGAGCCAGCGGCTTGGGCTTGTGAGAGGCAGTCAGAGCTTTCTACCACATAGCTTTTTTTTTCTCTCTTTTGCATGCTTATTTATTTTATTATTGTTATCATTATTATTTTGTAGTTTTCAGTTTGATTAGTAAATACAATACAAAATATAATAACTGCTTCGTTAAGTTTGCGTAAAGATTTTCCTGGGACTGAAATGCAAACTTTGACATTAACCGTGTCGTAGAGAGGTTTTCTCACAGAAAACCTTAAGGCCAAAAAAATAAATAAATCTGTGTATATTTTGGGGGATTTATAAAACCAAAATAAGTACAACGGTCCAGGAAGTTGGTTCAGACATCTGCTTTTTATTGTTATTTATTCTAAATTTACAGAGGAGGAACAGTGTCCCAGCACATTACTGAAAAGAAGATTAAGCAGTATCTCAAAGTAGTCCCTGAGTAAACAGTTTGTAATAGCAAGGGTAAAATCAAACAGACATTTGCAGCAATTAAAAACTGTATTCATCCAAGTCTTTTCATTGTGGCGTTAAGACATACAAAAACTACACAACTCTCCAGATTTAATTATTGCCAAGGCAGGCAGGAAACAAAATACAAAAAGAACATCTATTACTTTTTCTCCAATCCTAAACTCCGAATTGTTACATTCAAGCCTACTAAAGCCAACTCCACAAAAACATAGCAAACTCTTTTGTTGCTGTTTTTAATGTTTGAATGGTGCATTGAGTTTGATGTTATATCAACAAGTCGGTGCTTTAGAAACATGGCAACCCACCAAAAAAGAGAGAGATCTTACCTCAAAGTCCACTTTTGCACGGTTGAAACATATCATAGCAAAACATTACAGTGTGATGGAGTAGAGGACATTCATATGCATCCATCCATGAGAGTTTATCCGCAACCAGGAAGTTAACCTTGGAGAAAACAGTGCCTGCATATCAAAGTAAACTGGAAACTACAAAAGAAAAACTTGAATGAAAAGACACGAGCACAACCAAAGTGGATCATAAATTTATTTTTGCTAAATGGGTATCACAGAGTCAAATATTCAACTAAACTATATAAATGACGGACTTTACCACCGGACTGGTGAGGGTGTAAGTAGAGCTCTGTCAGTGGATGTTGCATTTTTTTATTGTTGCGCTACATCAGAAACATAATAATATCAATTTTACCTGCAAAAGCAAAATAAGATAATTCATAAGGCACATTTCACTCCATCTATTTTTTTTATTGCTAAAGCATAGAGCTGAAAAGACTATGACATGTCCTTCAGTAGGCGACACGCATCTTCATCAGCCGGCCCTCGTCTCCATTCATTTTTATTTTGTGTCAATCACATGAGTCATATCAGGTCCTTGAAGGAACATTCCTCTTGTTTTGCTACATTCGCCCAGGGTGAACTCATGAAAAGCTTTCTAATGAGTCCGCCTCAACATGACTGCACAGCAAGTCCAGTAATGGTGACAAATTGTTGACTCTTCTCACAGCAGCACTTTTAATATGAGAGTCCATCCATGGCCATGACTCTAGAGAACATCGCTTTTCATGTCAGCACATTTTCTCCTACATGTCATACCACTCCATTTCTTATTTATAACCTTATTCATTTTCTTTTCTCTGAGAACTAAATTGCATTTTGGGCAAAGCTGGGTTCAGTCCTCTCCTTCTGCATTGTTGCCTGCCCTAAAAAAAGGAGATGTTGGTCGTTTGCATGTAGAAATCAGCATGGTTTATTTGGTCTACTCAACCCTGTCCAGACTTGCCAATCAGAACATCGGCCTGTCTGCCGAGGTTTCCCTCATTTACTCTGAGTATAATGATGGTTTACAGAATTACAGTTTTCAATTTCACTCTTTCTGCTTTGATTCCTGACCGCTGGCTGGCTTTTGGCTTTAACATTGCGCAGAATTCATTTCCGAAATGCTCAGACTGCTTCCTTTCGTCTGATGAAAGCACTCCAGATATGAGACAGAGCAGGAAGCAGACTTTTTTCTTCGTAGCAGTGTTGACAACAGTCAAATGTGACCTCTTCAAGACAAGGTACATGTTCCTCAGGGGAGGGAGAGGCGAATTAAGAACTGTGCTGAAAGGAAACATGTCAGGCTGGTGTCAGCCACCTCGCGTTTCGTGATATGTGTTCTTCCTTTCGCACGCGCAAATTTCTCCTCTGGTTATTTCCCACATTGGACGTCAGAAAGACAAATTCACATGAACGCTTTGAGCGGCTGTGTGGCAGGCACATGTTGGAGATGGGCTGATTTAAGCTGATAAATGTGTTGTTGGAGCTCTTTGTTTTTTTCAAGGATGTATGAACACATGCTTCACTATAGCCATATGATGAAGTCTTGGTCTAAGCAGCCTTCTAATTGTGCTGTCTGCACAGTCTCCTTCTTGTCAAGTATCTGCAAGAGGCAAATGATATCTCTAATCTGCTATGAGCTTAAGACGTATGCCTGACTCAGCTGTTGGTCTTTTAAGATGCAGGTAGCGTTTTGTTGTTGACCTTGTCTAAAAATAAAAGCTGAAACACCTCTGATGTTCAACCACTCGAAAAAGCAGTCAGCGAGCAAATGTGTACTCTGACATTCTTTTATATGGAATGGCAAGTACATTAGTGTGCATCTGTATCAGGTTCATCCCATGTATCACTATTCATTTCACGCTGAGATTCTCCATGCTTTATTTTTCTCAGTTTTTATACTTTACCATATGTTTGCATTTTAGTTTATAGATAGGAATAAAAAGGTTTTTTCCACCAAATATTATCCAAAAACATTTATATTTTCTCAACTGTTACCATGACTGTGTGTGTGTGTGTGTGTGGTTTAACTTTTTAACTTGATTTTTGCTGCTGTTGCAATAGTGTTGTTTTCTTGTTCGATATTTATTATCCCCTTGAGTAACTCACACTTATTTTCTTTTATTTAAATTCCTCACTGACTTTTCAAGCAAGTGATTGCTCAGTCGTAGGGTACAACTGCTAAACATTTTGATTGGATTTTACAGTTTTGCTGAGGAAAAATAAAGCACTGAAAACCTCTGTGGTAAATAGCAGAAATAGAAATAGACTGGTGGTGGATAAGTGGCTGAGAAAACTAATGAATAGGGGCTAGCAAGTAGCATCCTTCCAACAAAGGTATTTGTGTAGATTATGCTAACCTTCTGAAAGCATTATGTACACTTTATTACGTTATGCTTCAAAATATTTGCATATAAACTATAGAGGACAATGTGTATTATGATAAACATGTATATGAAATGAGTTCCCATGTTTTGAGCTTGGATAGCCTAATTAGGTTATAAGCCTTCCAATGCAACATAGTGCCTTATGAACTCAAATCAATATTAGATAGCAATGTTTCTGTGTGCTTTTCATGTTTATTTGTTTTTCTAAGAGTTTTCTGAAATAAAAAAGAAAAAAATCAAAGAAAAGAAATTCAAAACTATAGGCACACACTTCTGCCCCACCTGCTTTTAAATAATTATATATATATAAAAAAAATCATTAACCGAGTATCTCAATCTCATATAAGCACGGTTGCAAATCCTGCTATTAGCTTCAAAGAGCCGTAGACAACATTTAGTGCTCTCTCTTCCCGTACTTGCTTTTACAGCCTCTGAGAAGGACGAAGTGGTCAAGTCTAAGACGGTGTTCCGCAGCCCAACTGTCACCACTCAGAACTCCGAGACCGAACTAATACTGGATGGAGACGACGATGCTGTCAGCCTGCTGCAGGAGAAGGAGATGGACAACCTGGGTGGTAAGTATAAATCACCACTGCTGCTTGTTCCCATCCTAATAGCTGGCATAATCGGTGAAGTCATTGGATGCATGTGTTGTAGCATTTAAAGTGCACTAAAATGAAATTGCAGTGGTAAAAGTATATCTGAAAGTAAAAACCTTGAAATATTTGGTAAGAGCATGATGCACTGTAATTGTTTGGTACTTTTAGTATAACGTGATATATTGGATGTCGGATAATACACCTATTCTCATGCAATGATTTGACGGTATTAACCATAAAAAATAACCCTAATACCACACACATACTTGACAGCTACTGTATATTATAACATAATAAGTCACACTTTTAATAGATACAATCTATTGAATGGAAAACGTTTAAAATAGAATAGATTTTTATATTTGGGTGTTAAAGAAGCTTAATTATTCTTAATTCTGCTGCATTATTTAATTGTGAAGAGCCAAAGAATAGAAATTGTACTGATTAAAACATCTTAGATTTGTGTTACCTGTATGATTATTGTCGGATTTCACAGTCAGTATCCTAATACAGCTTTAATACAATTCAGTTAATAGTGTAGCATACTGTAAAGGTGGTGATTGGCCAAAACGTCTGTAATTTGACCAGAGTAATACATGTCTGGAGAAAATTGTGCTGCCTTTGAACCTCGGCACAGCTTTAAAAGGTAAGTTAGACAGAGTTCGCTTCAGCTTTGAGTGCAGCTCAAGAATGCTGGACTGCATTCTTGTCGATAAAGCCAGATCTTCACTTAACACCTCGTGCAAACAACTGGTGATTGATGTTTTGTGTGTGTGTGCGATGCCTAAAGTTATTTATTTTATTAGAATATAAAGTAATACTTAACCCTAGCAGTCATTCTACGTTCAGAAAAAACAAAAACATTTTTTTTTTCTATTGTTTGGTGAACAAGAACAAAAAGCAGCAAAAAAAAAAAAAAAAAAAGTAGATGCAGTTTTTCTACAAGTGGTGAAAGCCCATCACTCTTTGTTAGCAGTTGCTGTTGTCATGGGATGCTGTTTTAATTTCAGAATATATAAATAAACGCACACTGCATCAATGCTGTATATACATAACATTTTTAGCTCTTGGCCGACATGCCTTTTCAGTCATGATGTAAATTTAAATTTAAATGTTATGTGCTGTCATTTGTTTTTCCCTGATAGAGCATTCATGGTGGTTGGATTGTCTTCAAAACTAACAAAACTGAACTGATAATTAGAAGATGTTACCAGGTTCTGTTGGTTTAACTGCAGTTTCAGTGGTATGATTGCACAATCTTAGTACTTGAGTAGCTGTTAGGTTGCCAAACTGTTATTTCCAAATCCTGTAAAACCAGAGCTGCAACAAACTTGCATGACAGTAACAGATATAAATGCATGAATCGAATTTATTCATTCCAGGAACAAACTGTCATTTTTAAAAAAAAAATGTAGGGAAAGGGAATAGTCTAAAAACTATTGCCAGACACTTAAATAAACATCTCTCTTTCACAGTGGTGCATTACAGAGTTATTGTGGCTTAGCATATGGATCTCAGTCTGAACCAGGGCACTGCTGAGCAGTGAAATCCCCTCTAAGATCCCACAGATGAATCTCAGAGGAGGACACTCACCCCTCCTTTTTGTCCCAGGGCCAGCAGGCAGTCAAACACTCATGTCTGTCAGATGAACCCTGCACTGGTCTGCCTAAACGCCAACGCGAGTGCTAGCATACAAACCAAGTGTTTTATCCTCAGAGAATTAATAATGATACTGTACAAAACAGAAATGCTGAGGTTGAATATTTGAGATACATTTATGAAGTGTGAGCTGAAATTAGGAACCAAAATGTGAAGGTTGACACTGATTTTGATAAGTAAATTCTGGTTTAACTATGTATATAACTATTTGTGATAAATGGAAGTTGAATGCATTTCTTTTCTCTTTTTTTTTTACCAGTAGGGCAGCTCCCCTGCACTGTAACATTTGGGTAATGTTTTTACCAGGATGCTCTGTCTGTGTTTGTCCTGTATCTAATCTCAGGCATGAACAGCCTTAAAGACAGATCTGAGACTAGATCCTTGTCAACAACAGCGCTCCTCCTGCCAGCCACTGGGTCAGTGCCTGCAACTGCTGCCAAAGGGGCGGCGCCTGCACTCATGGGCTCCGGCAGTTGTGGTTACTGAACCTATGATTAGTTTTGCTCCCCCCACAAACGGTGGAAATGCTGTCTATGCCTGGGCTGGCATTAAATGAACCTTTTTGTATGCACATATTGTTACCAAAATCGGTGAAAATAGAAGTGTGTGTGTGTGAGAACAAAGAAGGGAGAAGTCAGAGCCTCCTCGCAGACTGTCTCTCGTATCAAAGAGGAGACTGTAAATATGACTGCTCAGCTGGCATCCCGGAACCATGTTAATATACCCCAAAGTGTGGTTTAGGCACCGCAACCATTTTGTTCTCCCTAATTTAGGCTTTCTGAATCCATTTTAGGTCTCCATTCATAGCGTTGATCCCTTGAGATGTAACATCTTCATAAAGAAAAAAGCAACATAATGTTTATGACCGTAAATCTCAAAGGATGGGAGAGGAAGAGAAAAAGTTTATTTTTGTTCCCAAAATTTGTTTTGTCATTTCAAACATCTGTGAGTACTTTCGTAGTTTAAAAAAATGCATGTCTTTGTATGTAAATGTGTGTGTGTATATATATATATATATATATATATATATATATATATATATATATATATATATATATATATATATATATATCTGCTATAAGTGGACGTGTAAGAATTTCTAACTAAATGATACTGCTCTGGTATGCTTGTAACCCATGTCCCTTTCTCTTTCTGTCATAATATAAAATCTAAATGCACTAATCAAACACTGCAGTCCACTAGATGGATTGTGGGTAATAATATACCCATCTTCTCAGCAGTTCTCCCAAACTCCCACCACAATGAAATGAGACTTTTCATCACTTCATTAAATTGGCCTGTCATTTAAGAAATATTTGCATTTTATTTAAGACAAAGGCCCATCAGCCTGGTAATTTAAGCTTTACTCTATATAGAGCACTCATGCTGCGCAACTCGTCCTGTGTAACTTGCCCCTAATTTCATTATTCTCATGTAAACATTTTAATGCCATATAGCCTAATTATGGAAGGATCCCTGAGGGGATTACTGCCTAATCCTCTTCCTGCCTATGAGCAATGGATGCTGTGGCTTAATGCTGGAAGCTATAGAGCATTTCTCTGTGCCTAGTCCTTCAGGGCAAATCTACAATGCTTTAGTCCTAGAGGTGTTACTTTTAGTAAGAGGTGGAACGCTTTATAATTTAAGGTCTGGTGTGAACAAAAGGGCAGTCAACTTTTATTGTCGCTCAACGCTTTTATGACAAAAAGAATCGATTGTATTTCAAATATTATTTTAATGTAAAAACAAATTCACATACTTTCACTCTTATTGGTACTCCCCCTCCCTTTTTAATCTCTCTCGCTGTCTCTCTCGCTCTCTTTTTAAACAAATACACCAGACCTTATCAGACATGCAGAAAAACAGGCTTGAGGTTACTGGTTACTTATATGAAGCTTGTAAGCAACGTGTAGCGTCTGCGCTGATAGCATCAGCAGATAGGATCACCGTTAATGGATCCGAGCAACGCTGAGGAAAGAAAAAAAAAATCAGGGAGGGCGGTTTAACTGTGCAGCCTGCAAGAGCGATGAAGGGGCGCTCTGGGAGTTGAGACCGAAATCCACTTGTATTCCTGTAACACTAGCGGCCATAATTGGCCGAGGAGCGCAGATTAAGATTGATGAGACATTAAAGTGGCTCTTTGGAGTTTAAGGAATCGATAAATATCCTGATTTCGAGAGGTTTCGTTTGAGAGCAGACAAATCACTGTAACGGTACTCCACAGCGACACTGATCTGAGAACAAGGAGGAGAAGGAGGGAGGAGACTGAAATGAAGATGTGATCACTATCAGCTGACCAGGGCCACAAGCCCACCTTAACACTCTCGACGACTTTTTGGAATTGAAAACGAGGTTTACTAGAGTTTTTTTTAATTATTATTTTCATTTATTTCTGTTTTTTATTGTCATTTTTATATTTAATTTTCCGAATTCGTCGCTTGGCTTGTCCCTGTCAAAACAGTCTTGAATAAAAATTGTGTAAAATCGTATTTTAATCTCATGTATAATAAGAGCGTTTTTCTTTTCTTATTTGGATTGCCTTTATGGAAACCATTCAGACTGCAAAAGCATTTTTTGTTCTCCTTAATAGTGTATATAAATATTGAAATTTATTGTAATAATTTTTAATTACATCCCTATAACTCCACTGAATACGCTGTATTTTCGTATGTACGGATGCACACTATGAGAAACAGGCCTTTAAAAACCCTACAATTGCCGTAATGTATACGTTATATTGATGAATTAAACCGTTTCAATAAAAAAAAACGCAATGCTTGAAAAAAGATTCAAATACATTCCTAATTATATCTACAGATGGTGGTAGTACGTCTGGGATTTGTGGATAATAGGCCGCGAGATGATGGTACCCCCTGTAATCGCATTGGGCAGTTTAGCGGAATTAGACTGATCTCGCTTTATTTAATATAATAATTGTTTTAAAAAAGAGTAATAATATTTTTTATTTTTTGCGCGTTACTTATTGAGCATGTGGCCATCCCCTCTGCACTCTACAGGCCCAGTGGTCCTGAGCAGCCCGGCCCAGCTTGTTGCCCCTGTCCTGGTGGCTCGGGGGACTCTGTCCATCACCACCACTGAAATCTACTTTGAGGTGGACGAGGATGACCCTGCCTTCAAAAGGGTCGACTCAAAGGTAAGTAACCTGCAAGCAAGTGTACAGCTCAAGTTTAAAGCGGCCAGTTGGTTTCAGACGTGCTTCTCGGTGTTTTTTGCCCTTCCGTTGCAATCGTCTTACAGGTGTTAAGCATTTACGTTTAATTTACTTATAAAATCAAAACGCGAGATTTCATGTTTTCTTGAAAAATAAAGTCCTTCGCTCTTCCGCATATGCTCTGTATTTTTTTTTTTTGAATAAGTTTATTGCTCCGATTTTTGTTATTAGGTCATATTTTTGGACCCCAGTGCTGTGTACTTAATACATTTTTCTTTCTTTTCTTTTCTTCCAATCTGCTGGATTCCTTTAAAATATTGAATAAGAAAACGTTAAATAAGAAAATTACTTTTTTCTTTCTTCCTCCCTTCTTTTCTTTTAGAAAGTTTGAAATGTAGAATACTAACGAGAGCATGAGATCCCCAACATGAAAAGTTCCAATAAATAATTATTTCTTCGCATTACGCCTACTTCACTATTTCAAATACACATTTAATAAAACCATAATGGGACACAAATATAAAACAGCTCGTTTTATTAGCTCTTTAAATTAGATCAAAGACAGAAATAAAAAAACAGATCACAGATGTTATAATCCAGTGTATTTCAAGTGCATTTTTTTTCCAATTAAACTGTAATATATATTTATACTATATATATGTTATCATTTTCTTTTCTTTCTTTTTTTAAATCATGTAGGCCTAAGCACGGTAGAGAAAAACAATTCAAATGTTTGTACTTTAAATAATAATTCAAGTAAATCGATGGAATGTTTTCAATGTAACAAAATGCTGTACGCCTACCATCAAAATGTAAACTTTTAAAAATTAGAAAAAGTCCATTGAAACAGGTGAATCAGACTACCACTGATGCAAGTATAAATTAAAAACGTTTCTACCAGATAAAGAAAAAAAAGTTCAGAAGTAGATTTAAACAGGTGGATCCTATTTACGTGTCACAGAACAACATTCACAATTTCAGACCACTCGAATCACAATCTATGAATGTATTTACAGTATAAAATGTACAGATGTGTTTTTTTGTTTTTCCAAAGGTTGTCTCGGGCTTTATTCTAAAGCGTTTAAGGAAATGCAGGATTTAGGCAGCCGTGTGACACGGAGAGGAAAGGAACCACTTCTGAGGTGGCCTCCTGGATTAGCCAATAATTTAAATTTAAGTATTGACACCTCCAAAAGGTGCACGGGGGGGAGTGACAAGCTAAGCTGTTATTTAAAAAAAGAAAATCATCTTGAAACAGGCTAGGCCAAAACATAACAACAGAAGACAGTCACATTTCACAAGACTTGCAAATCGGTTGGCAATATTTTGTGTCCGTTTAGGAGCTCATTAGGCCTCTTCAAAACATTTTTAAGACGAGGTGAACTAATATATTTTATTTTTTACCTCAGAGTTTCTCCAAGCTTTTGGGGTTGGTCAGTATTTCTCTCGCCAGTCGCCAAGTCTGTTTGGCTGCATTCTCTAGAGCAGAGTGAGGTTTTCCTTGAAACAGGTCTAAATTGGGCAGGAAATAATGAGGGCACCTTCTGCACTGCAAACACGAAATAAGTTGCAATAGTATCCCGTTCAGGCGATCGCCGAGGCAGTTCTCATCCCAGTCCGACTCCCTGGGATGCTTCTCACACTCGTAGGAAACCAAGGTTTTCATGTGGTAGTTGTTCAGAGGTTGCCCGGGCAGTTCGAGGTGACGGTCTCGCAACGCTTTGAGGACAGACAAGCACTTCTTCCTGCATCCACCCAGAAGGAGTCGGTTCTCGGCCTCTGCGAACTGCAGGACCCAGGCGTCGCTTTCTGCTGAGCTCTGCTTGCCGTTCAGGGAGTAGCACTCTTTGGATAAAAGATTGAAACCTTCCGCTTTGACTTCTGCCACCCTGTTAGGTCCCGGCCAGGGAATGTGAGGCAGGGGCCAGTGCGCAGCGCTCCGTGGCCAGATGCCAGTGCACTTGAAAGCTGGCGTGATTTGTACCACATATCTGTCTCTAATGCGCAGCTTCACTTCACTTGTGTCAGCGACCATTTTGACAACATCTCTGTAGCTGCATTTGTCTACTGCCTGCGCCACCAGTGTCTGAAATCTCGATCGGATCTTGCGCGCAGAGAGGTAACCGGAGGCTGTGATGAATTCGACCCACAGAGACATGCTTCTCTTGCGGCCATCGCTGAGTTTGAGGACGGCGCAGCCGGGAATGGACCCGTCGTCCACAAAGTTGAATACTCCCATCTGATTCAGATAGAGCACAACCTCGAATTCAGTGGGCGAAATGACCTCCAGTCCCTCGAAACGATTATCCATCTCGCTGAGAGAGCTGATGAAGCGGGGCTCCTGCACCTCCACCTCCTTCAGGACATCCGAAACCACCTTGCACACCTCTCGGATGGTTTTGGCGATGGCTGCTTTCCGAGACTGACATTTCTCGTTGTAGTATTTGTTGAGGTGATACACCAACTTTGCCTGGGCGGCTATCATATTAGGGCAGAGATCCGGGTTATACACCGGAGTCTCGCAGTAAGCCGAGGGATCCAACGCGACTGTTTGTACGGGAGCCAATTTTAGAGAAGAAAGAAAGCTATCTAAAAAGAAAAAAGTATATTTATAAAACAAATAAGCTGTGCTCAGAGCACACGCGTAAAAATCATATCACAACATTCACAGCTGGTGTGCCGTAAACTGCATTGAAGTGTTCAAAGCAAGTCCTCGAAATTAGAAGGGTGTCGTGATTAAAAGTCCATTTCAGTCTTGTTCAGTAGAAATGCCTTTTTCGTTTTTGTCTGATCACTGTGCCAGTTAAGAGTCCGCGTAATTGCGCAGAGTGGAGTGTGTCCTCTTGACGCAGACGCCCGGTATTGCTGTGTTTTACAACGGGAACACACACACACACACACACACACACTTTATTATAAGGGAGGAGTTGAAACCAAGATGTCCAATCGCTGTCCGATGCGTCACCGCAGTTTATCGAAAACAAATTCATCCCCGGGTGTTATATACAAGTAAAAAGTACAGGTACTAGTAGTATATCGAGGAGCGGAAGTACACCTACGCATTTGGAGAGAAGAAGAAAGCAGAATTTCCACAGCTCAACGTGTCTTATTTTCCTTGGACGCTATCTTCTATGTTTTTTAGTGCACTTTGTTGAATCATATTTGAAACAGTAGGTGGGTTTAGAATTGTTTGGTATTCATGTATTCGTCTAATAAACGGCTCAGTTTTCAGTTTTATTTAAATTGTCCTCTTTCTGCATCGCACGAGATCGATTTTTTCATGTAGGTTAAAGCAGATAAATCACAATTTAAACGGAGAAATGCACACAGCAATATATTTATATGTATGGATTAAAAATACTTTTGTACATTTTAAGACATAAATTAATGAAAACAATCAAGCTTTGCTTTTTTAATTGGATCTTTAAATGTTATGTTAGGTGAATAAACAGCGTTGAACTACCGCCTTTATTTTGCAAGAATAAAATAGTTTTAAGCTATTTATCATTTTTGACTTATTATTTAATTTAGTAGTTGTGAGTTTGAGTAACTTATGTCAGCTTTAAAAATTCAGCTTGTATGATAACGAGATTTTTTTTTAAAGTATTTTTTATGTACATTATGTATGTATTTGTATTTTTCTTTGGGGGAGGGGGGGGTCAGCAACAGTGTAATTTTATTTTAGCATTTAAATTAATGCATTTTGTAAGAAAACCAAGACAGCTGTAATCTTAACAACTATATGGTTCTTACAGTTTTCTACATTTTAAAAAAAGAGTTTTATCATTTTAACCAAAAAATTAATTTCAGTCAGTGAATGACAATGTGCAATAATTAAATATTTATTTTGGTCTTTGGGTTATTAATTTTCTCTGAAAGTAATTTTAATATTAAAGACTGTCAGAGTTATTATTGTGTGTTGTATGTAATGTAAATAATTATTTAAATAAATAAAATATTTTACATTGAATACTGCATTCTTAAATAGAGGTACTTTATTCAACAATATAGTAATAACCCCCCCCCCCAAAAAAAAAAAAAAAAAATCCAGGAAAAAAATAAACTGTTTCAATATTTTGAAAATGAAAAATAAAAAAGTAAATAAAAACAAAATAATTTTCATGTGTATGTGCATTTTATACACAGTGCCATGATCCTCAATAAAGTGAGCTTACATCTGCACTAAACCCTCTTCTGGCTCTCATCATTGCACTGGCACTCCATCTCACAATACAGTGCACGCTTTGAAGACGACTTCAAAAAGATGATGCTGCGTGGATCAGATAAGCAACAAAAAGTCATTTACACTCATCTCTGCTCTAGCCTGAACTGCACACAACCAGACATTATGAGGGCAAACCGCTGCTCGTCAGTTCCAGCTCTAACTACATGGATGCGGCTGAGCGGGAGGTGGCGTGTGTGCACGAAGGACCTTGATAGATAGGTGACTCCCATTATCAGCACAGCCTGTCATGAACACACTGCCAGTAGCTGCTTGGTAAACCTCTGTGATAATTTCACACTGTTACTAGGCAGAAATGACAGATTTGGGTAGATTTCTTTTTATTTTTTACTTTCTTTAAATACAGTCGTTTGAGACTAGCTTACACTAAATAATAACAATCTTATTTTATTCTACTTTTCACCACATTTAACTGTGGTAACTTTAACTACATTTTACAACTTAAATGTTTTATTCTTATTGAAATATTTCTGGTGACTGTGGAGGACGTTATTGAACGTTTTCATGTGGTGAGAGGTAGCTAAAAGTCTTCCCCTCTCGGGCTTTGATAGTCTTTTCTCTCACTCTCTCCCACTGTCTGCAGCTCAGCAGGTACTTGTTCTTTATTGAAACCAGACTAGGCTCACTTTCCAGGCTATCTTTCTCCAAGTGAGATACCTCAGAATCCAGTTGCACCTCTTGAGTTTGTACTCCAGTTTTCGTCCCTATGCGTGATAGAAGCAAGGATTTTCATTGAGATTATCACCTCTTAATCTAAAGCATGTGGTTGCACAGATCTCACAGTAACTCAACCTGCTCTGCAGTCCCATGACAGTCCCAGCAGTTGTCAGGTCTAGCCTAAGACAATTCAGTCTCCTTACCCATATCTTTACCATTACTACATTGCAATCTTTGTTGCTTCATTCACCATGCCGCTAGGCTATTGAAGGCCCTCCAATGTGATATATGGGGTTGCGATTCCAGCACAGGCCTATTTCTGACCGAGCAAAATACATGCATGATTGTGTAAATCAATACAATGACTTCTACTTCCCCTAATTTTGCACAAGCATGTGACCCTGTTTTGAAGGCCTCTTTGTTTTCAAAGAGCACGCCTCTACACTCATGCATTTTTTCTCCTTTTTTCTTTCTCCTTTCTTCTAGAAAGACCGATCATCATATTAACATAGATGGGCATAAGTTCAGTGGTACTCGTCTGATGGCATAATTGGCCTTTGATCAGATGAGTCCCGCTTCGAGTGACTGGAAGTCATGTTGTACCAAGTGACGCCAGAGTCATTTGCGTGCTTTACGCTGCTGTATAGATATGTATTATTTACCACACATGCATAAAACACTACGCAGCATCATGCATTAAAAATTATGTTTTGAAAATTAGTTTAAATTGGGAAAATAGCAATCAGTGCTCTTTTCACAGAGTTTTAAAGAATCACATGTGCGTGTTTCAGCTCAATATTTTGCATTACCTAATAATACGATCCACAGACTGGATCAAGATTTCTGTGGTGAGCAATCCTCTTACTGACGTTGTATTTGTGAATGATGTTTTATTAAAAATCTAGTTACACAACTAAAGTCTGACACATGTAATTTCATTAGGTTTCTGGGTTTTTTTTAGTCTGAAAAAAGACTCTCTCAAGCAGTATTCCCACACACAAAGGGAATTGAACCAGCTAGCTCCCGATTTAATGTACGGATTAGCCAAAGTGGACTTAAGAGGATGGCATCTGTTTGTACAGATCAGATTAAAAGCAGTGACACTTCGGCTATGTGACATAGCTGGATCTCAAACTGTGAGAAATAATATACTCATGGGATGGTCACTCACTTTGACACATTTTTCTGTAATTTTGTTTGTCACAAAATGAAATTGTCATTGGGATTTTTAATAATGGAGCATTATTATTCCACGCAATATGGTGTCTCTGTGGGAGGCCAGTTAATTTTGGGGCCTGGAGCCTCACTGTGGACCCCCTTTGGATTGTGTCCATTCATTTGTTTTATTCTCCGCTGTGTATTAGCAGCCTCATTTGGATAAGTCAGGAAGCTGGAGCACATGGCCAGAGGGCACCCGGAGACCCTCTAGCGGTAACCTCAGCAGGCATTGTTCGCAGTAAGCTTCAGCACACAGAAATAACCAAATGTATTGGTTTGATGGAGCATTCTGAGAAAAGAGAGACGAAGAAAAGTGTAAATTATAAAACTTAATTGATTGTCTCAGCTTCAGTTGGCCCTTCACCCCTCCCCTCTGCAATATGGTACGCTTGTCAGACTCGCTGATAAATTACATGCATCTATTTGCATGAATTTTGCATATATATATATACAATTCAAGTTTGTTTGCCAAAGTAACAATCCAGAGAAATGCCTGGTTTGTGTTACTAAAACGAACATACAATCTTACGTAATGCTCGGCACACCTTTTCATACACATTTTATGCATTTGGCCAGATGCAGTGACAGTGCTGCTGCGCTTTATCAGCATGCAGTTTGCAGTTGGTATTTTGTTGTTAAACAGTTCGTGTGTTGGAAACTAGGGCACCTGGTTTTTATTACTTTATTCTACATGAGTTCCTATTGTTGATTTCTACAAACTGGATTTGTTTAGGTCATAAAGACTTGAACAGTTTATATGTTAGCATGCACTTATTTTCCTTTCTGTTTTAGCTGCTTTGTTTTTGCTTTATTGTTGATTTTCACCTTGTTTGTGCTTAAAGGCAGCCATTCAGCAACAACGCTGTGATTAATCTTAATGTCTGCAAGATGTCTACCGTCTAAAAGTGGGTGCTGTAATCATCTGCCCACTGACCCCATGATGCTCATATGCGGGCCTCTCTACGGCCCTTGTGTATGATAAGTAATTTCAAATCTCAGATTGAATGAACACAACTCTCTCCCACGTGTCATGTGATCTGGGAGTAGGAGTACACCAAAGCACAAAACAAAGGAAATGCAAGAATCGAGGGCATATTGCAGGTTTGGGGGTGTTGGTAATCAAACGCTGTTGGTGAGGCCTGTGATGAAATTAGGTGATGTTGCCTAAATAAGGGATGAAGGGTTCATAATTGCCAGTCTTAGAGATCTGAGGTACCGGGTGCCAACTGTCAGAGCAGGGCTAATGATGACAAATGTCTTTCTATGCAGATTGCTGCAGAAGCACCAGTGTGCAGCTGAGAAAGAACAAGAAAAGAAAAATGCAGAGGGACTAACAAGAGAAAGCTTGTGTGCTCATACTTAATGACCTACATGGAAATAAACCTCCATAACTGATGGGCCTTCTTTGAAAGTGCTAAAGCTTGAAGCTGTTTAAAGTTACCCCTACAGTACCTTGTGCATGGCTGTTATTAATAGGTATTATTCCCTGTGAGTGCGAAGAAAATCGGTGATATCTGTACCTCTATCTGATGCAGTGAACGCGAAGTCTGAAGTTACATTTGCTTACAAGCGTGTCAAGATGATTTGACAATAAAAAATTATGTCATGTTTTAGCTCTATATTTAGCCAAATAATCCATCAGCTCCAGAGGAGAAGACATGAAAGCAAGGCTCAGCATTGTCTTTGTGTAGCTTTCCTCATTAGCGTTTCTTTAGCTGATGCTTTGGTTGTTGTTGTGCAATGCAGCAAAATGTAATATTTTAAAAAGTGACTCAGCTCGTTACACCGTGGTTCAGTTAGAGCAGAACAAGCTGTTCCTGGATAACATAGTCAAACTGTTGTTAACTTAGCTTTATTTCTTTCTTTTTTTTCTTAAAATTGCGCTTAATTTTAACCACTTTTTGTAGCGGAGAGCCATAAATCTGATTTCACTTACTGTGACGTAAGGCTCATGCTAATAAAAGAGCAAGCCCAAAGTGCTGCATGGCCAGATTTCCCCAATTTGTTGCATGAATGGCTTTTGAAAGGGGTCCGTCTTTGTACAAAGGGACTCTCGTCTTTGTTTGGTTTCGCCCCATCTGTGTCATCTGGTGGTCTGTGCAAGAGGGTGGTGTCTCGGGGTGCTCCCCAGCGGCGTTGCCAGTTGTTTTATGGACTCGTTGGAGTGGTGCAGGGAGTTCATAAGTTGGCTGGGCCATTGTGTGCTGAGCCCAGCTGACACGTGTGAATTGACTCCAGCATATTGACAGATCATTTCCATTAATGAATCGAGGAGTCTGCCTTGTTTCACTCTGTGATTTATGCCCTTGCTTCATCATCCTCAGAGCTCTGGGTTAAATAACAACCCCCTGAAAGACTCAGCCACTAATTGCTGGATGAAGTGAGTTTGCTTTGTTCAGTAGTTTTAAGTATGCCTATGTTCTGTGAGTCATATATAAATATTTTATATATTGAATTAAAATTACAACACAGTGAAAAAATATGAATAATAAATATAATGTCAGTAAATGCAGTTTTTTTGAATCAGTTTTGTCTAAAGGCTGTAAAACAAACCAGAATAATGGTGTGATGTGCGGTCACTTATTAACAAGTGTCAGTAAACAGCAAAGTTTCCATTCATCAAAGACCTAGCAGTTTTCTCTCAAGGGTGGCTGGTCTTTTTCTTGATTTGATATTGAGATGCTTTTGTTTGCAACTGCTGGCGTTTCATGAGCTCTACCCTGATCCTCCATGGCGACCATCCAGCTTGTTCAAAGCAACAGCCATGCACTGCTGATAGCACTGGCCTCAGCCTGGCCTGTCACCCCCACCGCTGCTGCCACATGGAAGGCACATTTGCTCGCCACCATTTTATGCTGCTGTCACCCTCCCTTCAAGAGCAAGGGGAAAGAGGGGAGGTGAAAAGGAGAGGAGGGAAAGAGGGAGGCTCACCCTGAGCGGATGCTAGACAAAGATGGCAGCAGAGACATTTTGTCTACTTTCATTAGTTCTGGTGGTGGTGAGCTCTGCTGAATATTAGCCTGTTACTGGCAAAGGCACACATTGTGGAGCACAGACGGCGAGTGTGTCACAATCGAATCTACCCCACCTCATTTCCATCTTCCTCACCCAAAAAGTGGGACATATGGGGCCGGATGCCAATTGCTTATTTTATACGGTAATTAACATCCCTTAAACCATGTTACGTGGTAGGTGTGACAAAGTTTATCTCACCAATTTACATATATACCCCCAATAAGGTGCGATATTTTAAGATCCTGACTGACTACAAAGGCTTATGTGCTACATGTTATTAAGAAATAAAGAATATTAGCATTACTCGCCTTCACTCATGTTTAATAGTTTTGTTGCGGCACTGTCACATTCAGCTAAACTCAGAACCATCCTAAATCTGTGCTGTCATTTCCTCGAGTATCTGCTATCTGGTATCTGTCAGCTTAAATTGGGACCCTACCTAAACCCATACGCACTTGGATCTGTTGGTCTGTGTGTATGTTTTTAATATTTTTCTTTAAAAGGGTCAGTGTGTGAAGGACAGCTGTGATATGTTTGGATGCTCCTGTAATGAACTTGATTGTTTTCTGTTGTTTGTGATCTGCATGGCTTTATTAATTGCTAGAAAAATTAGTTTTGGAGTTCAGCCAAAACACAGATATTTCATCTGGTTTCCTGCTTTGCACCATGTGCCTGATTCTTTTGTTTACTTTTATAACAAAATTTGCAGAGAGACTCCCAGATTTGTGCCGGTGTGTATGTGAAGATGTATCTGAATGTTGCTTTGTCCCGCTGGGCTTTTATGTGTTGGACTCATTATTGTAGTCATCTCACTGGGCTCTATTAGGGAAGCTCAGGAGATGGGGTCGCCATGAAAGAGTCATGATGGACGAAGAAGTGCTGATGTGCAGGTTCCTGCCTTCAGGCTTTCACCTGCTTAGAAACAGCCTCAAGGCAAAAAAGAAAAAAAAATGACTGGCCTCTCAGTCCAGCCAATAAAAGATTGAAGACCTAAAGTCAGGACTTTTTTAAGGTTGTTTACAGTTAAATGTATCTAAAATTTATAGTGAACAAAATGTCAAAGTTAACTAATTAGCCAATGATTTTTCTGCGCGTCTTTCAAACGATTTACAAACAAAAAAAAACAAGTCACAAGGTGGGTAAGAGTACCAGAAAGACGGATAAAGTTATGCCGTTCTACCTCGTTAAATTTCAAACGATTTTATTAGAGTGTCAATTCTGTGGTCTTGGCAGGGCTTGGGAGGTGTCTGAGCAGGGAGTGCAGCGGCAGGGAGTGAGCATGTCGGCTGTTGACACCATCTAACGAAGGGGGGGATTAGGAGTTTACAGAGGCAGTAATATGATAGGTCAAAAAGAGGAGGCACTCCTCCACAGCACTTGGCTCTGTAATGAATGATTGACTGGAAAAGGAGAAGCTGCCACTCGCTGGCTGAGTGCTCATCTTGACGCCTGCCGCACCGCTCCACGGCTCCCCTTGATCACGTTTCGCTGCTCCTTTCTCATCTAAGGAACCAGTCTGCAGGGAAAAGCTGCTTTTCCCTCTTATTTTTCTCTCTAATTTACACATTTAAGACATTTTTGTTTGCTTATTTGCAATTCCCTTTTTTGTCAGTGAGCCTCCCTCTATCAGTCCTACTCCCAGCCCTAAAACCAGCCCCCCACCAACCAACACACACACACACGCACACAACCTTCCCTTTCTCTTGTGTTTGCCTCGAGGCAATGAACTAATTTCAGGTTCCATAATTGCAGTGTGTTGTACACCTGTCTGCTATTAATTCTCCCCTGTCTCTTATTCTTTTTCTTAATGAGATATTATTGTAATTATTGTCATTATGCTGTTTTTCATAATGAACTTGATTGATGTTGTTGTTATGGAACTATTTATTCTCTATAATTAGTGTAAATGTGGAGGGAACCTCTGTAGGCACTGATAGTCCGGCACTCCAGGTATGAGTAAACTCATCAGCTGACTCCAGAGTTCCCACTTAGTCCACAGTTTGTCCTGGATATAAACATGAGAGTGAAGTAGCCTGGTCACTAGTGAATAGGGCCCTGCTTGTAGCCATTTTAAAACCATTACAACAATGAAAGGCTTTACAATGGGCATCCCTGAGCTTTGTTTCAGCCTGTCACTTGCACCCTGTGAAAATCAAATAGTGCTCTGAACATCATGAAAAAAAAAGGTGAATAAGGTTTTGGCTATACTCCTATTTTTAAAAAAATCTGCTTGTGTTTTGAAAAGGAAAAAAAAAAGGTTTTCAGTGACACGAGTTTGAATGTTATTGTTGAAGGAGCAAACTACTGGAAGGAATGTTAAAGAAAATCTCAGCTGAATGAACAACGTTGAATTTTTTTTTCTTAGTGGCTCTCAATCCAATTAGGAGTTTAATAAGGGTCATGCATAGGGACTTCACGCTGCAGGTTGGTTTCTTTAAGGGTGCTTTCAGGGAGTAGGCTGGGGCTGAAGTTCCTGAAGGTCCTGACTGAAGGCTGGTCTCTTTAATGTGAAGCGAGGGGTCCTGTGCCCTGGTGAGTCATTGAAGCTGTTTGGGGAGCGCAGATGATACTTTCCATAATTGTGAAGCCTAGATTGTCGGATAATCTGACACTGTGGTTACAGTGGTTTCTCAGGTGGTACCAATTACCTGATCTCTCACACGTCTGCTTCTCCTTCTCACACGCTGCGCTCCTGCTGTTTCATTTACCTTGAAATGTAAGAAGATTTATTTTTTCTGCATAATAGCCGGTTTATAAGAAGTTAATATTTTCCCTGATTAAAAATCTTCGAGTCAAATCTAAACGGCTCTTGAACTAGTTGTTACTGTTTTCAGGTTGAGTTTCATACTTGGAAAACGGGAACCTTCTTGAAAACTTCAATTTGAGTGAAGATGAGGAAAAGCTATATGGGTCTTTAGTTGGGACTTAGTTGATCTTTAATCCCCCCCCCCCTCCCTCCCAAGAGAGAAAGTGGGCAGGAGGGCCCTAAAAGTGGACTTGTCCAGCCTTTGTGGGTTTGTTCACATGCTGCTGTGCTTTGAGTGTCTGACAGCCGTTTAACTCCACACGACCTGTTTCTCAAGTGCCATCGTTCGGTTGCTCTTGAATCCTTTTAGGAGCCATAATTACAATTCATGCACTCCCTGCGCTTCTTTGAAGAAGCATTCAGAGAGTAAAGCAGGGTGCAGAAAGCCTGAGAGAAACCCAGCAGTAGCAGCGCTTCTCCAGTGCGAAAACACTGAAACTATCAGCAAAATGCTTACAGCGCTATGTGAAACTACAGGATGAATTTGTATAATATGCAGATTTGTAAAGTAACAAATAACTGGGTAAAACAAGGGTAAACGGTGTAAAATGTGTATAGAAGTAAAGATAAGATTCTGGTAAGAAGCAAATCTAAAATATACATTTCACAGGACAAATTTCATCACATTGCCATTCTTTCAAGTATGCAAACAACTTGTGAATTGTGTTACAAGTGAAGTGAAGCACATTCAATGACTTTCAAAGGGAAAGAGAAGAAAGGGTAAGCTTAATGCCTAATAGGTGCTTTAGTAATTTCTGAGTTTTCATAGCTTAATCCGTTCTGAAAAGCTCAGCAGAAGAAAGGCTGCAAATGGCCCTCAGCATTAATTTGATGTGACTTCTGTACAATAAGGGCTGTGGATCCCAGAAGCCCATTTTCAAGCTTACCTTCTTTCATCATCCTCAGCCTTTGGAACTTTTACCTAAATGTTTCATGAAACTAAGGCTGTAAGCCTCTTTGGTATTCTGTCTTTATAACACATGGTTTAAGACTATTATTACACCGTGTTCAAGGCAGAGGAACACATACAAACACTGAAGCTGCCTCTCTATTGTGTGGAATTCAAATTGATTTGGTACAATTGAGAGAGCATTTGTATTAAAACACACATATCGTATGGCTCATTTCCCCTCTTTCTTTGTGGATTTTTACAAATGCAAATGAGTTGGTTCCCCATCAGTCTTTGTACAATTAAGTATGCTTTTTGGTTCTCTGAGTATTATTTCCAGATGAAATAATGTGTCTTTTATTTCCTTTTAGATTTCAAAACGCAATTTCCCTAGGAAGCCATTTGAACACATAGCTAAACCTCACAGTGCCTCATTACTCACATTTCGTCCTGATATTTTTCGGAAATTAAAAGTCAAAATCACCAAATTCAAAGCTACATTTTCCCTGTTGTTGTCTGCTTTTTGATGCCATTCTTAGTAACTCCAACCCCTTCTGTTTCTGTAAAAAAAACAATCTCATGAACTATGGTACCTCTCTGAGATTCTTTTTTTTTCCATGCAAAGAGTCAAAGCAGGAGGAGAAAGATTTGGTTTGTTATCAAAGAACCTTGTGATGATGTGCCCCAGGAAAGTGCAGTCTGCATCTCACAGTTTCTATGCTGTGGATGCTTTGTAGCAGTCTCTCCCATTATAAAAATAACATCAGTTAAATTGATACATGTTCAAAGCTTATTTAAAAAAATCTGCTTTATTTTCTTGAGATTCTTTTGTTTACGCAGAATTGAGGAAAGCCAGCAAGGGACACACTGGGTGGGTCAATGACCCTGGAGAAAACAGCTTGCATTAATATGGTCTAATCCAGTGTAATTAGTCAAATTACAGCACGCCAAGCAGCTTGTCAGGGGCTGTCGGCTTTGGCAGGCACGAGAGATGGCGTGGAGTCCCACTGGACAGCAGAGGGACCTCAAAAGCTCTGCGAAGCTGCCCTATTGCACTTACTTTTACTAATTTTACCTCGTTTTCCTCTTCACCCTGTCATTTTTTTCTACTCTTGACAAAAAATGGAAAGAGCTCTTCAGTCAGGCTACAATGTTTTCACCTTTCCCTGTGTTGTCTCCCACACCCCCAGGCTGCTAGCTTGGCTTACTGCCTGGCTGCTAAGGTGGATCAAAATGATAGGAGGATTCACAGCACAGGCTACAGAAAGTCAGAGTAATTATATCAGCGCTGCACTCCTCCTACGTGATTTTATGAGGGAGTCAGATGCACGCTAACTAGTGCTGCTAAGAACCATGGACACGGTTAAGACACTTCCTCGTGTTGAAGGATTAGCATTGGTAAAAAGATTTAAACTATATAATTACATGAGGATAAAGTACAAATTATCTAGTGCACTCAACAGCCAGATTATCATCCCTTGCAAGCCCCGTTCAGCCCCAAGGGGTGAGCCTGGATGACAAAGGCCCTCATTAGCATAAATTTACAAGCCCTCTCGTTTAGAGACGCCGATAAGAACCTGTTCCACCTTTGCTTTGGCCCTGAATGGCTTGTTGTGCTTTTGGCAATGACAGATAAGTCAGGGTAATTCCACTTTATGGCTGAAAAAATGATGCTCCAGATTCTGGCTGCGTCCCGAAGGTGTCACCCACGATAATCCTCAAACAGCGTCCAGCAGAAAGGGGGCTGTGTGTTTTCCAGATGATATACTGCGAATGACAGAAAGAATTATATGAAGGAGGATGAATCTGTAACATATTATTAAGCAATTCCCTGTGAATAAGGGGGATAAAAGGATAATGGATGAGGGTGTCATTATTACCTTGGTGCCAAGGGAAGCGCCAAAGCAAAGGTAGAAAGACAAGATTAATTGAGGACGAGTGAGGCGCTCATTGCTCATCAGGCCCTCTCGTCTAACCACTTGCTCTTTCTGTCCCTCTTCTCCTCTGTCTCTGCCTCTCCATCCTCATCTTATTCTTTTCTTTTTCTCTGTCTTGCTCTGAGCCCCTATTCCTCCCACACATAACCAAAAAGAAAGAAAGGAAAAAAAGAGGAAAAGAAAAGTAGAATTTAAAGCGATCAGCTTGGCAGTCTCAGTGGCAGCCAGATGAAGCTGGTACCCAGGCCAGGAAGATTTCAGTCATCTTAAGGCTGACAAGTCCCTGAAAACGTCCCATTAGGAAAAGCTTGCTGAAAAGACCCAACACCAAATGACTGCATCCCTTCTCTCAAGCTCCTTAGTGAAAGCATCCCCAAAGCTTTTTATCTGGATGATGTGCTGACTAAGTATGTTTGTGGATGTGGCTATGGGTGGCTCACCATTTGACCGTGTTCATTTTCCATACGAAGCTTTAAATGTTGTATTCTATCGTTTGCTTGCTCACAAACAAACCCAGGAAATTAAATGTTTTGCTCATAAATTATAATCATGTAGGCAGTAAACACATTTCATAGAAAATTCTTAAGCACATTTTTTTTTCATTATAGTAACACTTGTACAAAGATAACTCATGTTAGCTTGAATGCTAAATTACAGCCTGATCTGCTTTTTGAAAGAAATGGGAAGTCTGTCCCTTGATTTCCAAAGAGTGCAAGCATTTTGTTCTCAAACTTGCTCCCTCCTGCACATGTTCCAAACTTTTGATAGACTCCTAACAAACTGAGTCCTGATATAAAATGAAATTAGACAATAACAATATGATCCACATAAAACTGTGAATTTATCAGGAATTGCATTCATTTTATGCATTTATTTTTAAATATTGTATTCCCACTTTGTAGTCTTGGATAAAAGTAGCAAAAGTGTAAACATGGCGTCACCATCAGGCTTCAATCACAAGGCATCCAACTAGATCTAAAATCTAAAAAAAAAAAACATGACTATATGTGAATGTATATGTAATTTAAAGAGGGCTCATACCACACTTTAGAATGATTTGTTTCTTATAACCACCAAACCTTCTGGTGGCTTGATGCCAGACTTTCTATTACTGCTGCAGAGAACCACAAGCCTAAGTAACTCTTTTTTTTTTCTTTACCCATTGGATTTCTTGGGGCTTTCTGTTTCCACATATCTGAGCTTTTACTCTTTAAGACACGATTGCATATTGCACCAGGGGCTCCTCCCACCTGTCCTACCATGGCAGTGTTGAAGACAGCACTGCAGGGTCTGCTAATCTGCGTGAAATACTATCTCTGACATGAATGTTATTGACAAACTTGGCTGGACATTTTGGGCAGTGAACTGCCAGCATATTTAATGCATATTCATCTCCTTTATCCCACTGGTCTTGCCAGAGCACCAGAGCTGTGTCATCTTGCCACACTCCAGCTACCACCCAAATGTATAGTGACACTGATTATGCAAATCTGTATCTTGTTTTCTCCCAATACCTGCATTAGAAGCCTGCTACTTTATTGAAGTTGAGATACGGGTCTGTCGGAGAGGAACTTCGTGGATTTTTTTTCTCTCTTTCTCTCTTTTTTTTTAATAATCTGGGGGAATCTTTTACATTTTTTGTATTTCTACACTTCATAACAGTTGTCACATTAAGGACAGATCAGATAAAAACATGCTTTGATGCTCAGGCATACATTATGAATCTTTGCAGGATGTAAAAGGGATTAAAGTTAAAATAAAAACATGGAGTTTGGCTTTGGCTTTGCAAACTTAAATATGCCAGCGTTTGTTTCATTTCACAGTGTATGCACTGCTTAGTGTGTAGGAAGAGAAAACTGTCGAAGTTGGGGCTATTTTTTGTGCATATGGTTTTATTCAGGAAATATTTTAAATTAAAAATTATTTTTGTGTATTCATAGAAGCTACTTTCTGCTGATCACAAAGCAACTGTCTGTGATAATGTGTTTTGTGGCTTTTGCATTTTTCGAGTCATTTTTGTTGTTTTGGGTTGGAGGGAAATCTCAGGGGGTGATATTTTGCCATCTAAGCAAGTATGGGAAACATATGTACATACTAGCTATAACACAGTCTATGCAAGGCTTGCTTTTCTTTTTCACTTTTCTTTTTCCCTTTTAATTTAGATATAGATTAGTGGACGAGTTGGGTAATTTTTTTATAAACATTATTTAGTTTTTATTGATTTATTTCTTTTTTTGCCCAGTCTTCCATGTTGTCTTAGGCTGGTAATGATCTTCCACTTAACTCAGAGTTGTTCTCTGCTTTCCCTGTTACTAGGCTTCATGCTTTCTCTGTGCCTTCTCTGGCTCCTCAACCTCTTCACAGATTTGGCCCATATTGCCTGGGGTCAGCCATTGAATACAGTATATGCAGTGTGTGCTGATCCTCCAAATTGCCATGTGTGAAATCCATCCCACTTGCTCCTCGGGGAGTAGTCATATCACTCAAAATGAAACTGCCTCTCGTATCCTCCCCTTATTCTTCCACTTCACTGTTCTCTATGGCCGCCTGGGACCATGCAGTTGTGAGGCTTTATAGTGGAAGCCTATTAGACAAATCTGAGAAGAATGCAGCAGAGGTGCTGTGATACCAGGTTGTCAGTATGCTCCACAGTCTCATATAAATATATCAGTCATGCTGGCTTGGAGGTCTCACTGAATTATAATATTTTCCTATTTTGGTGTAAATGGAGTGGAGGGGGGTGTAGATTGTTCCGTATGGGAGAAAATTGCATCAGGTTTTAAAGAAAATGCTTCGTTAGATTTATTAATAACATCTGTCATTGTGTCTCAGTCAATGTGGGGGTAAAGCTATTCTGGAAGTCAAATATGATTAGAATCTATTTCCATGCATGGAGTGGCTTCTTGTCGCTTATAAACATGATGTGCTCCGTGTGAGCATCTGCACATTATTATATATGAGTTTCAGCCTAAACACTGGTGTCACCTGTGCCTCTCCTCATCTCATCTGTCAAAATATTTTCTTTTTTTCTCCTATGATGTTCTGCGTGCAGAACACGGCCTGCCCTCTGTCACATCAGGGAAACCAGAGCGAAGGAATAACGTAAAACAAGCAGAGAGTTGTTAAATTGCATTATGGCTATTATACAGGATAGGGATATATGCTGCAGCTGGTAAAGTAGCGCATGCGCCTGTGCCTCCTAATGAGCCTGCATGGAGGGACCTGTGTGGAAACAAAAGGCTGTGCTTGTCGGCCACACCAGACCCCTTCACCCACCCTCTCACCGCTCCCCCAGCCCTGAGCGTGACAGACCAAGAGCAGAGCGCCGGTCCCTTCCTGGTGGCGTGATTAGATTGGGGCCGAAGTCTCCAGCTGGCAGGCCTGTCTGTGACTGGAGGCGGCCGTCCCCAGCGCTTGTCACTGGCTGACACCTCTGACAGGCAGGGGACAGCTTCAGCAGACAGGTTCATTAAATGGCATTTTTTACAGCTGGGCCTCCAAAAATGAGGGCTGGGCTTTGTCAAATCCCCAAGTCTACAGGGGCCCCTGTGTGTTGGTTTAGACCAAAGCTTTGTTGTTATGACAAATTTTTTGATCTGGGCCGTTTGAAATCGGCTCTTTTTTTCTCCTCTTTAGCCTCTCTTTTGTTGACAGCTGGCCCTTTGCCCTGTATTTTGTCATGGCAGCAAAATGTTTGCGTTAGCTGGTTAACCAAAAACAGCCCGCGCTAAAATATTTCATTGAAAACCAATTTTGAGACCGAATATTACAGCTGTTTATATATGTTTCAATACTTACGAACCCGCACTATGTTTTATTGCTTCCATGGCTGTTATAGTTGCAGTATTATTTTATAATGCATGATATAAAGATGGAGAATTCACAAGCTACTGGTAAATTAAAACAATAAATGAGTTTAATGAATAAAGACTGTACTAAAACTGACAAACCATTCAGAGGCTCTAGACATATGAAGAACTTAATTTGTATTCACATAACACCTCACTAGTCTTTTGATGGAGTAAGCTGTTGTAGTCTCCCCATGATGCTTATCTGTATCACTTGCCTTTCAGCATTGCACTCAGAAGACTGCTTCCACAACATCTGGCTACAGAGTGGGAGGGGGCATAAAAGATAACCTGCTTCCCAGTGAACTGCTGCTGGCCTCCAGCTCCTAGTAGTCCTTCCATCGCACCTCCCTTCTTTTCTATCCCCCTCCAGTCAGCACGCTGCCTCCTCAGGGCCGTGCTGTCTCTATGACAACTGTTTGAGTTGGGGGTTGCAGAGGTGTCAAGCAGGGGCATTACTGGTAGGAGAACACCAGAGATGCTGGGCTGCACATCCAGCATCTCCACCTAATCCAATTTTAATTGAGCTCAAGAGATTTTGGATGTGGCACGGAGGTCGGGCATGAGCTATTCCAGGGAGAAATTAAGGGAGCTCGGCTTGTGCTGCACTCTTCCAGCCTGTCACTATTTTAAATGAGCATTAGCATCAGACCTAACCCAGCTCACTCTGATTCTCTCCATCTCTACCCCCACCACCGTGACCACACACACGTGTCCGCACACACACACACACACACATATACACTGTAGGGCCTCACTCCCTTACTGCCCTGTTAAATCTTTATTCTCTCCCACACACGCACTCTCTGAACTGAACCTATGTGTGATTATAACCTGGGGAGTTGATGAGGTTGCTCCCTGGCTCATACTGTTAGACAAAATTGTTCAGTCAGGGGGAAGTGAGATGGAAGGAGGGAGAAAGGTGTGTGAGGGGACCATTCTCACCTGTCAGAACAACTGTCTTGTCTTTCTGTGTGTGGACCTGCAGCCCCCGGTGGTGCTGCATACACTAATGATTCTTTGTCTGCTCTCTCTCTCTCTTTTTCCTGCCATGATGATTTTTATTGATTATGTATATCCCACTGACCCAGGGGGCTATTTCTTTGACCGCTTGCCTTTCCACCAACGACTCTTTTAAACTAACTCAAAAACTGCGAAACGTTCAACAGTCTGTACACAGCTGCATGTTTTGTACCAATTGTGCCTTGTAATGTGTTATACAGTCTCACTAATTCTTAGCTACAAGTTGAAAAAGGGAATGAAAGAACTGATACTGGTGTGATATTGAGGCTTCTCCTTTGCCTTGGTTTGGTGAAGCTCCAAGTCCCAATTACATCAGGGTGCTGTGACCCTGTTATACCTGCCTGCAAGCCTAGTTAAGAATTCTTCTTAGCAGCCTAATGGGTAGAGGGATTAGTTTGCCAGTAGCAGGCAAAGGTTTCCTGTCTCAATAATTGTATTTGTGGTGCCCATGAAAACAGGTTTCCTCTAAAAATACCCCCCAAAACAAAACAGTGTGTACAGTAATGTTTTACTCGGGTTTGTTTTCCTGTCAGTGCTCTGTTACAGTCTCCTCACAGCTTTGACACCTTTCATCATATCTGCAACGTACTGCATTCCGATCCTTTGGTTGCTAAATTGCTAAATAAAGACATCAGTAGTCTATTTCACTCTTCGTCTGACATTATATTTAGTTTTATACAGCTACAATAACCACGGGACATTTTTTTCTCTTCTCTTGTTCACCTTCTAGGTCTTACCATACACTGAGGGCTTGCATGGGAAGTGGATGTTCAGTGAAATTCGCGCAGTCTTCACTAGACGATATCTCCTGCAGAACACGGCGCTGGAGGTCTTTATGGCCAACAGAAGTAAAGGCAGTAACAATTTAGAGAATTTAAAATTGAAGTGCTTATTTCCCATTTTTTTTAATATAATAAGTGTTATCTTTTACTCTTTGCAGCATCGGTCATGTTCAACTTTCCTGACCAGGCCACAGTAAAGAAAGTCATTTACAGTCTCCCTCGGGTGGGTGTGGGTACCAGCTATGGACTTCCACAAGCCAGGTAAGTTGAAATAAAGCAATCAAAATGCCGTTAAATGTTTAGAATTATTTTATGGCCTTGTTACCTCATCTGTGCTGTGTGGTGAAGAGTCTGTGGAGTACTGGCCTGCAGTAGAGTCATTTGAAGTCCCATTGCTCCAGTCATTGAAGTGGATGTGCACTGACCCTGACTGAGCTGACCTAATTCTCTGACAGAAGACTCTATACAAGAGGATTGCAGCCAGGCCAATGACCACAGGAAAAAAGTTTCCCTTTAGACTCCAATGGTGCTAATAGGCCTTTTTATTTACTGCCGCAAAACTGGCAACTTGTATGATATTTTGTGCATGTCAAGTAAGGCCTCCTGTATTGTAGTTCAGCTTGAATAATTGTGTGATTTAAGGTTTTTTAATTACCAACTGGCATTCACTTAATGTGCTAGAATAAAAGATATACAGCTATGAATACCATTTTGTTATAAATCCTTCATCTCAGTATGTTAATTCTAAAACTGAGTAGTAGTGTTAAAACCTGAGACTGGCTTTTAATGTCATAATGTCACGGTTTGCAGCCAATCCTTTGAATTCAGTTCCATATACAGGTTTTCTGTTGTTTTTTTTATTTTACCTTCACATTTTTTTTAACAAAATCAAGTTATAAAATATCCATAGCTAACACTAATCCTGTGGATATTGAGCTATTGTTTAAATGCTTTTTCCAGACGCATCTCCCTGGCCACTCCTCGTCAGCTTTTCAAATCCTCCAACATGACCCAGCGCTGGCAGAGGAGAGAAATCTCCAACTTTGAGTACCTCATGTTTCTCAACACTATATCAGGTAATGTTGTGTGTATTGAATTTCTAATGTTGTGCAACTTTGAGATTTCTTTGCTTAAATTGAAAGTAGCAGAAGGTACGGTAATAATATATTCTCTTTTTCTCAGCCATCAGTTAAACAGACAGATTCTGACTTGTTTTCTTCCTTATCCGGACAAAATTTCCAACCGGTGAAATCGCAGAGTTTTAATCTATTATATATGTGAAACTTTCCCCATTAGAGTCTTATGGCTTTAAGGTTTGCTATCACGATCAATAAACTTTATGTGTCAGTGGTGCTGGAAGCTACTATCAGTAGCCTCAGTTATGTCGTATTTGTTTAAGAATCCATGGTAGTCTTAAGAGGTGCTCAACATTGTAAACTTCACTGCTCATGGGAGTATGCTGTTTGAAGCAAAGAGCAGGCGCAGCAGATTTTTCCAGATAATTAGTGCCTGGCTTTGTGAGAGTGTGCACAAGTGTGTCTGCGGAGCTGAAAGGTTCTGTTGTCGACTCTCTGATCTGAACTGCAACTAACAGGGAAGGCGAGAGCGACTCTACGCTATTCTGCTCAGAAAGGTGTCATCCTCTCTCTCGCTGCATATTCATGCATATTTATATTTAGCTTGTGCTCGACTTCGATACATTATTGTCAGCTAATTAGATGTAAGGCAGACAGAAAAACATGCCCAAAATTCATTAAAAATCCCTGGTAATGACCTGGGCTGCCAGGGATGTCAGAATAGTGTGGAGCGGTAGACAGGCGGGGGGTGAAATGCTGGGAAGAGGTGCGAACGGGAAATGGTCTTCTAATTAAACACTATTCCACTGTTATTAACATCCTGCCACCCCAGCTCAGGCCTCAGCGCAAGTAGGTCTAACCACAACAATGCCCAACTCATCCTCCACACTCAGCCTGCTGTTTCCTTTTGAGTGCATGGCATTAACCTGGATAATTATGTTCTCTAGATTCCCCCAGACCCTGGTTACTCTGCAGAAGCCTTCTCCATGAGTGCCTGTCAGACATTTTCACTTGCTCGGCTAGTTTGGGATTTTCTAAGGCCAACCTGCTGCAGAATCGTCACTGATTGACTGGGTCAAGTTGATAATTTTAATAGTTAATCATTAAAAACCTGGGAACAATCTAATTAAACCTAGATGTAGTGAAACATCCTTTATTATTCTTTCCTTATTATTCCCATTTGTGCTTTAGTTGAAAAGTTGACTTTAGTAAATGTGTTTTTCTATTACATGATAGAATGTCATTCTAAAGCAGCAGGGTGCATATGCAAAGATTCAATATGATACCTTGAATTTAGCATTTTGGTCATTCTGTCTTGCACTGAGCGTAACATGCTGGGTAGTTACCAGCCAGTGATAACAGCTTGGTTGAAAACAGGAAAAAATAGTAGTGGGCTCTCTAGTGTCTTTCAGTACAAACTTACTCTTAACAAAACAAGTTTGCACTCACTTAGTACTTACAGTAGCTAAATTATAGTAGCACAGTAGCCTTGAATTACACATGACTTTAGGTGTTAATACAATTTATCAGGTGATTTATATAAAACCCAACCTCTAGAATAGAGTAATGTGAAAACCAATGTACATCAAGGTTTGTGGGCATTCATTTAAGCCGAAACGCGTTGGTCAATTATTAAAGTTGTTCATCTTCCCTCAAGTGTTGCTGGAGTTCCTGCTTTGGGCATTCATTTAAGCACAACTTTCTTAAGGCCCTGTCACAGCATTTCAGTCGGGTTAAAGTCTGGACTTTCACTGGGCCATTGCAGCACCTTGATGGTTTTCTTTTTCCGCACATGTTGTAGATTTGCTGCTGTGCTTGGGAGCATCGTCCTGTTCTATGACCCAGTTTTTGACCAAGCTTTAGCTGTCAAACAGATGGACTCACATTTGAATCTATAATATTTTGGTACACAGAGGAGTTCCTTGTCCACTGAATAGCTGCAAGGTGCCTGGGTCCTGCGGTTGAAAAACAAGCTCAAATCATAACCCTTTCACCAACATGCTGACAGTTGATATGAGATGTTTGTGCAAGCATGCTGTGTTTATTTTTTTGCCAAACATAGCACTGTCCATTATGGCCAAACATACTTACTTTGGTCTGGTCTGTCCAAGGACATTGTTCCAGACGTCTTGTAGTTTTTTTATATGCAACCTAGCCATGCTGCCATGGTTTTTTTTTGTTTTTTGTTTGTTTGTTTGTTTGTTTGTTTTTGGGGGGGGGGAGAGAAGTTTAGAGAGAAGTGGCTTTCTTTGGGTGGTTTTTCAAAAAAAACATACTACTTCAGTCTTTTTCTAATTGTACTGACGTGAACAATAAGATTTAACATGTTATCTGAGGCCCTATGGAGCCTGAAATGAACTCTGACAGTTAATTCCTGTGGAAGCAGTATGGGGTGTACTTTCATACATTGGTTCTGAATTTGGGCTTTATGTTTATTCACTAAATAATGACAATGTAATATGTCATGTGTAGTAGTGTCTTGAAAGGGAAATTAGCTGTAGAGATCAAAACTGTCTGCTTAATTCTGCTGTAGAGTTGGTTATTTTTCAGTCCTGGAATTGTTGCTTCTTTAGTATAGAATGTTTAACTAAAGAAGCTGGAAAATAGCTTGTATTCAATCACTGGACATTTCTAGGAAACATCTTTGTTTGTTTTAATCATATAAAGATAGGATATCCTAGGATACCATGGTCTGACACCTTAGAATCTCTTTTGTGCCCTTTTGTTTCATTTTCCTGGAAAAGAAGTTGTTACATTTTAACTCTGTTTACTTTGAGCCAAAGTTTTCAGCATGATTTATCACAAGCAGTAAAAATTCTAGCAAAAAGCAGCCCCATCCCACTCCTGGATTACAACTGGCCACCACCTGACCTTGCAGCTGTATCAATGTCATCTTCAAAGGAAAAGTCAAGTGTTATTGACAACATGGTACATGCTCTTGGCTTTTCCAGGTTTCCAAGTTTTCTCATCTGAAAATCATATTTTCCTTTGAGAACATCTGGTCAATCAGCAATCAGATTTGCTGTGAGATTTCAGGCATTGGAAGTCATGTCCCCCAGAAGAACGTATACCTCTGCAATTACATTTTCTCCTAACTACTTGAAAATGCTTGTTTTCCATATACTTAAAGACAGGCCTCCTGCAGTTCCCACAGTCTGTTAACAAAGGAGACACAGCAGGCAGAGTCATGGGAAACGCAGAATCATTCTCACATTTTCTACCATTAGTGTATGTGTTTTCTTGGCAGACTCTCTGTGAAGTGTGGAAGGAAGTCCGTCTGATTGGGGGCTTGTTGGAATGTTGCATGTTGATCCCCTAAAGTAACTGAAGCCTCAAGTGTACGCTGCCCTGCTTTCAACCCCTCTGTTCGCCTCCAGCCCATCATCACTCACAGTTTTCTGTCTCCTCTGTGTGTTTAGGGAGGACATACAATGATCTGAACCAATACCCGGTGTTTCCCTGGGTCCTCACCAACTATGACTCGGAGGAGCTGGACTTGACCCTGCCAGCGAACTTCAGAGACCTCTCAAAGGTACAGGGGCCTCTCGGCTGTTCACCTTAAAATGATGGAAAAAAGAGGGGCAAGAAGGGGCAGCTGGATCTAATGGCAGGGGATTTTCTTATTAGGAGTCAGATTGTAAAACAATATGGTATTTACTGGCAAAGGAATCATGTGCTGTCTCTGCACTGAAGTGGAAAATGCTGATTGTAGCATCATGAAATGCACTCATCTACTTTATACATGTTTACTCCCTTTTGTTGGTGCTGCATTGTCTCCACACACAGTTTGTACTGTGTGCTTTGGATATATCCTTAACATATCTCTGTGGTCTTGCATTAGAGAGGCTTTTACATGTTTTACTACCACAAGTCTAACTCAATAAACTCAGCAAGGCAACACTGAGTTCATCATGGGGCAATCGTGGCTCAAGAGTGGGCAGTTCGTCTTGTAATCGGAAGGTTGCCTGTTCGAGCCCCGGCTCCGACAGTCTCGGTCGCTGTGTCCTTGGGCAAGACGCTTCACCCGTTGCCTACTGGTGGTGGTCAGAGGGCCCGGTGGCGCCAGTGTCCGGCAGCCTCGCCTCTGTCAGTGCGCCCCAGGGCAGCTGTGGCTACAATGTAGCTTGCCATCACCAGTGTGTGAATGTGTGTGTGAATGGGTGGATGACTGAATGTGTAAAACGCTTTGGGATCCTTAGGGCCTGAGTACAGCGCTATACAAATACAGGCCATTTACCATCATACACCCAGCATGATCAGCTCATGCTCATGACAACTTTATCCTTGGGGGGCTAAATAATGGATGTCTGCACAGCCCGAGTCTTCATACACTCAACACAAACTGTACAATTTCAAGGATATTTTTTTTTCCTCTAAATTCTGCCATGCAGCAGTTCTGCGAGTAATATACTTTTATTTTCAAGGTCGATGAACTGATAAGAGAATTCATCAGCACAGTGCCGCAGTGAAAGATGTTCTAAATATGGCTTGTCCAAAAAAGATCAAGCTGAGCAATAGTAAGAGCTCGGGTAACAGTGCCAAATCTCAACAGCTATGATTCAATGTCCTTAATGCCCTGCAACCCTGATAGATAAAGTTCAGTGTTATGTTTGCTCTGTCTTTGAATGAGGGGGGGAAAAGGCAGCAGAACTGTGGCCTGGTTTATAGGTTTACCCCCTCCCCTTTCTGTCTCTCTTTCTTTCGCTCTCGCTCTCTCGCCCACTGCACACTCCAGCTCACTGACCTGAAAACAGTCACATTCCTGTCTGAGCGCTCTCTCTCACTCACTTTATCGCTGCCTCGTTCCCCTCAAAGCACCAACACGCAGCCTAAGAGCCATCTCAGTTCTCAACAGTTTGTATCAATTTTCACCATTTCAAAGCATCTGTTTTCTTGGTTTTGTGGTGAGAGAGACGGAGGACTTTGAAATAAAATATGAAACAATCAGTCACAAGTTAAAGTATTGGTAATTTTAAAAAAGAAAGAAAGAAAGGTTTTACTCCTCTGGAGAACTAAACAGAAAACATTTTGGACAAACAGTCGTGTGTCTTGTCTTGTTGTTTTCTTTACCTGTGGGGTATCCAGGTGGGATGAAAAAGCCACAGAATGTGTATGCGTGTGTATAGAGATGTGTGTGTCGAGGGGAGTGATCAGGGCTGTGCCATGTGGAACCCTCCTGCCCCGGGGAGACAGTTATGTATTGTAATGTATTCTAGTGACATCCTCCCATGCTGTTTACAGGGCCGAGCTGCCTTCATTAGCATGAGTTCACAGCCTGTGTCTCCTGACAGTTGTCCTTGGAACCCCGGGGCTCTTACCTCCAAAAGTTCACATAAGCTGGTGTAGCAGAGAGGGACAGAGGCCCCCACTCTTCTCCTCTCTGTTTCATCTGCCCTTTTTTGTTCATTTATGGATCAGTGGTAGTAGCAGTAGTCTCTGGAGACATTCATTGTATATTAGGTGGTGACTTTCTTCTGTGTTTAGCCAGGGATTTGTACATGTATCAGGAAATTGAGGCTGGATATCGTTTCAAAGTGTTTTATACAGAACCCATGTTTTAGTACCATTAAGAATACCTTACTAGTTCTTGAGGAATTCAGTCTTTTTTAGATTAATCTGAGTCAGATTTCTGGGTAAGTGTTTGGTAGGTGATGACGCATCAGTCCTGTTACTGGGTCCAAGTCTCTTAACGAGTTGGCTGAGACTCTTGTCTTTTTGTTCTATATTGCTGCATCCCTTGTTTACTGCATATTCATAAATCCTAAAAAAAAAAAAAAAAACCCTAGTCGTTCTACTCCTTGTTTAGCTTTTATTTTCAGTACTGTTGATGTGTACATGCCTTTAAGCCGAGCTCTTCAAACCTCACCATGTACACTACAGCCTCTGGGCTCACATTGCCCCTGCTATATTGACCAATATTTTAACCCTGAAGGAATGACTCGCTGTTGAGGCAAGTAAAATTTCTGTGTAGAGATTTAATTAAGGATTGTGACTTTTTTAGTAGCAAATAATTCAAACTGGGGACCAACACAATTATTGCTAACCTAGTCGAGGATAAGTGATCTCAGATGTTGTTTGCTCTAGCCTTGTATATTTTTTCCCCACTATCAGTCAGTTTGATCTTCATTTATATCCAAAGTTATAGCAATGGGGGCATTATTATTATTTTTGGTGTTTTAGAAATACCTCACACAGAATGTGTCCATCTTTGTTGGCTAACTCTCTACCTCAGTGCTAACTTCTATGAGCCCAGTCACACAGGCCGAGGGACCAGTTAGCACACTCTGGCAACTGTGGATTATAAGAGAAAAATGTGTATTTTCTGACCAACTGGTAAGCGGATGCTGGCTGTCCCTAGGTGAAATTGGTCGCAAATAAGTTGCTGCACCAAAAACCTTACTGTGTTGCTAGCTAATTTCTGTGGAAGATGCAGACCTGTCTGCAAATTCTCACCAATTACTCATCTCCAATGCAAATTTTATTGAAGGTGAAAGAAGACGGACAGTTTTTAAAGCTCACTGGTATCTCAGAATTTGTCTGCTTTTGGTAACTGGAAGATCTGGAAAATAGTACATTTAGTTACGCTTTGGATAGGCTCTCAGTCTATCACATGAAATAAAATTTAAAAAAGCATGTTTTGCTTGTTTTTTATATTGAAGGAATTCAGGCTGTCCCCGAACTTAGCAGATTATACCCCACATTACGGGCTGCAACAAATGTTCTTCAAATAAAGTTTTTATTTTAACTTGTCTGTTTATTTTTGCCCTGTGGTTTAGTAAAATCAAGTCACCCAATGTAATATCACCTGTCACTTGTGAAACTATCACATCATTACTCTTAGGTTAATACAATATAATTGCAGTACAATTAGGCAACATTAAGGCTTTGTAAATTGTTATTAGATTAGTATTCATAACCTCATAGGGACATTGCACAGTTTGGGAGGTTTTCTTTCTCACAGACGAGTCATACTTGAGACCTGTTTTCCAATTATGTGCAACTGTCACTTGATGGACAGCATTGTCTAAACTGCTCGACATCCGTACTGATCTACTTAATGAGAACCTCCCAAACCTGTACACACCTACATTTCCTGCATTCAGTTAGCTTCAAAGTTCTGCTGAATGCTGTGTCGATTTGCCTCGAGGCCAGAGTTCTGCATATTTGGATGTCAGCTACATTCTCATGCAATGAAGTGTTTCATTAGATTCTAATGATTATTTTTTGACAAAGTGACAAGTAGATGATAGATGTATGGAAACTATCTTCCTCATAGCTGTTAAATGATGTGATGGAAATGTATTTAATTGCATAAGAAAGCAAAGGAAGCAGATGTTGCTCAACGGGCTTCTTCTTCACACAGAAAAATTTATTACGTGTATCTTTTGAAAAACATTTTGACAGACATAACAAAAATGTGACACAAGCGCAGATTTTATTCAATTTAAATGTATATTTCCACCTTAACAAATTTGAGAAAAAAAACCCTCATGGTCTTGAAAGAGCTATAATATATAGGAGGCTATTTTCTTCCTCTCTGAGCTGAGAATCTCTAACAGAAAAACTTTCAGTAACACAGACACAGCTTGGCTGCTGCAAAGCACTCCCTCCACACTTTTCTCTCTATAATGGAGGCTTCATCACTCACACTTCCGCTCCAGTCAGGCTGTTTGGAGCACATCTGCTTTATCTTGAGTTGGAGCAACTTGATTGCATTAGACTGGAGCTGCATGCAGCCCTGCCTCTGACGAGGCAAGCAAAAACGACTGTGACTTCCCCTGACAGAGCACCACAGCAACATACTGTAATGTAATTTCTTTTGAAATATAAAATGCAATATGCGTCTCTTTGGGAGGTAGCTTAGATATGACCAAACAAATGGAGACACTCTCTGCACGCTCACTCACCAATAGCCACGTTCATTTCCTACATCTTTGGAGTGCAACACCACAAATGATCCTGATTAAATCTGAAGTTAAATCCAAGTTTGATCACACTTTGTTTAGCTGCATTTCCCTTGGTCAGGTGTTATAGAAGAAATGAAGTCAGATGGGAAGAAAGTTTGGCATTGTCTGAAGCTGTTGTTTTCATGGTCTTATATCTGTAATCAGTGTGATATGTAATGTAAGAAGAAGGTAAGAGGTTGTTATTGTTTGTTGAACAGATGCAAGCAAAGCTTGATTTTTGCTTATCAACAGATGGTGAGTATGACAGGAATAAGCGACCAGTGAAATCCTTTGTGTCTTTTCTTACATTACTGGAGACATTGTACATTATTCTGTACAGTTGTTTAAACAGAAAATCAACTTTTTATATTTCCATACATTATTCATTGGCGTATTTCATTCATTCTCCATAACCAGTTTAATTAAACCTCGATTTTTGGGACATCGTTTCAGTTATACATTTTGTCCTTTTGTTTTTTTAAGGTTTTAAGGAATTTTTTTTTTTTACCACAGATCAACCACATAGTTCATTATTCAGATGTATTCAATGTTAGAAGTAAACCTAAACAATCATACTTAGACATCTTTCAATAGACTAGTATGCCTTCTTAATACTGGAACAGGAAACCATGACACCAGGCATTGAGGTGTGCACTATAAGCCTGTAGCAACATGCCCATGCAAATGGGCAAGGCCTGTTGGTGCTGTTGGCAAAAAAAAAAAGGCCGGGGGGGGGGGGGGGGGGGGGGGGGGGGGGAGCTGTTGTTCATATGTGAAAAATTGGTCATTTTAGCTCATGGCTAGGTGGTTGGTTGGCAATGTGATGCTATCATAATAAACCATGCTTACTTCAGCTTTTAGGGATATAAATTAGATGTTATTGTTGTGAGATAAAATGGATAGAATGATTTTTATAAGCCATTATAGATGTATAAGTGCTAAAAACTGGTCAATTTAGCCCATTGGTAGGTGGATACTTGGCAGCATGATATCTAATATAGATATGAATCTACAGGACCCAAGATGTACCATGTATGCAAAGTTTTGTTGTTCAAATTCATTTGGTCTAGGAAGCGTTCACAGACAAAGAAACAAACACACAGAGATTTTATGTATTATAGCAAAAATGTGGACATGTACAGAATTTGGGGTAAACTGGAAGTGTCCTTATTTTTTATGCTTAAATTCCACTAGAACAACTGCATGGGAGCTTCATTGTGTCAGTCCTGCATGCAGTTGTAGCTGAGTGCATTATTTAGGCAAACATGTTATGGATGTAGTCTCTTTTTCAGGCTACCCAGAGTTATTTCAGTACAATGTGTGGACTTTAAGTCACCCTTTATTTTGTCACAAACTGGTTGCGCTCATAGCTTAAAATGAGAACTAATTAGACAAACGTTTCTTTCAATTAGTATAAAGATTTACTCTGTTAATAATCATGTAATTGTAGCTGCAGTTGGATTTGGTACAACCAGATATGTGCTCATGATTCTTTAAGATGGTGAATCATAATACTCTACAGTGTGGTGCTGATTTTGGAGTAATAAAGGGAGTTTATTAAGCATGAATACAAGATTTCAGTTTACAACCTCATCTTTACAAATACGTGACCATTGCTTTTGTTACCCTAATATGCAGTCTACACACGGACCACTGTTCAACAACTATACTTTGAATTTATTTACCGAGTTTATTTACTTTTTTGCGTATTTGTCTTACATGTTTCAGATTATCGACTGGATTTTAACACTGAATAACGATACCATTGGATAAATGTGAAACACACTTTTTAAAGATGATTTCACTGAAGGGAAAAAAGCTATCTAAAACTACCTGGCCCTATTTGAAGAAGCAATTACCCTCTTGTCCGTAAAAAAAACATCATACCAGCAATCGAACAGGATGGGGGTTGTGTGATGTTCTGAGGATGCATTGCTCCTTCAGTAGATGGACATCTTGCTGTAACTGACGGAATGATGAGGAATTCTTCTCTCAAGTAGAAAATCCTGAAGAAGAATGCCTGGCCATCCATTTGTGTTCTGAAGCTCAATTGCAATTATGCAGCAGGACAATGATGCGAAACAGAACAGTCCACCTCTAAATGGCTCAAAAAGATCAAATATAAGATTCTGGAATGATCTCGTCAAAGTGTACTCTTAAATCAGATTGAGATGCTTTGGCATTACATTAAATGGGCCATTTATGCTCGAAAACCCTCCAGTGTGACTGAATTTAAACAATTCTGGAAAGAAGAGTGGACCAAAATCCCTCCACGATGTTGTGAAAGACTTTTTGCCAGTTATCACAAAAGCTTGATTGCAGTCCTTGTTGGCAAACCGTTTTTAGGTTTAGGGGGCAAGTACTTTTTTTACTTAGGGTCAGGTAGGTTTGGATAGTCTTTTTCCCTTAATAAATGAAATCATCAGTTACAAACTATATTTTGTATTTACTCAAGTCAAGAAGGGGGCAAAATCTTTTTCATGATAGTATGTTTACAACTATATCATCATGTGTGACACGCCCAGTTTGGTATTTGTCAGCTTCATAGCCCATATTTTTGGTTTGTACTAGCTATATAACAACCCTGACTTATGCAGTTTTGAACAATCACCCTTTAACAAATGTGTGAAAAACCCTGTTCTTCAGCGACCTGGGCCTTGTGGCTTTCCCATGTAGTGTGTTTGTTTAGTTATCCTCACATGTTTTCTGGAAAGTGAAATAAAAAGCACTTCTGCACTACATTACAAATGACATAGAAAATGCCTCATTCCATTTATGCTTGCACAGCTAAACACGTTGGAAGGTGTTTAGCTATGGATTTTTTTTTTTTTTAAATGAATGTAGAGCCACACAGAAGAATTAACAGGAAATACTTTGTCAATTAATTTGGTGCTCCAGTTTCTGTTAGTTTAGGTAGAAGTCTTGGTAGCTGTGAATCACAGTACAGAGGCTGAGGCACTTTGAATGTACCCAAATTATAAATCTTAGTGTAGTTAATTGTTATAGTCTTTCATCAAAATATGTCACCTATTCTCTCATTTCAACACATTTTAGTAAATTTTCCAGCTTTCTCTTTGGTACCATAATATTAAGCTGAGCAAGTAAACCTTTTTACAAAATTACCACTATTGCCGGTTTGGCATTCCTCTTTATTCTCATTAGTACCTTCAGCTGTCTTTTCTTCACTTTTCTCCCCCTGTCACATGTATTTACCTGGATCTTTTATACAGCTCTAACCTGCATTAGTCACACTAGCAGTGCTTTTACAGAGTGTGAGACGTCTTGTGGCTTACACCCCAATCCAGCTGGGCCAAAACGTCACATGCAAGGCTATTATCACCCCATAAATCTGCGCAGATCTCAATAAACTTCTCTTTCAGTCTATTCAATTGTGCTAACACTGATGTGGACTGCCATTAGATTTTAAGAAAGGACTGAAAAAAGTAAAAAGAGACTGCATTTAGTTTTGACTTAGAGCTTCAGGAATGTGCAGTGCACCATACGCAGATACGATGGTAATCTTCTCAGTGAGCAAGAGAGTCTCCCATATTGAGGTTTCATACTGACTGCACCCAGCTAAAACAATAACAGTGCAGTTTTTAATAACGTTAGAATAGACATAAGCCTCAAACTGCTTTTATTTTATTTCTTCTGACCTCTGAGCTGCAGCTTCCAGGTAGAAAAGCTGCCATTGATTACATTACCAGTCACCCTTCCCCCTGTGCAACTGATTCAGTGGTACTGAGTATATTAATATTGACTGCCAATATGCTTCTAAGGCTCTCATATTGGATGAGGTGATTGAAAAGGCAGAGAAAGCAATTTATTCACCACTAAATGTATGTTTAATGGGAGTAATTCTGTTGCCTTAAAACACATAAAAATGAAACAGCTGCCAAAGGGCTAAAACCCAGTGATGGAGTCAGTTTAATATTGAAGTTATTGCTAAGGCTGTGGTTAAAAAAAAAAAACCTCTAAGATTTTGCCTAACAGTGGAAATAATTGGATAGATGTAATATATATATATAGCAGTGATTATTTATGGGGTCTAAATAATTAGGCAACATTTTTTTTTTTTTAAATGCAAAGCTGTGAAGTTTCAATCATTTCTGCTTGTTTTTTGTGCGCATATTATGGGGAGTATTTTTAATAATGAGCAAACTTTTCTTCTAAAAATACTAGCCATACTGGGGTTTTTTTAAGATCTTTTTTTTCTCTGAAAAACTGATCTTCCGCTTCCTTCAGTTGATAATTTTAAGAGTGTATATTGTACACTTTTAAAACCATGGCTGTGGCTTACCTCAATGTCTAAGCCTCCAGTAATATAACACAGTGTTGCATTATTAGATTTCACTGTATTTTCCTGGTACTAAACACAGCTATGTCTTAAAGCACAAAGGATTGCTGACCCAGGTGGAGATTTAAAGGGTGACCACCCCACACATGCACATAGCCCATAAAGGGCACATGCACAGAAATTGAGATTCAGTAGCTACTATTGTTATAGCAGTTTTTAACAATGTCCACATTGGTCTTTATCATGTGCTACTAAAGTGCAGCATGCCTATATAAGCAAATTCTCAGATCAAGTGACCAACAAATATAATGTTTGGTTACAGTGATTTACAATACAGGAAAACTTCATTTTCTGTGCCACCCAAATGTGTAAGTACTAGCATCAGAGTGGCCACCCCAATAAATATTAACTCCCTCACTGTGTTAAAGCCAAGAGTAGCAGTTCAGAGTAAAGTGCTTGCCATGATGGGTGTGTTGGGTGTAAATAAGGTCAGCTAGGGTTAATCCACATGGATTAGCCACAGCGTTTTAGTAGGAGACACACATATCTCTTTCCTCCATCCTTAACGCACCATCCTGCTAACCCCTGCCAACATGCCTATTTAAATTTTAGACAGAAGACAGCGCAACAGTTACTTTAAGGGTTCGGAAGAATAACAGGCTCTGACAGACAATTGCCAGAGTAAAGCTCCATGTCTGCCCTGAACTTTCCACCGCTTCCCACCCAGTATTACTACAAATGTCCCAACTGGTACCTTCCAAGATTCTGCAGCTTTCTTTACATTAATTCTGTCCAGTTATTCTTCAGCTATTGCTACATTTCATTTACACATTTAATTTGTTCTTAATTTAAGTAAGAACAGAGCACTAATTGACATGAGATGCTTGAGATGTTCCTATGAGGATAAGTGAAGTAGGATTCATTACTTTAAAACTGCAAAAAAAACTCCCATAAAAATAAAAAATGTTTGGACCATAATGTTACTCTCACTATTTTGATATCATAGGTAAGCAAATTATCCATATCCCCATGCAGGAATTGGTGTGCTTCACATGTTGTTTTTCCATGCACTATAGTTTTTCCAAACTGCAATGATGAGCCAAATAGTGAGGGCTACAAAGTAAAAAGTAGAAAGTGCCTTTTAGGAATGTACAAAAATTTTCTATGCTTTTTTTCCAGACTTATACAGCATTGTTGTTTTCTATAACCTTTGCATGACCACCATAGATTTGCATGTACATAAAAATTTAATTTAGATTGGAGATGACTCATGAGACGTGCTGTAATATTTAGAAATTATGCATGCAAAACAACACAGGACTGACTAGTCTTGTTGCCCAGGGATCAAGTGGATTATATTATACGAGTCAGTTTAGCACTCATGTTTAGTTTTTTTAATTCACAGAGAAGATAGTTTTCTTTTGAAAAAATATGAGATCTAAGTTGACACTGTATAATAGCAATGATGAGTTTATGATTTTTGCGTCTGTCTCTGATATACGGACCCATAACTTTCTGTTATGTGAGATAACCATAAGCCAAATTCAAAATGTCTCCTTAGATCTTATGGAGATTTTTTTCAAAGGAACTGCTTTATAGTTAAGTGTTGCAGAAAATGCCAAAAGCTGTTATTTCCAGTTTTTTAGCAGGCCAAGCAGGTGGCTACAAGTCAGGCTAATAAACGTGGTTGTGATGTGGTAACAACAAAGCAATATCAAATACTCATGCAGGCATACAGTAACGAATAACATATAAATACAGAATATTTATGTTAGAATAAAATGACTTATTTTTTTTAAATCTTTCATTTTATTTACGAACATTCTTAAAATTCTGCAGCACAGTCCTCACTGAAACAAACACTCGCTGAAATTTCTGTATTTTTTTTTCTTAAGTGCAAACCTAGCCCAGTTTAAAAACAGCAAGCACCAGTAACTACAACATAGCCTTGCTTAAACTTCAATTTGAGTGCTTATAGTTATAACAGTAGAGTTGTTATTATCATGAATACTTGTAGCAATGATTTTTTTTCTTTTATTCAGTTTTGAATTTGAATAATAAGCTATTTGCAGCTTGTGTCTATTTTGACTATGCTTGGTGAATATTTTGAACAAGAAGATAATGAATGACTAAGTTGTCTCACAGCATACAAAATTCTGCAGAGACACTGAACCTGTACATTTGACCCTTAAGGATATACGGAGGTTCATTACTGAGATTTATGCCACTATGACAGCTACATGTCCTACATACAATATGTCTGGTTATTTCAACTCTATACTGTAGTTGTTGTTGTATTCATAGAAAAACAGGATTTTATTTGGCTCTCTTTACTTTGATATATTCATTGTTTGAATATCATTTGTTTAAAAAAAAAAGCTTTCGCATTGTCTTCTATTTGTGAAATAACCAGAAATGTCAGAAACTCTTAAGAAGGAAGGTATCAACAAAAGACATGATGACACATTTATCTTTACATCATGTGACATCCTACTTGTTCATAGTAGGGAAGAAAACAAACAGAAAACCCCCCACAAACTTTTAAATTTAGTGCACTGGACAAATAATCCTCAACACACTTTAAGACTTTAGGGTCAATTAAAATTTATAAAAGGACCAACTCTAAGGTTTGTTTGCCTTACAAAACACGAGACTTGCAGACATGTAAGTACACCATTGTTCAATTCTAAGATTTTATATATCAACACATAATAAAAATATTAGTTTTTTCTTGTTTTTTAAAATTTGGGTAAATACAACCTCAGATCAAAAACAACACATGAAATATTACCCATTGTCATTCATTAACAAAAACTAAGCCAAAGTGCATAACTGCAGGAGGAAATATGAGAAACCAAGTAAACCCTTGCTGCTTCACTAGCATCCCAAACATACAAACAAATTTACAACAGAATGGGAGGAAAAAAGTGAAATCAATCAAGCAGATGAACCTGATTGAAATGCTGTGGGACTTTAAGGGAGTCGTGCATGAACAAATGCCTGCAAACTTCAATTAACTTTATATCGTGAGGAAAGGGTGAGCCAAAAATTCCTCCACTGTGATACAAGAGGCTTATAAAGCAACACAGAAAATTAATGGGGGGCACTGGATTTGGCTTTGTTTTTTGTTAAGTAAAAAACAACACAGTGTGAAATATCGTGTGTTTTTGTTAATCTGAGATTGTATTGAAATCATTTTAGAACCCGGTAAAGCCAGATTTGTTTACCCTGATAGTGTAAAAACCTTACAACTGAAAGATGGTGAACCAACTTTTTCACATGACTGTACAAAGCATATGTAGTACATCTTTATAAAGGCTTTTAAGTGGAAACGGAATACAAGAAAATCGATAATTGCCACAACTAAGCCTGTTTTGTCCTCATTTCCTTTTCAGCCTATTGGTGCCCTGAACCCAAAGCGTGCAGCATTCTTCACTGAACGTTATGAGTCATGGGAAGATGACCAGACACCACCTTGTCATTACAACACCCACTACTCCACAGCTGCCACCGCCCTGCACTGGCTTGTCAGAATTGTGAGTAAAACCTCTCCTGCAGCTACCCTCCCTCTTATTATTGTACTATGTGCAAAATCCCCGAATTAGTCAAGTATGTGAATAGGAACGAAGTCAAACCCAGACCTCAGAGAGTTTTTCATTTTTTGTCTGCATTAGTTGATTGTCACTTGTCAGACTTGATGATGCTGTTTCTTTGAGGTCTGTTGGCTTCTGCACAGGAAGCAGCTCGACATCTCAATTTGATTGGGCCTGAGTTAGACCAATGGCGCTCAGAAAACACATTTCACAGGCCAGTAAACCAGCATATGTGAACTAAATAAAGAGTGGCTGGGTAATGATTTACAGAGGCTGCTGTGACAGGTTTATGTGTTTCAGGCAACCCAGTGAGCGCTGGAGACATGTCCATCAAGGTTACTGAGCACTGTCCTCATTTACTCTAGAAGAGGAGGAGGAAGAACATGTACTTCCAGTCTGTTCCCAACAAAAAAGGCTCTTCCAACCTCCACCACTTCTTTGAGTTGCTGCACATGTGATTTTAAAAAATCTTACTAATTTGAAGGCGCTTTATGAGGAATTTGTACTGTATTTCTCCCCCTCCCCCGTCATTAGTAGAAACAGGCTGATGAACTGAGGGAGCTCCCTTGACAGCAGTTAGATTGGCCTCACTGGGTTTGTTCTCACAATCTCTTTCTTCCTCTGGTGAGTGATCCTTCCGCTCCAACCGGCAATGGTTGCCATCTCAGTCTAAGAAAACCAAATTTGAGCCAATTATCATTATGGCTTACTGTACTCAGGAAGAGCACTAATTAATTTTCCCTCAGGCTTGGATACAATGAAAGTATGATCTCTGCTACAGAAAAAATAACAGTGAATAATACAGAAAATTCAGACTAGTCCTGTGCATTTAAAATTTAATCCTCAAGGTTGAAAAAATATTTTAAATTCTCAGATTTTGACAGGTGCAATCAAATTAGATGTCAAGAGGGTGAGAAAATAATAATCAGGACTTTAAATCTGGGTGGAGATATTTGACTTTTGTGATGAATACATCTTTCCTTATAGGAGCCCTTCACCACGTTCTTCCTCAGTGCCAACAACAACAAATTCGATCACCCCGACCGCACGTTTTCAGGCATTTCCCGATCCTGGAGAAACTGTCAGAGGGACACCTCAGATGTAAAGGTGAGAATCACAACAAAGGATATACTAAAACATCTGTATCTATAAATACAATTGATATACATTTGATTCCTTGCTAGTTTCCTTTTTAAAGCTTGTGTTGTGGACTTGTGGGTCTTCGAAAGGCAATTCTTACAGCAAAGATGGTTGAAAAGAATTTATTGCACAAGTCAATGCAAAATTATAGTAATGTAGCATACATCTATATATTTTGCAAAATACCAAACCAAGCCTCTTTTTTCATATGCTCTCCTCCTTTCTGTGCCTCGAAACCACTGCAAAAATATATACCATCAATTATAAATGCCTCTTCCAAACAGTGAATCTCAAAGAGCTGTAGTGCACGGGAATACCCTATGCACATTTGATTTATCTCATGCGGAGAGCAAACTATCTCAGAGGTAGAACAATCCTGCTTTTGAACAAAGTCTGCATCTGAGAGAAAAACAAAACCATCTCTCCGCAAATCCACAGAGCAGTCATCGAAAATGCTGAACCCTGCTGATTTGTCTCCGTTTTGCCCACTGCATAACACGCAGCAGGGATACACACTGACCTCAAAGTGTCATATATTTCCAGCACACCCTGCATCGGGTAGTGTTGCCGCGGGCAATTAATAAAGCATTAATGACAAAAGCTATTTAAAATGTAGTCTTTTATGTACAGACAGAGCTTTTACTTGCCAGAATCTGGGGGAGAGCAGCTAGCAATCCATGTGAGGCAGAGGTAGAAAGCTGCAAACCAGTGAACAACTGAATAGTCAAACGCCACCCTGTTAACAAATACAGTCTACTTTCAACTACTTGTATGTCTGCATGCATTTCTTTTTACACACATAGCATTGCCAGTGATCTATTAGGAGAGCTGCTGGACTGTGCGTGACACTACAGGATTGCTACCAGTATTTCATAATGCATTAGTAGAAGGAAAATATTGTGCAAGAGCTTGTATGAATTAGTCATAGTGCAACATGGTAAACAATCAGGAAATTTAACGTTATTATTTGCTGTAATCTTTTAAAAAATCATTTACCTTCCAAACTATTGAGATTGTCTTTTTAAATGTGTAATTTTGGTCCGCATACCTGTGTTAACAACATTGCTCAGCATAGTCCTTCTTTTGAAAAGGATAGGCTGTTTGTCTGGCAGGCACAGAAACAGGTCTCCATGCATGCCAGACAGACACAAAAATGCCATTCCCAGACCCAGCAGAGAGTACAGGGTTAAGGTCATTTCAGCCCAGTACACCAAGCCGGCCCACTGAGCCTCTAATTTAAAGGGAGCTTGTTTTTTACCAGGGTCTCTCCTTCATTAACCCCAACCTCCTCCAGCAGTAATGACAACAAGACCAAGGCAGTCTGAACCCCTGATGGGGATGACCTCCTAAAAGAGCAAGTCAAATGGAAACAACCCTTCACCGACCAAGCCCTCACCTCCCCGACCACCCCATCATTAATGTTAATGTGCATCCATACTTCTCATTTATTTCGGTGTGCACTGGTGTAGTTATGTTTAGCTGGCACAGCCACCTATGGGCAAAGACGAGGAGACTTTTCTTGGAGGTATTGGACACAAATCTACACGTTCGTCTTCATGCACACAGAGAGAACTGCCACCATGTTGTCTGAAGGAATCCAGCAGCACTCCGTTGGTGACAGATTTTGACGAACATGTCATTAAGGTGACACAGTGTAAAGCAACGGAGGCTTGTGTGATTGACTTGTTAGCCCATTACAATGCTGTTGCAGAATTAATGGCTGCCATGGGAGGGTGGCTTGAAAACGGAGCTGGCAGTTTTAACGGCTTGGCGGTGAGTTACGGCAGGAAGTTTACAAATGAAAAAGAGGAGGGAAAGTGTGGCTGTGTGTATGTGAGAGACAGGAGGAAGCAGAGAGGAATGGCTACTTTACTCCCTTCCCTGTCGTGTGCAGAGGGTGAAATGTGACCAACAGCAGACCAGCAGGGTTATTGGCCTGTACCATGTCATGCTAACTCGCTCTTTCAAAACCCAGTGATTTATGGCTGCCTGAAAGCCCAGCACGTTATGTATCCCATAGGCAATATAAAACTCCATAGGACCACTGAATCTGACAAACACTGCATTCATAAAACAAGCCAAATACAAAGAGTTAAGGTACTTGTACCCTGCTTTATTTTCTCACGCTAAAAGGTAGACATTAACTTGTCTTTTGAACATGTTTTTAATGAGGACAGAGTGGAGGATCTGCATTCCTTGTGTGCATATGCCTGGCTGTGCAAATGCTTGACTCACTTAGCCATTTAGAGTGATCAGAACTGGGTCACAGTGGGAACTGCAAAATACCAATTTACTTTGAAGTCAGCATTTTTTTTTTTTTGCGTTTACCTATCCAGCACATGCAGTACTTTATGGATTGTTTGCCACAGGTCATTATTTAATCTAATAATGCTATAACTATGTCATCAATAAATAATAAAAAGAAAATCTTTTTACAAGCTGATATTTTTGTGACTTTCCAGGACAGTCTTTACAGCATTTCTATGCCTTTTTTTTGTTATGTATAGTGGCTCAAGTAAGGTCTCTTCCATTTATAAATATATAAAAGGCTGACTGGCATAAAAACTCTATCCTAATACACATAATGTGCTTTGGGTAATAGTCAGCAGTAAAGTATACATGACTCACTTCAATTCAATTAATCTTTATTCTTATAGTGCCCATTCAGAAGAACAGTCAATTCCAGGTGCTTTATACTGCAAGGTAAATACTCTGCAGCACTCTAGAGAAAACCTCCTTTGACCAAGCACTTTGCAGTGGTGGAAAGGAAGAACTTGCTTTTTACAGGAAGAAAGTTCTGGCAGAACCAGGCTCAGGGTGGGGAAGCCATCTGCTGCAACTGGTGAGTGAGATGAAAGAGAGAAGAAAAAAAGAGAGAATAGGGAGATGGGGTAAATCTATTTAAGATTTCTTTGAACAGCCTTGTAGGAATGGCGTCTAATAGACATGCTGATAGTTTGGAGGAAGAAATTATTGGTTTGGAAAAATCAATAGGAGATACAGAGTTTAAATAAATAGCTACAGTTGTAGTTGTCATACTTAATACTACATAGGTGGGACAACTGTGAATACTTTCCCTAAGTACTGAAATTTTATTTGTGAAGTCATTACTGGTTAAAATTAGTGTGTAGAGTGTAGAGTGTTTGTCTGCCTGGCTGTAGTGAGAAAAAGAAACCTGGTGTTGTTCCTGTTTTCCTCTATAAGTAAGGAGTAGTAAGATGTCTTAGCTTTACAAATGGCTTTTTTTCATTGAGAAACAAAATATTTTTCCAGACCAAGCGAAGATCTTCTCGTGCGCTTTTGTGAGTTATGATAGAGTCTCTGATTTCTCTGATTTGTTGCTTTCTTTTTCAGAAGAGCTATGATATCCACTAAGGATGTAACACTATTAGTGACATAATTGATCTCTGAGGGAGTAAAGCTTAGATGGCTGCCCTGCATCGTCTTGGCACATGGCATTGGAGAACAAACGAAGGAAGCACTTACAGCATTTCAGAAAGAAATCTAGTGAATTGAATTTATTTTCCAGCGCTCTGTAGTCCATTATCAGGGCTGTACTTAACTTTGTTAGCTTATAGCACTAGTGCTACAAAGGTTGCCAGTTTGGTAGCACAAGCATGAAATGTAAAATTAATATTATCCATTCTAAATATCTTGTTTTCCGCAACAATGATTTTGTCTGATTTACTTGTTTTCGCCGCTTTTGAGTAGTGCTGACAAAATTAAAGTTGCATCGTAATTCAGCCACAGAAAGTGTTTTACGTCTGAGAAGAAAGGAAAGGTTAATAAGTACAACTACTTGCAAACTTTTCCTTTCTCCTCAGACGTACCTTCAGTTGGTCTAGGTTATGTGTTTGTTTCATCCTGATGTGCTTGTTTCTTCCATTTTCTTTGAAAGGTTTAAAATGTTGCTCCATTTTTTTTAGCGTGAAAATACCATCTACTAGTGGAGTGGTGGCAAACATAATGGAATTGTGAGAATTATTGTAGATTTTAAGGCTAATTAAATAGATATGATAACAGTTATTTGTAACAATCAACTCGTAGTTGTTACAGACTGATTGCAGCAAGTAGTGCTATGTGTACTTACTGTGTTAAAAAAGAAGAAACATCACTAGGATATTCTACACGTGAGAAATCCTTTAGGAATAGTCTTGTCTAGAACCTCTGGTAAATATTTGCCCTCTTTCTCCATGTATAGAATCACACCAGGCTGTACATAGGGGCCTCCTTTACCAGGCTGAATTCCCCTCCACTGCAAGGTCCTGACCCCATCACAAGAACCCAAAGACCAAGGAAAAAAACCCAACTCAGTTCCCGTTTCATTTAACACACCTAACACCTCTGCCTGGAATAACTGGACTAGCACCTCTCACCGCCTTCTCGTGGCCTGCTGTTTAGTTTGTTTGTGTTACCTTTCCCCTTGAATTCTCACTTCATCGCAGTGGGATATAGAGCTTTTTTTTTCCTCTGTTTTTTATGGCTCAGTCCTTAAATACGTGATTTCCTGCACATGGCTGGATTTTTCAGTGATTATACAGTGTAGAGTGTGGTATTAAGCATTATTGCCCTGCCAGTCAGCTGTAAAAATGGAAATGTCTCTCTTCCTCAGGAACTGATTCCTGAGTTCTACTACCTCCCGGAGATGTTTGTCAACAGCAATGGCTACCATCTGGGAATGAGAGAAGACAGAACCATGATTTGTGATGTGGACCTGCCAGCCTGGGCCAAGAAACCTGAAGACTTTGTTAGGATAAACAGGATGGTAAGGTTTAGTCATGACAAATACAACATTTCATGCTATAATTATATTGACCACAGTTATCCATACACACACCTCTGCATCCTCCACATTGTATCCAGTGTCTGTAAGGCGCTATACAAATACAGACCATTTACCATGTTAATATAAAAAAATATACTTTCCATTTACATCTTGTAATGAAATTAGGAGTTATTGCCTTATTTATTTATTTGTGTATATATATTTGGATCCTCATTAGCCTTTACTAATGTAAAAGTTGCTCTTTTTTTGAAAAACAATTGATACATGAACATCTATAAACATGTTTTGTAAAACAGGAAATCTAATAAATCAGGGAAGATATTATATTCATTCAGTACAGCAGTGTACAGTTAATAACTACTCAGTCTCTGATAGACAGCATAGAATAATCAATAGCAGTTTGGTCAGGGAATCCCAAAGGTTAGAAAAATAAAATTCAGCCTCGACTCTTCCACCAACTAGAATTCTTGCATGCATATATTCATAGAACCAGCTTTGTGTTATAATTATTGTTTTATTTATACCAATTTGACCAATTTTATAAAGACTATTTACATATTTATCCATCATTCTGAAACAAATGGTGCATGTAACGTTTCTCCTTGTAATGTTTCTGCTTCCTCACAAAAGCAAATCAATCAATTTCCCACTCTTCCTTTTAACCTTCCCATGCACCTGCCTCCTTGTCTTATTCATGGCTCATCTTATAAAGCCCATCACTCAATACTAACATTGTACAATCTGACCCCAGTGGTGTCTCCAAAAGATGAGGTTGAGGGCATGCATGTGAAGCCAGGACTCATCACTTTAGCAGTGTGCGGGGTGCTTTTCATCTGCATGTGTGTGGACATGTCTGCATATTTGTCTGTGTGTGAGCACGGTTAATACATATCAACATGTGACTCATAACTCCCAACAGGTTTTGGGAACAGCAGAAATAGAAAATGAGATCGGACCCATTTCTTACCTTCAGATAAACTCGACTCTCCCTTTAATCTGGAATCATTTACTGCAGAAGCTCAACAGCTCCCCTCCCCGCTAAACCTAATGAGCAAGAACACAATAGCTTCTGTTTGCAGCAGTGTGGATACATTGGTACACATATGGGCATATTTTCTCAATAAATATTAACATTAAAAATAACATCATGTTTTTAGAGCTGAAAAGCTGCTTTTTGGAAACTTAAAATTCCTATTTAGAAAAATTGATCTTCAATAACCAGTAGTCTAGTACTGTAGTGATGTATCTTGGTTATGATAGTATACCTTCAAAAATAAATTGTAATTTGAGCAGAATAGATACATTTAAAATCAAAGTTTATATTATTGGAAATAATGCTCAATGATACGCCTCCATTTAAGTATAAAGATTTGCTTCTACCTGAAAACCAGAATGGCTTCTTTAACATTGCTATGAAGACACAAACTTTCAGGCATCCTGAGGTTAGAGGCCACCGTGTTTTTTGAACTAGAGGTAAAAGGAGGCTGCACGAACACTCTTGACCTTTTCAGCTGGAGTGACAGAGCCTGGCTGGTCTTATGCAGGTGACCTTTCCCCATGCTGTACTCGGACTGCCTGGTTGAGCTCTTTTAGCCTTGTATACTGGCAGAGAAGTGGTAGAAAAGGGAAAAGCTGGGAGTTGTTACTGGCATGTCTGCATCTCCAACAACAAGGATAAAAAAAAAAAAGGATTACAGTCGATGTTTTCTCACTGTTGAAGGATACATGTGTGATGTTGCATTGCATTGTTGGATTCTCAGACCAGTGTATTCACACGCCCTGAAAATCATAGTCCTCAGCCTCCATTTTTTTTGTCTTTCTTTTGTTCTGTTCTCTAGCTAGCCCACACTCGTGCTTCCTCTATTATTTCATTTCTGTCAGAGAATCTCTCTGACTGCCTCCCCCTCTTTCTCACTCTTTCTTTCTTCATTCCCTCCTTTTCTCCCCACCCCTCCTCCCTCCATCTCTTTTCCTCCCACTTCCCATCTTTGCATGTGCCACTTTCAATTGTAGTGATATGCCCTGTGGCAAACTCTGCCTCTGTGTGCTTGAGCAGGCTTTGTTGGTAATGGCTGTTATTCCTGACGCGAGGGGAGGAGTGTAAAATTTCTCCAGCAAAGCCTTACGCCTGCATGCATGGGAATTGTATTGTACAATATTCTGGAACAATACACCCCCCACCCCCATCCCCCACCCACTGCATGCTTTCCATAGGTATATTTATAATAATTATCGGACATAAATCTTATCCTAAATATCTCAGGAGCGCTCTCACAAGAAATTTAGTCTCCTCTTTTGCTCTTGCAAGTAATTTATCAGTGTTTCTCCTGTAGACAGTTTTACTGTAATATGGATCCTGTTAGTATTGAACCTTTGTCTCCATGCAAAGATAGTTTTTTAAGTGGACAGGGAAATATGATATGGGAGGTTTCCCCTTCAGTCAGCTGATTAGATTATTGAGCATTCGGCTTCTGTTTGCATACTCCTCCTAATCTTTATGTCCAGTAAAAAAAAAAACCAAAATAAATATTATTAATAGAAACTAAAAGGTTTAATGCTTCAGTCATACTTTCCATTATAGTTCACTTTGTAATTAGTTTTGTTATATTTAAAGGTAATGTAATGGTCAGTAAGGTTGTGTTTTATGTTACTCACTGTTGGGTGGAAGTGAAATTTGTATTGTGTCTTTTGGCCCATGTGCTATGCGCTGCTGGTATGCCTCTCACCTCTAATTGCCCCATACTCCTCTGACAGGCCCTGGAAAGCGAGTTTGTGTCATGTCAGCTTCATCAGTGGATTGACCTTATTTTCGGCTACAAGCAGCGAGGCCCAGAGGCGATGCGCGCCCTCAACGTCTTTCACTACCTGACTTACGAGGGCTCCGTCAACCTGGACAGTATCACTGACCCTTTGCTCAGAGAGGTAAAGCACACGGACGCACACACGCCAACCCCTCTTTTTTTTTTTTCTGTTGCTCAACATAACCACAACTTCCTGTCTCTATTTGTTCTGGCATGTGCAGGAGCTCCAGGAGCATTCGCATCATGCATCTGTCAGTCAAATGTTGTGTCATGCAAATGTACACCGTGAGAGAATCAGATAAAGATCATGACTCACTGCAGGTTTTTATTTTTTATTTGTGTAATTTCCTGGTTACACAAACAGATTTTCTGGAATTATTAATACTCTCTCAGATAAACAACAGTCTTTTCATATCATTCAGCATTATCATTATTCACAGCTTGTCTTAACATCGTAACAATGTCCTCCTTTTTTTTTGTCACGTCGAAGATACTGTCTGTCCTCGCCCTGAATCAGATCAGTGAATGTGACCTCACTCTTTGATCAATCACCAGAGGTCACTTAGTCAGTAGATGAGGGAGTGAATCCTCTTGTTCTTAACAAATTAATTGAATAACTACTCGCTCCGCCATACTACTCGTGAATAGCGTAATTGCAAGGGGAAAGGGGACCAGAATATGCAGCAGCTGGCATGCATTGTGGTACTTTCCAGTGTGAGCTCGTCTCTCCCTGTGATATCCACCATCTGCTGTCTGCAAAACAAGTCATTTATATACTGTCACTTCCAGGGGCGCCTTTATTTATCAAGTGACCACTATGCAAATCACCTGCAGAAGATTTGGCTGATCTAATTACCAAACCATATTGTGAAAGAGTTGGTTTTCATCATTTTGAGGACAATTTTAGATGATGCCTTGTTTATTTTGCATCAGATTGAGGGGTTTTTAAGCTGTCTCCCACCCTGGCTGTTGTTACCCTGAGAGATGACAGTACTGTTAGTTAGTTGCACATTAGGAAGCCTGCTACTCAGGCTCCCTAATTGCACCCAGTTGATGTATTCTCTGTTGTGACATGTATTGTGAATATATTTTGTGAAGGAGAAAGAAATTGGTTCAGCTAATTGCAACTGATGTAATGTTGATATGATGAGCACTAATTAAGACGAGCCTTCATACCTTCAGTTCGGTTTTTCATTCCAGGTGGACTTTTTTGTATATTAAAACTCCCAGTAATCTCATGAACATGCTTTTTGGAAAAGTCGTCATGTTCATGCATTCAAATATATGTATTTTGTTTTATTGTATTGCAAAGGTGCAAATATGATTTTGTTCCAAGTAGAAGCCATGTAATTTGATTTAAAATCATCAATATTCTGCACAGTCTGAGAATGTTAAGAACATTTGGCAGGTGACTACCTGCTTCTCCTCCACTTCTGCCTTAATGAGTCGGTGAGGTGTGGCATGGAAGTGTGCCCAGTGAATGTCTTGCTTATTTCTAAAATGTGGCGATTGACTTCGGGGTATTGATTCATTCTGGGCCTGACAGGTAAAGCTGCAGATCTGGCATTAGTCACAACAATTAAGGCATTTGAAATGTCAAGAAATTAGAGGTCATGAGAGATAATTTCCGCCTGTGTGTCAGATGAAAATGATGACACCCTCTGACGTGCCGCTGGGCCTCTGGTTGAGGGCACGGTGACAGCTCTACTGGGCACACTGCCGGAACAGCAGTCCTTCACCGTGATGCTTCTCGTGACAGCCCTCTCTTACTGAAAAACATGACAGCAACCCCTGGATTCAGACCCCACTGTGTCACTCAGAAGTAAACAGACAAATTATTCATCAGTAGGACTCTATTCCTCCTCATGTCACTGCCCCTCCTGCCCCCTCTGATTCAACAGAGACAACAAAGTGTGCTATAGCCAGCAAATGTGGGGCTTTGAAGTACCTGACATACTTTAGAGTGATTTCACTGTGATATTCTAATTATGATGGAATACATGTTTAAACGCTTGACCTTAATCTGTATTAATCAGCGATCATATAGGATTTAATGTGCATTATCAGTGATCATAGCTCCATTCGAAACAAACACATACTGGTGGACATAATGTTTGAGACATTTCTGCTCAGCTCCCAAGCTGTCACTCAAGAAACACCCTCAAGGCAATTCTTTATTTGTACTTAGGGATTGCAGATAAGCTTATCTTAAACAAATTTCCACAGGCATGTAAAGAATTGGCAGTGATGTTGTCACATGGGAAAATAACTCAGTTACACAGATTTTACAAATTCTAAATGGTACGTTCACATATATTTACATGGGTTTTGATGGGTTTTTGCAATCTGTTTAAATTTCTACTTAAAAGCAATTCGCCATCTGTAATCTATGGCATCTACCAAAAGGTGAAAGGTGCCGTAGCTTCATGTTTGCAGTTGCCACTGTGCATCTCAGGTGTCGTGACTCAGCACACGGTGCTTAGTGGGGCAATGCAAGGCCATGTCTGCAGTCTGTGTGACAGAGCTGTTGTGTTGCTGCATTGCATGAGTGCACTGGAGGATCCTCCGTAGAGACTGCCACCAGTTTGGGGACCATACAGTAGAGACGCAGGGAGCTGGAGACACTCACCTCTGAAGCCTTTTGCTCATAACACAATTAGATGCAAACAAAGTCAGACAGACAAATACACATGGTGAGTTATAACGGATGTTTGGTGCTCATCCAAGCAAGGTGGTTTTTTGCTGGGAGGGAAGATCATCCAGATGGCTTTGGCAATAAGTGTCACTTATCAGCCAAAAATCAAAGCCTGAAGTGACTTATACTAATGAACTACCTGTTAAGTGCTCTCCATCTCAGATCGAGAGAAGTTTCTGACATACATCACTGAAGATTAGTATTTAAGTAGCTGAGAGCTATTGATGTGTTTTGATCATATAGTGGAAGAACATGTTCTTGGGTTAACCTTCAACAAGTCAAACCCCCCCGCCCCCCTGCCCCCATAACACAAAAACACATACAGAGACAAACTCTCCTGTATGCACTTGGAAACATTTGGTGTTCAGGGTTTTCTGAGGCTATCAAAATGGGGCTTTGCAGCACCCAGTTTCCCCAATAATAGAATCATCATAAAAAATATGTTGATGTTTTCCACATGGCCTTCTTAGCCTTTCTGATCTTTGTATCAAATTTCTCTACTTGAACAGACACAGTGACCCTAACCCCACACCTAACCTTAAATAGCCATAATGTCAGTTGCTTATTACTTGACAGACTGCATTGTAAAGAAACCCCGACTAACACTTAATGATTGCCAAATGTGCTCCCCAACTCACGTGAAACTTTCACTACTAAGCGACAGAGCTGTGCGGACAGCGCCTTTTCTTTTTTTTTTTTTTGGTGCTGTGGAAGATAGGAAGTGATCGGGGGTGTTGGGGGCGACCGTGTGGCTTGCAGGTGGCCTGTCCTAATTCAGTATCACCTCCAAACTTCCCATGCCACTTCTCCCACTGTGGCATGTGTTACCCAATGGGTCTTTTTGATAGTGAGTGGTGTGTACAGGCGGAGGAAAATGAGGGCTAGCTGCCCAGGCAGTCAGAAGGGCGGGCGAAAGGCTGAGCGATGTATGTTCCATTGTGCACAGTGGCATTGACGGACGTCTACAAGCTCCCCTCTGATGGTGGAAGTGGCTCCAGTCACATCAATCACTCCCACCGTGGAGTGCCCCACTTTCAGTCAAGCTCAGCAGCTCTTACTATTTGTTTTCTGCTCCCTCTAACTGCAGGCAAATTAGATCTAGTGTCTATTTAAATGGATTTTCTTTTTTCTACTCTTTTAATGGCTGTTTTTAGGTAGTTTTCTAACATCACATGCATTTAGACTTGTATTTTATACCCCGCAAATCATCTTTCATCAAAGTACCTTTAACCAAATTGCCATGACCTGCTTGTGTAATTTTGTGGCTCTGTTTAATACATGTCTATGTGCATACACATGCTTTTACCCTTTTGTTTCAAGCACAATAACATCTAAAAGCACACCGGCTTGCTGCGGTCCTAGCTGGATGTCACTCCAGGTTAACGTTTGTGCAGTTGGGGCCCCTGCTCCTGGAAATGGGAATGGTTAACTGAAGCATGTTAATAGGAAAAGGCTTGTCTCTTCCATACTAACACTTGGATGACTCTGCAGGGTGAGGGGGGAAGGGGGAGCACCCAGGCGGATTGGGAGTGCACCCCTTTCCCTTTACCTCCCCCCTTCCTCAGAGGCACGGCTGAGTTAGGATTTGCTTGCATTGTCAAGTAACGCATTGACCCATCACTTTGATGCATATTGATTGTGACAGCCGCTCTCTCTCTCTCCTTCTCCTCTCTCTCTCTCCCGCAGGCCACAGAGGCGCAGATCCAGAGCTTTGGACAGACGCCATCTCAGTTGCTTATTGAGCCACATCCTCCACGCAGCTCCGCCATGCACCTGGTGAGAACAGCGAGCATGCTGGGAAAATTCCCTGCACCTCTGGTGGTGGTGGTGGTGTGCATGAGGAAGGATGTGTGGACCTGTCCAAGCCCGGATGGTGTGTGTTAGCGTGAATGTGTTTGTAGGTACAGTAGACAGAAGATTGACAAGGAAGTCCTCGACTTCTCACTTCCAAAAGTTTCTTTGAATCTGATCTTTTATAATAGAAGATACATTTTCAGAAGTTCTACATCATGTAGGTCACAGACCCTCAGTATAGCAAACAATCTTTTAGTTCCAGTGGTCTGCACTGTTCTGGAGCTGGTACTGCCTACTAGGAGTGTGGTTAAAATGGAATAGTGCTCTCTACTGGCCTAGTAGTGCCTTTCTTTATATTGGAAGCACCTCTTCCCTGTCCAATCCATGTAACAACCAGCCTTGTCCTCATTATCCTCACATGGCTCTCTGTTTCTCTCTCCCTACAAGAAACTTAAGACCTTTTAGGTCCGTTTTCTACTTTGGCAAATGTTGAGAATATTTTCATCACTTCTCTCCAGTTCTTTAAATGGCTTCCTGTATCAAGGATGAGACCTAAAACTGATTCAGATCTTACAGTATTGCTAGTATCACTGTGTCTGCCAGTGCTTTTACTTCTGCTACACATGCAGAAGTCAGCATAGTAGGAAAAGGTAGGAAAAGCACATTGCAAACGTTTTTAAAAAGCCAGTTGCTTTTAGTGCTTTCCTTATGGGGCATTTTCTAATGTATGTATATGTATGCACCATCTCATACGTGCAGTCAATACCATCCCAGTTTCCCATGTCTACCTGTGTCTTAGTCCCTGCTTCCCATAGGGGACAGTGCATGAAACTCTCCTTTGTGTCTAAACCTAGTTTTTCCTCCAACCTCCATACTAATTGCCTCTTGCATTCTTTCTCTTTCATCTTTTCATATCTCTTCTTTTTCATTTTTTCCATCGCCTCCCATCCTGCTCCTCTTCCTCCTTCTCCTCCTCCTCTCCCAACATTGTACTACTCCATCCTTTTCCACACTTTGTTTTTTCTCTCTTCTACTCAATAGTGTTTCCTTCCACAGAGTCCCCTAATGTTCAAGGACCAGATGCAGCAGGATGTCATTATGGTGTTGAAGTTTCCCTCCAATTCACCCGTAACCCACGTGGCTGCCAACACTCTGCCCCATCTTACAATACCTGCTGTGGTCACTGTCACCTGCAGCCGCCTATTTGCAGTCAACCGATGGCACAACACCGTCGGTGAGTGGAGCTCAGCTCACATGCACAAAAGTGTGCCACACCACATGCCATACCTACCACAGCAGTGGCCCTGTAAAATCACTTCATCACCATCGCACACACGCACACACCAAAAAAAAACTACCAACTGCTCATAATAGAGCTGCAGCCAGCTGGCTATGGGAGAGGCTAGCACCTCCCAGGTAAGCTGACCGTGAGTGTTTCCACATGTTACTTCTCAGACATGTGTGAACAACATTACCCACGGAGCCCCACCATGAGAATCGGCCTCACCTCAGGGTCAGAGGGCCAAAGCAATGGTTACTAGAAAATTAGGCCACAACTGCACCACATTCTCCTCACACATCCCCATCTGTCACTGTAGAAACACACAGACCTCCGGACCAAAGAGCCTGCTCTATGTGGCGGCTCTGGCTGCACCCACACTAATGAACACAGCTGCAGCACCCTTGCCATCCTGTTGGAGAGGAGGGAAATGTGGTTTGGCTTTTCAGAATAATTACGATAACAAGACCTCCATATTTTCAGGCATGTAGCTGCTTCAAAACTGGCTCCAGATATGTTCACATGGATGAAATATCTCCATTCAATTTGACACTCTGGGGGGAAAAAAAGCAGAGTAAGACAGATGGACCTCCGATGCTTCCATCTCCTGGAAGATATCATGAATTAACTTGGCTCTAAAAGTGGAACAGGTGTGCGCGTGTGTGCAGATATGTCCATTGGTCAGAAATAGGCTCACATATCTGTCTGGATTCAGGTCTCCGAGGAGCACCCGGCTACTCCCTGGAACAGGCACATCACTTACCCATAGAGATGGATTCTCTGGTTGGTGAGTGAGCTTGAATGGAAAAAAAACAGCATTAAATAAAAATATCTAATGGAGTTTTAGATCTGTATAAAATTGCACAGTCCTTAATTTATAGCTTTGCTTGGGAAATTGCTTGGGACATGTGTTATTTCTTTCTTTCTTTTTTGTTCCCACAGCCAACAATACTGGAAGCAACAAGCGTCAGATCACAGACCTAGTGGACCAAAGCATCCAAATCACCACACACTGTTTTGTCGTGACAGCTGACAACCGCTACATCCTGGTGTGTGGCTTCTGGGACAAGAGCTTCCGTGTGTACTCCTCTGAGACAGGTAGGTTAGAGTGTAAACTCTATTTCCTACAGAGGTGTGCACTGATGTGTGGAGGACAGTGCTATGACGGTAATGATACAGTATTGTTGCTCCTCTCTCCTGACAAGCCTTGTAGAAAATGGGTGAAAATAATAAATAATAATGCACTGAAATAAGAAAAAAAAAGTTATTTTAGAATTTTTTTCTCCTTATTCTTATGTTTCAGTCGGCTTAGATAACATTAATTTGTGTTGGTATGTGTGTATATATAAAAAGGATTAGCATTGCACCTTGCAATGCAAGCACAGACTGTATGTAAAAGATAGGTCTGAAAAGTGAAGCCAGAGCAGAATTGCATTAAACTTGATTTTGTTCCTTTGGTTGTGAAAATAACTATTAAAGGCTCTGCAAAAGTTCTCCCTCTTCTCTCTTCACTTATGACCTTATTAAACACTATCCTATTAAATTATGGCCCAGTCACTAATTTAATTTATTACTGCATGTTTATCATATTGTAACTTGTTATCCTATTTTGAGTAAAATCATGGTATGTACTGGAGAGTAGCTACCTTGTGACTGACAGGTTGCTACTGTATAAGCATGCCATTTGTCTCAGATCCATCATTTGCCTCCCAAATCCAGTTTAAAAATGAAAAACAAGATAGCGATGTCTGAAATGCTATGGCTTCAAAATCGTGAGTCAAACAAAACAAACAAATCAGATGTGTCATGGTGGCCACTTCCATATTTTATATATGCTATATAATTACAGGAGTTTGACACACTCTCTTTCTCTTTAGAAACACTGGGTAGCTTAAATAATCCATTTAAAAATGCTAAGGACATTATCTTTTAAACGGGGTCATAAGCATAAGTTTAATTTTAAAAAGCTGGTTAACCACTAGATTAACTTTTACAAGTATTTATTCACTAATTAATAAATTAACTCTCTTTACAGAAGTGACAGCATTCACAGTACCAGTTGTAGCAGTCTTTACATTGTACAGCGTGTATCCACTTTAGGTAAGCTGACCCAGATAGTTTTTGGCCACTGGGACGTGGTGACATGTCTGGCCCGATCAGAGTCCTACATTGGTGGAGACTGCTACATCGTCTCTGGGTCCCGTGATGCTACGTTGCTACTATGGTACTGGAGTGGGCGGCACCATATTATCGGCGACAACCCCAATAACAGTGAGTAACCGTATCCAAGTGCCACGCACTTGCATGCATAACAAAAGAGGAGAAGAACTGCCCTCTGGACATGTTTATAGTTAATTATGCCATTTCTTGGTTGTGAAATTAAAGTCTGTAAAGGTACACAATCTAGTATTTTTGTTTGTTTGTTTGTTTGTTGGTTGTTGTTTTTTTTAAGTTTAATAAACTGGTGAAAAATATTTCTATTCTATAATTAGATTCTACAATCAAATCCAGAGGAGTGAGGGGGACGATCATTTATCTGCACCGAAGCTGTGATACATTAGTGTGATTCATTACATTGAGATGTGCTGCTTTCAAGTAGAGGACTCCAGATGTCTTGGCATTCATAATAGTAGACCCCAGTGTGTGATTTCTGCTGCTCAGTTCATTTAGTTTCTCATTCGCACTGATTGTCTTGTGTTTCAGACAATTAATCACAAAAGGAACTGTTACAGTGCCATGTAGCGAGCAGAACCATATATGGTGTGGAATGGGGAAAAAACTGAAAATAAGGGGGGAAAAAACTGTTTTTATTTTATTTTTGGATAACAATGCCGTGTGTGTGCCCTAAAAGATCTCGTGTTTCCAGTCGTCTCAGATTCTAGGAGCTCTGAATTAGTCGTGAGTGTCCTTTAATTAACTTCACTGAAGCTCCGACAGTTAATTAAGAATTTCAGCTTGGATGCCTCCAATTAGCAAGGGGCAATAGCACTTGTGTTACTGCAGCAGGAAAACAGTATTCCCCTGATATTCACACTACTTGTGCTTACAATGCACCTTTAATGGACAGAAGATAAAAGGAAGCTATGTAGCTGAAGCACAGGGAGTGGAAAACAATTAGGATGCAGCTGAGAACTTTTAAACTTTATTCTTGTATAAATCTTTGAGCTACTAATGATCATATTCAAATACAGATGAAAGGCATTAGTCTTGACAAATGAACTACTACCATCTTTTCATACCTTTACAATTAAAGGCCCCAAATTAATGCCATAAAGCAAAACAGCAGTTCTCTGTATCCTTATTGACTGTCTCAATGAGCGATCTTTTCCAAGAATGTCATTCTAGTGATTTCATGCCTATTATATTTTCTGTAATGCTAGTAAAAGGTTTTGTGAATATGTAGCAGCAGCTTGCCGGATCATTACTCTATCATCTCGCAGATGTGGCGTTCGCGAGGAAATTGATTTCACCCATGCCTCAAAAGCCTGCATGCAACTTCTATGTCTAATAATTAAAATAACTTCCAGCTCAATCATGGCCTTGCTCCTCAGACTCAGCCCATCACGCTGGTTGCAAGGAGATATTTGCACCAAGTAATTGTTGTGGCTGAATCTAGCTTGTCCCAAGGGTTCAGGCAGGGTGGGGGGGGGGGGGGGGGGTGGGGGGGGGTGGGGGGGGGTTAGTTGGTACAGGGTGATTGAATCTTTTGTCGGGTAGGTGAGCTCCTTTTTCCCCCGGAGGCTTTTTCTGACATTTGTCCTATTCAGCCCCCCTCAGCAGCAGGTACTGGGACTGACAGCACTGCTCAGGTCCCGGTCTCTAAGGGACCGTGTTGCATCGATCACAGTCCAGCTCACTGACTGGACTGCTGCCGCGGCTATAGAAGCAATATGCCGAGGTGGTGGTGGTGGTGGTAAGGTCTAAAGTGTGTCCACATCATCTATCAGGATGGTGCTGTCATCCAGTGAATAGGGAAAGTTTGACGGAATTGGCTGAACTTTTAGTTACATGTGGACACCAACAGTCTCATACTTATTCAGTGTTAGTTTGACATAAGTTTGGAATGAGCAACTGGGGAAAAGGTGATGACTACAGTAAAGGCCCAAACAGAAGACTTGTTAGCTATCACAAACGTGTAAATATAAATTCTATATAAAAATATCCTTTAAGCAAAAGAAATACAGAATATTAAGCTTTGTTTTTTAAAGCAACTAGAGATTCTCAGTTGTGTTCATATTTTGTCATTTACTTTAAGTAGAATTTAATGATTAATTAAAGAGATTTAACAATCTACGCATGATGTAATTTAATTAAAAGTTCATTCCCTTCTTCAGCACTATTTAGGGAAAGGTTTAGTGGATTTTTTTTTTTTTTTGGTGATCAGAGCAATTCAGAAAGACTCCCGCTTTCATCGTTCTGACAGTATTCGAGGTCGGCTCCAGGTGCCACGAAACACCCCTCACTAACCTCTCCCCCGGCCATCATCAATCATGTGACACACAGGATCAAATCAAGTGCCTCCCCTGCCATCCCTGGGCATCCCTTCATTTACATAACAATTCACATGGACCTCCCTGCAAGCAGATGTATGTCACAATCACAGCGATTGTGTTTATATGATTTCATTGTCTTATAAATGTGCTCGGTGACAGCGCAAACATACTATGTACCGGCCGGTAAATTACCTGCAGCATGCTATTCACAGGATTTTTGCAGTCGCACATCAGATTTAAAAACAATTAGCCAAGTCATTTGTTTTGTGACATTGTGTGCCTTTTTGTCCTTTAGGTGACTACCCAGCACCCCGAGCAGTTCTCACGGGTCACGACCAGGAGGTTGTGTGTGTATCAGTCTGTGCAGAGCTGGGCCTCGTCATCAGTGGAGCTAAAGGTCAGTGCGCTTCTTTGTTCTTCCGTGTCACATTGACTGGACAAAAAAAGGTGACATCAGGTACACCAATAAACTGGAACAATGGTGCTCGCGCATTAGATGACCATTTGATTCGTGACCACCTCCAAACCAATGTTTATCCAGATGACAGATATGCAGTCGCTTCACAGAAATTGACTATTTTTATAGATTCTTTACATAAGCACAGGTTGATCACATGTGCGTTCTGGTTTGGTAGAGGGTCCGTGTCTGGTCCATACCATCACAGGGGACCTTTTGCGGGCTTTGGAGGGACCAGAACACTATCTGCGCCCACGGCTCATCTCGGTTTCCAGCGAGGGCCACTGTATCATCTACTATGAGAGGGGACGCTTCTGCAACTTCAGCATTAATGGAAAACTGCTGGCACAAATGGAAGTCAATGATTCCACCAGGGTATGCCAAAAAATGACATCAGTATACTCCAGGAAATATGCATTTTTGTTCATCTGCAGATTTAAAATGTTTGGAGATATTTAAATCTCAAGTACATAAGATTTTATTCAAATACTGAGTCATTTTCTTATGCATACTGAGCACGTTAACCTTTGATTAGATGATAGTAATGTTGTACAGTATGTTGCATCATGTCATGTATTTTCAGTATGCTATATATTTGTCATTCTGGAGCAAGAAAGGTGAGTAAATGTTGGGTTGGAAGTTTCACGTGTAACTGGCCTCTATCCCTCCTGTAGGCAATTCTCCTGAGCAGCGATGGCCACAACCTGGTGACAGGTGGAGACAACGGTGTGGTGGAGGTGTGGCAGGCTTGTGACTTCAAACAGCTCTACATCTATCCAGGCTGTGATGCAGGCATCCGAGCCATGGACCTATCACACGATCAAAGGTCAGGGCAAGCAGTTGTATGCTGGTGATGGTATATTAGGCCCATGAGAGTGAGAGCTTAATGAGGTAAACCAAAGTATATTTATAATCATTTAATGGGGCAGTTGTGGCACAGGAGCTAAAGCAGGCAGCTTATTGGAAGGTCAGTGGTTTAATTCTTTGCTCCAGCCGGTTGAGAAGGATAAACTCTACATTTCCAACAGTTCATCCACATGTGTGAGTTTGTGTGTGGTTGTAAAAAGTGATGAATTAATGTGTTTATGAAGGGGTGAATAGGGGTGCAGTCTAAAAACAATTCGTCCTTCTCGAAGACTTTAAAAGTCCCATCTAAACAGCTGATTTGTTTTAGTTTCTTTCCTGTAATGAATCTACCCAACTGTTTATGTGTAAAATGAGCTGCAAGACATGCCAAATGTTTGCACATTTTAGTGTGTAAGAAGTATAAAAAAGCAAGTTTGTGTTGTGACTGTGTTTGCCATTCTTGAGTTGATTAAAAATATTGTGGAGGATTGTGTATATCTAAATGATCACATATCACGGGATATCATGCTAGGTATCGATTCAGGAAACAAGCCTCGTGTTTCCTGTTGTTCATGTCAATGTGGTTTAGTTTGGGAATAGTCACCATCCGCTTCCTTTAAATAGAACTTACAGTTGCCATAGAGACAAAAATTACAGGGGTGCAAATGCATATATTTCGGACACTGGCCAGCACACATATATGCGGCAGAAATCTAAAGGCAGGTCAGCCCCTTGTTTGTCCTGAAAGTTATTTCTCCACAAGATTTGTCAGGAGTCATATAACGGGTGTCTGGACTCACCGACGGTAGTGTCCGCTTTGGGGCTAAAAGCCTGACGTCATCATGTGACCCTGGCAGTCAAGAGAGGTTAGAGAGCCGGAACATTCAAGCTTCACTTCACAGCCACAGGCCAAATATCCCTCAGTATTTACAGGCCTATCCAAAAACAGAGACCTCGGGCCAAATGCATAAAACTTGATTACAAGTGTGTGTAATCAACAAGGCATAAATGTGCAACATTTTCATCAGATTTATAAAGCTGTGTCAATCTCAATCATAGCAAAATTTAATGCATGTGCATGAGCCTGATTTCCACTCCAATCTTTGGCTATGAATGGATGTGGACACACCCTGAATTAATTTTTTTGTGTTTAAAAACAAACAAACCACAGGCGATTAGATATAGCAATGAAAAGAACAAAGAAGTGTTTAAACTGAAAAGTTAAGTTGAAAGTATTTAAATTGAAAATGTTCAATTTAAACAGTCACTAGAAAAGCTAAGACGAGCAAAAGCGTTTTATTTTGTGATCTCAGCACTTGAATCAAACTACTGAATAAAACAGTCGGACGACAAATCGGAGGCAAAAACAGATTTGTTTTCACATCAAAAGTGGATCTGCCACAATTATTTACAGCACTTAAAACTGTAGATTAGGATTTAGTGAAAGAATTTAATTGAATTTTATTTCTAATACAGTTTGTAAACGTTACATTGAACATATAAACAGGAACAATATGTTAATTAGAAGAGCAAACTCTATTTTTTTAAGTTCATGTCTCACTTTTCATTTCACCAAATCAGGCTCAATTTGCTTTAAAAAACACACACATGCACATATGCCCTTCAACTTTGTGAGCACATATGATTTTTGTTCGTACACACTTGTATATCCAAACATTAGTTCTTAAATCTGCACCATCAAAGGTGCTTAAATAACCCTTTAAGACAAGCAGTGGCTAGTTGGAGGAAACTGAATTTTTTAAAAATGTTTTTACATTAAACAAGTATTAAACCACCACTTAAATCACTTAAATATTTGAAGAACCCCTCGATTCAGCTGCAGTGTCTTTTCTCAATAAGTTGACATTAGGTAATCTAAGTGAGCTGGGCTCCTTGACTCCCTTTACAGAAGGACATTCTGCTAAAGGTCTGTTCATTGTGCTGGAGCATTTTAGCCCTCGGGGTGTAGCAGTATAAGACGACCCTGTGAAATCAGCTGCTTTTCCTACATACCAGCCAGATGTGGACACTGGGGGCATAGGGCACTTACAGAAAGACAGTGGGACTCAGTGGTCCACTTGAGTTGTCAGAGGAACTCAGTAATTTACTGTCACAGCCCCTCATGACCTCCTGCACCGGTTTCATTCACTCACTGTGGGGATTTTAACAAATCATTCAGATGCATGGAAGTACGCTTAAACAGTGAACATATTTTAACGCATGTTGGTTTCTCGCTCTCATTCACACACCTTTAGAATAGCATTAAGTTATAGAAAGAATATTTACATTTTCCAGTAGTTTTCTAACATTGGAATATCATATCTGGTATTTATTCCTTGTTTTGTTGCCTTTTAGGACTTTGATCACCGGCATGGCCTCTGGCAGCATTGTGGCATTTAACATAGATTTCAACCGCTGGCACTACGAGCATCAGAACAGGTACTGACGAGAGGTGGATACGTGCAGCAGGAGGCTAGTGTGGAGAATTAAGAGGGAAACCTATCAACCAGTGGCCGAGTTGTGCTGCAGAGAATCCAAGATGCTGGGGGCATCAGCACGATGAAGGACTGTGTGTTCTTGCATGTGTTCATCTGGCCTCTGAGGCGAACACATGTCTGCTGCTAAACAATCTGGAGTCAGTTTGTTGGTTTTCACCTGAGCACCAGCTGAAGTATTTACCCAAATGAGTCAAGCAGGTCTGCTGTCCTGGATAAGAGGAGACTGAAATCAACTCCAATTAACAAAATTACACAGTTAAGTTATTAAAACATACTTAATGTTCCTGTTTCAACTGTGAAAATGCGAAACAAAATGAGGAACATTTATACAACATTTGTATGGCAGATACTTGGAACATTTTTCTAAGAAAAAAAATGCTCAACCTGTAAAAAAGGACAGTCTAAAGTGTTTCTTCCTTATAAAGACTTGCAAAGATCTAAATGCTGTTAGACTACCCACCATGTTCCATCAAGCCATGTATAAATGTTGCAAAGGTTTTCATTGCTCTTCAGACATTAGTTGGTTAGTTCCACGTATACGACCCTTTTTTGCTTATCGTTAACAGTGGTCAAGTGTATGTGTATGTGAAAAGACAATGTTTACTGTTAATTTGTTGTGTTTGAATGTCTATATGGAAATTCAGTGTGTCCTTTGTGAAAACCGTTTATGACCATGTCATAAATATGGATATTTCCAAATTTATTTTAAATCGGGGACTATATTGTTTATTAATGGAAAATATGAAAAGATTGTATACCGATTCAAGTTTGTCACGTGGAACATGCATTTATTTTTAGACATTGTTTGTTTCTTCCAAAAAACATCATATGATTAAAATATCAGATTTGTTGGATTGTCTAATGATTGTCAATGTGTTTATGGTAAAGCTGAAAGTGCCATTTTTAAAGACATTCTACAATTTCTGGCACTGCAAACATTTATACTGTTCTTTGTGTATATCAGATTTTTTTAAGTTATTCTTCTTTTGCAATTTTCTGTCCTCCATAACTCCATGCTCTGAAAGCAATATTATGACATGTTCAACAAATAGGTCAATGAGAGGTATTCAGCAGTGTAACAAAATGATATATTAATGAAGAGGATGGTAGTATAAATATGAGTATGGTCTATTTTTGGTGATATGAGTCTGGATTTAAATAAAGCAAGGAGAAGTTGATTTCCATGAGCTGTCAAATGAACAAAAATATGCAAACTGATGGAGTTAGCAGTTAATTTTTATTTTTTTTAAACAGGTGCTACAAGACATAAACCTACCTACCCAAAGCTGAATATTTTGCATGTTATAAAATCCTGAAGGCACTGGTTTTTCTTTCCTGTGAAAATCGTGTCATTATTGTGAATAAAAATGTCATATCATTAACAATATATCCGAATGAAGCAGTTCATTTTTATTTCAATCAGTACACAGTAAAATGATTCTGCAAATGTTCCAGGAGGAAACAACTAGGTCAAAACTGGCAACTGTATGCTGAATTTCTTTTGTTGTCGTTGTTTTTAATAAAATTGATTGCATACACTGTAGTCAGCTCAAGAGTAATTCTTGAGATTTTACTCATGTATGTGATTACTCTATAATAAGGTGTTTATAACAGTAGTGCAGTAAATGTTATAAGTAGCTGGAGGTGGAATTGATGTGGTGTTTGGTCATACTGCCATCTGGTGTTGCAAAAAGTCACTGACTCACAAATTAAATCCATTTTATTCTCAGGTTTGGTTTCTGTGCGGAGTACATTGTTAGAAGTTTGCTTTTTAACCACGGCAATATTTTCCCCTCTTTTATTTTTTGTTCTCATTCAGATTGTTGTACAGCATCCTTACATTTATGGAATATGGGTAAACAACACAATTCTTTTATACTCCATCTCCTCCAAAATAACAGCACTCCCCGTTTTGTCACACCGTATGTAAACATTACATACTCTTTTGGTGAAGATTCAGCACATTCCCCAAAACTCACAATTTGCTTTTCTTGTGCTTTTTGGGTTTGATCCCTTCAATCAAAAAACATAAAAGCCCTTTTTACAACAAAGTCAGTTTAACAGCAGTAACTTCACACGACTAAGTATATACAAATCTTAGCTGTGTATGACTACACTCTGCCTTTACCAAAGTTCATTCATCTAGGCAACACTTATGTAACACGTTGTAAAAGGAATGGTTTTATATCTGACAAGCGTATGTTAAACAGTAGAAGACCAGAACAACTGATTTGGGATGCATATCAGCACACATGCATTTAGTTTATGAAAAAGGAAAGAGGACAGTCATAATAATGAATATTTTGTCCCCTGTGAACCAATGCTTGGAGCAATTAGACAAAGCACAGAAAGTCTAGTGACCTAAAATTGCTCAGTCATATTTGATGTGATCACTGAAAGAAACATTCAACAAATTAATGTAATGTAATGAAGAGAAATATTAAAATTACAGATTTTACTGGAAGCACTGTTGTATTACTATTATTTAACTTGGTTCTTATTTCAGTGTGTGAAAATCAACCATGTTGCACCAGTTACCCTAATGTGATAGGGAAGTGTTTGACATTCCAATAATCCCAGCAGCACATTCTCAAATATGCAAGTATTACAAAGGACACACAGCATTTGATAGGTATACTGCCCAAGAGCGCAGTATACCCAATTGCACTTAAATCTATATGTGTCAAGGCAAGGCCTTAAAATATGCACCTATTACCAACTACAGCATTGACATTCATATGCACCACAAGTGAACTGCAATCACTCTCACAGATGTGTAACAGAACCATTTCAGTAATCATCCTCGAGCACACAGGGAAGCTAAACCATCAGTTAAATATCAGTGGCCCATCTTCTCTTTGAGAAACTACTATGTGGCAAGACAAGAATTGTCGTCATTCTGTTAGGTCCAGGAAATACTTATTTGGCAGCATGTCTGAAGTCCTTTCAAATAACTTGTCAATGGTTTATGCACCACAAAGTCAAGTGCTACAGCACGCTTACTGTTTGCCTTACAGTACAACAGAAGGTTGGCCGATACTGTTAATATTAACAAGCTGAAATCAGATATGTACCGATCATTTACTGAATGTAATTTAATATTTAGAGGCTAAGGTTTCGATTTCAAAAAGCTTTACTTCCTGTAGGATACAATATTAACCAGCAGAGGGCTCCAAAGTACTACAATGAACCAGTATTTGCCGCTTGATAGGGCCTAGGGCAGGGGTCTGCAACCTTTTACACCCAAAGAGCCATTTGGACTCGGTTTCCACGCAAAAGAAAACACTCGGAGCCGCAAATACTTTTTGACATCTAAAATGAAAATAACACTGTATATATTGTTTTTTACCTTTATGCTTTGTGTGAACAACTAAGGTGTGTTGCTTATGAAATCCATGAAGTGCTACAGAGAACATTACATTTTATTTATGTAATCAACACATTTTGAACTCTTAAAGAAATATAACAAAAGGAAAGACACCAACCTGAACTAAAATGATCCATGTAGCAAACAAAAACTGTTCTCAGCCACCACCCTCATATCGCCTTTGGGCTGTTGGAGCCTTGACCTGACTTTTAAAAAATAAAAAAGCACTATGCTGCTGAAAAATTAAAAGTAGATATTTGCAAAATTCTGCCTAAATATGTATTTTACCAGGTTAATGCGTGCGGTGGGGCGTGGTCTGCAGCGCTGCTGCAGGGGAGGCGGACGCACCTGAGCCACACCCGCAATCATGCCTCGCTGCCTTTACGTCTGCGCTATCTGTGCTGTTGTGTTGTTGTTGGTGTATGTCGGGCTGTGAGGTGAAAAGCTATAGCCGGCTGTATGCGTACAGCAACCGTGTGTGAAAAGTGGTCAATAAAGAGATGCTGAAAAGCGTGTTCATGCAAACATTGTCGGGTCTGCCGTGATATGTTTACAATAAGACTTATGGTCCCGAACCTCTGCGCACAGCGTCTGCTAATCGGGGCTGTACGAAGTCCGTTTACGCAGGACTGTAAGCTGTCATCTGTCAGGCGTGAGCGGTGTTTGTCTTTAACATAGTTCACGGTGGAGAATAGCTGCTGACATAATGTGGATCCGAAGATCCATAATTGGCCTACCTGGGGTTGAAAGTCTCGATAAATGCACGGCGTTTCGGCGGGTACACCGGCTTCCGCGAGTGTGACGCTTATTTTGAGCGATGAAAAAATAATAGAATATAATTTTATTTTTATATTTCAATATCACAATAATCTTCCAATTTAGAACTACAAGTTTTAAAAAAAAAAAAAGAACTAAACACAAATAAAATACACTTCAGCTAAATACTAATTTATTTTCCCAAACCACGCGGAGCCGCAGTATAAGGACTAAAGAGCCGCATGCGGCTCTGGAGCCGCAGGTTGCCGACCCCTGGCCTAGGGAAACAACATGCATCTTGTGATTTTCTGTAATTTATATAATTGATATAATTATCACAGAAGCCTACACAAAAGCTTTAAAAAAATAAAATAAAAAAAATCAGCATTCGATGTTAGTGGATGTCTTTGTTGGAAAATTCTTCAGTGAGTTGTTCAGGCTCAAAAATGCAGATTTGCAAAGTTTACATTTAGGGGAAATAGAAAAATACTGAAACCTGACTAGTGATGTTTGTTTTCATAGCTCTGAAGCCCAAGAGCCAGCTAAAGTCTGTGCAGAGGGGAGCCCAACCTGTGGAAGTTAGCCAATTAGGACAGAGTGAGCTCATTGGAAGGACAGCCTTGAAGAGACATTAGCAAATACAGCCTGTTACAAATAGAGGTTTTAATGGGTGAACTGAGGGCCTGCATTATTAGAATATTTTGAACTTTAAATGACACAAAGATGTGCCATTTGAACTTGGGCATAAAAATATAAACCTCCAGATTCAGACTAGACTTCTGTCTTAAATGCATTCAAGAATTGAAATAAAGGTAACACGACATTGGGGTGGGGGGTGTAAAACAGGTAAGGGTAATTATTCATTCTGTGAAAGCTCAAGTCAACAGACTAGACCCATCAAACCCTCTTTTCCCACAGAGGAGTGGATGGCACTGTCACTCCAGGAAGGCTTTTAGAATGGAGAAGTGGGTGAGCGGACAGTGTCAGCCGAACTTGGAGAATAGTCTTCGGACTCTGAAGTGACCTCAGCAGGGGAAAGGCCACGGTTTGCGCCGTGGGAGGGGCTGGCACGGACACCATGAGGGAGGTGGGCCTTTACATCCTGGTGGCGTCTTCGTCGGAAAACTTGCTTCTCTTTATCAAGTGGCGTGGTCTGAGAGAGGGTGACACAGCAGCAATTGTTAGTGTATCTACAGAACCAGATTAATGAGGATTGGCATCCACTCACTGAGGCATGAGGTACATTTTAGATGAGCCAGTGTCATCATGCACTTGTATGTGAAAAGCTGCATTTCCCTTGCAAGTTTTCTCTATGTGAAAAAAAATATGACTTCATCTTCTCTAAGGTAAGAAGAGGCAATAAGATCCACCACTTTTTTATGATGTTGCCAACACTTCTAGTAAGAAAAAAAAAAAGTTTTCATCTTGGAAAATAAAAATGAAGTAGCACAGTTTATAAAAAAAAACTCTCAAACAACCTTTTTAAATGCAAAATAAGTAGATGGCAAGGAAAACTGTGCAGCTACCTGCTACAGCCCAAATGAGATGATGTAAGGTGATAAAGTGAAGGATATGATGAGGCATGAAAAGGGATCCACTGATGGGCAATATGTCAAACCCTTGGGAGATGGGAAATGGAGACTGCCAGCACTTTGCCATGAAAGCACTCACTTTATTTAAGCACTATGCTGTGTCATACCTTATCCAGTACAAAGGATGCTGGTAGCGGTCCAAAGACCCTGACTTCTTGATGGTTAAGTCCTGGTCCAGCTGAGCAGAGAGAGATGAGCGCAACTCAGAGGATCACTATGAACTCAAAGCATCACTTACCGGATTAGGAACACATCTCTACACTTCTGTTATTATTATTGATAAGATACTCGCAGATAGATGTCATGTCACTGTAAACTGACAAGTGGTTTCAAAATAAAAAAATATTTAAAAGACTACATACAGGAAATGTAGAGCAATGCAGATCCTCCTTAATAACAGTGCTCACTTTGAAAACAAGTTATTTATCTTTCAAATCCAGCTTGTATTTGCAACTATTTCAAATTAGAATATCATCTCCTAAAACCTCGTAATGGTCAACTATGTTACTTCTAAGCTTTTCTAACAAAAGTGCTGACAGTCCAGCTAAAAGTAGGATGAGAAGGCAGAGCAAACAAAGGAAAATCTAGCAGTAAGATGCAGATGGATGAAGTGATGACTGACAGAAAAAAGCAGGGAAGTTGCAGATTTAAAAACATCAGAGAACAATTGTCTACCTGTTTTACAAAAGCAGCAATTTTAGTTCCAACTTAAAATGACATCCAAGGCATAAAAATAAAAAGCTTCTGCATGTGTGAGTTGTATGAGGCACATTATGGCTCAAAGCTGAAAAGTCCTTCATTGCCAAAGCATGCTAATAAGCAGAAAGCCCAAATGTAATCTACCGTTGCACACCGACATGCAGTGTCAGTGTGGAGAGTGCAGAGCAGTGCTTACTGTGATCACGGACACTCCAGCTGTAGTGCTGTTGACCTTCACTCTGGTGTTAAAGTGCTTCCTGATCTTCCCAGCCACTGGCAGCTGATGTTCTTTCTTTGACACACCATCATCCTGATAAATATAAAGAGCCATACTTCAGCAACTCTACTTTTCTCAACGTCGCTGGTATCGATGCAGATTCTGGCGAAAGGACTGACGACACACTTACATTGACCCACGAGTGATCAAGGACTTGTACAGCTGTATATCTTTTATCCTCTGCTACCTGCAGCATCCCAGTGATCAGAGCCTAAACAGAGATTTGTTAGCCACAAGAATTCATAATAACATACTGAGGGTGTCTGGGGTGTTTCACATGGCTCGTGATCACAGCAGGACCACTTTCAGACACAAACCTTGGCTGAGTCTGACACATTGTCCCAGTGTGGTGCAGGAAATTCAAGCTGGCCCCTCAAAATCTGTTCAAAAAGCGCCTCCTGATCTTCACCACTCCTGTATACAGTTAAATTATAAAGCTAAGTTGCTCTATAGGCACTATTAGTCTACATGTGACACCTTAAAAATGTATGGAAATAATGTGTAATGCTTAAAGTAAACCTCCAAATACAGGAGCACATACCCACGGAAGGGAGGGAATCCACACAGCAGTATGTAAGTGATGACACCCGCTGCCCAAATGTCAACCTTTAGTCCATATCTATAATATGAATATGAACACAACACATAAAGGACACTTGACGCAGAAAAACAACACTCTTGCATCTTGATGCATGCTCAATCATCCAGGTAAGTAAATCTCCAAAAGTTGATTCTGTTCATCTGGACATAGCGTTTTCAGTGGGAAAAACGTTTCGTCACTCATCCAAGTGACTTCTTCAGTCTCAGCTGACTGCAGGTTTCCCCAATCTTATAAACATTATATTTGCATAACTAGCACCACTGAAGGAACAATGGGCTGGGAGGTCAGTTCCTCCATCATAATTATGCAAATTCTCATGACCATTGATCAACAACCACTGATCAACAACCACTGATCAAAGACCACTGATCAATGGCCATGAGTACCATTCACAGAGAGTTGGGGAATGGCTGCAATCACAGCATTGTAAGATGGCAAAAGGTTTTCCCCTTAGGCCCCCTCCTCGATTCAGAGATTGTCTTTCCCTTTTCACGTAAATGGCTTCCTTGACTCCGCGCTCAAACCAGCGCTCCTCCCTGTCCAGGATGTGTACATCCTCATCATTGAAATCGAGGAGGGGGCCTAAGGGTACATCTTTTGCCATCTTACAATGCTGCGATTGCAGCCATTCCCCAACTCTCTGTGAATGGTACTCACTGAAACTGCTACGTCCAGATGAACAGAATCAACTTTTGGAGATGCTGGTGCTGCAGATGACTGGACTGGGTAATGTAATTACTGATTTACCCCATTTCAGCAACAATCTCTGGTGCTACATAGGTGGGTGTGCCACACACAGTATAAAGGGGCCCGTTGACAACAGTAGCCAAGCCAAAGTCTCCTAACTTCAGAGATTTACTCCCATCATTGTGCTCATATACCTGGACAAGATACAGAAAAGGGACAGTGGGATATACTGGATGAAAAGGTCACCAATAGTCAATCTGATTAGTAAAACTTTGATTTCATTATTGAGCCATTTTTCTTTTTTTTTTTATTAGTGCAGTGATTTCAGTCAAAATTAACTACAAAAAAATTCCATTGACTGCAAACACGGATGGTCTGCACAAAAAACTGACTTTTGGTTTGATCATGAAATGAATCTTATTCAACAAGCAGTAATACTAAAAAAGTGAATGTGTAGTTTTAAGACCAACAATTATTTTTGGTCTAGAGAAGAAATTTGAGTATATTTGATCATCGTTAAATTACCAAAGAACTGTGTAATTTAATTAACTTATTTACCTATGCACCATTTATTATTGGTAGTTTTAAATCCAAGCTCTTGTGTGTGTGTATGTGTAATATATATATATATATATATATATATATATATATATATATATATATATATATATATATATATATATATATATATATATATATATATATATATATATATATATATATATATATATATATATATACACACACACACACACATACACATACAGATTCTGAGGAAAAAACAATGACATGGAAACGGGGCTAATAGTGAAATTGGATATTTTACAATGCAAAGCGATTCCCCACACATACAGATGCTCTGTGCAGAGTCGTACTTACCAACAGATTTTCTGGTTTTATGTCCCTGTGGACAATATTGAGACTGTGCAGGTACTTGATAGCACTTGCCAGGTTGAACAGCATAGAACTGGCATCGCGCTCAGTGTATTTGTTAGAAGATGTAATGGCATCAAAGAGATCACCCCCCTGGAGAAAGAGTGTTTGAAATGTGAAAGAGGCCCAGTTGCTAAATTTATAACAGTCTGACGCAGATAAATGGTTGATAAAATTTTCTTTTTAACTGAAGTTAATTAATTCAACTATAAACCAGTCTATGACAGCAAAAAGAATGCATTACATATTAAATGTTTTTGATAACTTAATTGAATTTTATCTTGTGACATCAAAGGTTTCAATTTCTTTGTTTAAAAAAAATAAATCAGTACCTTAACTAACTCCATTACAAGATAGAGCTCGTTTTGCGTGTCCATTTCCTCAATCAAAAGAACTATGTTGGGATGTTTCACACGCCGAAGGATTGATACTTCACTCTGTATCATGTGCTCCTGGGTGACAAAGAAAACAATCTGTACACTGTAGCCAGAATACTTTATACACAATACATGAGATTTGTTTTGTAATTTTAGAGAAGATAATAGAAAACAGTTTTCAAAAGAGAACTCTGTAAACTAGGATCATTTGATGCTGTAAGTTAAACAAAAAACAAACAAACAAAACCAACCAGAACCAAATATTTTTGTTTCCAGCATTATAGCAACCCCTGCTCACCAATGACTTAAAAAATGACTCAGCAACAGTTGAACTTCAACTTTATGAACATTAGAAATGGTGTAAAAGCTGAATTCAGCAGGTGCAGAGCAGGCTCACCTTTCCCCTGCACTTATCTTTGCTGATGATCTTGAGCGCATACTCCCTTCCAGTGGATCTCTCCACACACTCTCGGACCACAGCAAAGTTTCCATCCCCTAAAGTCCTTCCCACTTTGTACCTCTCTGCTATGGAGGCAGGGATTGAAGAGTACTCATCCATTGGCTCAGCTGTGAAAAAATAAAATGAAATAAAATACACTCTATAATAGGTAAAGCATTATACAGTAGTTTAAAATTTGTTTGCAAACTGTTTTTTGTTTGTTTGTTTAAAGTTAGTTTATGTCTTGTGTCGTCTTGATGCATGCTCAATCATCCAGGTAAGTAAATCTCCAAAAGTTGATTCTGTTCATCTGGACGTAGCGTTTTGTGGGAGAAACGTTTCTCCCACAAAACGCTACGTCCAGATGAACAGAATCAACTTTTGGAGATTTGTCTTGTGTCCTTTCTGACCTTCGCTGCTCGGCCCATCGCCTTCATCCATTGAGCTGCATACTTTGGTAGACGCCAAGGAGAGTGAAGAACCACTGTGTTGAGATCCCTGAAAAAGAAGAGACAGCTATGGAGTGAGAATAAAAAGATAAACAGATGTACTTGTCTTACACAAATTTCAGAGGGGAGCAAAGCTTATAAAAATGTGATTACAGCCAGATTACACAAAGCTTGTTTGTTCCACTCTGCTAGCCTTGAGCATGTAGATAGCAATGAACCAAGCATGGTGAAACCTTACAGAAATCATTGTACCAGCACAAAGACTACCAAGTGATTCTACACAGACAGAAAATGACATGCAAAAACTTCACGACAGTAACAATACCTACCTGAACCAGAATTATGAATAAGTGACACCAGTATCACTGATACCTGGATTTTAAATGAGAAATGAGAGACTGTGCACTCTCCTCATCCATGATCAGATATGTCAGAATCGCTGCTGCTTCAGTGAAGATTATGCTTCATTCACAAATTGCTGAAAAGTTGCTAGTTAGCCAGCAGCATTGATTACACGGGCTTTTAATTTACTAGCGCATTTGTTTAATCTCTTAATTGCTTCATTGTGACAAGGGTTCCCTGAGTTCATGTCAGAGTTTTCTCCACAGGGTTTAATCTAAATCTTTATAATGATTTAAACGCAGGCTTTGATGGGGTATGAAATTTATTTCCATTAACATAACTGCAACACAAAGTAATTAAGTTGTTAGGTTAATAGGTAGTAAGACTCACACATTTTTTGGAACTACAAGGATGGTGATAAACTTCTGCAAATCATTTCCATCAGTAAAGCTCAAGGCTTTTGTTCTGTTCCATGTCAGTGCAATACCTGTTGAAGCACTTAAAGTTCTGTCTAATTAAATGAAAAACTTCTTAAAATTCTTCAATCTTGGCACAACACAAATCATTACTTCATTATTTCATTTTTGGGGTTTTTTTACCTGTCGTCTTCTGAGGCTAGCTGGACTGGTTGGAGAGGGGCTTGGAGACTTTCCAGAACGAGGTGTGGACAGCTGACTGCCTGCAGTGCCGTTAGCTTTTAGGATAAGATCAAGATTAAATACTGTAGCATAAACCAAGTTCACAAGACGTGAAAGGACAGATCACATGCACAATCTTACCTGAACCGGCAGATGAGGGAGACTTGCTCCTGCGGGGCATTCCACCACTTCTTGGGGAAGAGCGACCGTGTACTGAGGGCAGCCGCCCATATGATGCAGACTTTGTTACCCTGCATTCTGAAAAGAAATAAAAACAAGCAAAATAAAAGGTGTGGACTGTTCCAGCATCATTATGGCAGAGTAATATTATGTGTGGCATACTGACCTTTTGTCTTTCTTTCGGCTTCTCTGGCGTTATTAAATGCTAAATGGACTGGTTCTTATATTGTGTTTTTCTACTCTACCTGAGCACGCAAAGTGCTTTACACAATGTGTTGCATTCACCTATTCACACAGTCACTTTTTCTATGCTTAAGTGCTTTCTATCTACCACTGACACTCTGGATGCATCAGAGAGCATCTTGGGGTTACGATCTGAGCTACAACTGTTCTCTTTTTTTCCCCCTTTTCTTGGGCCTATCAGTATAAACCAAGTAACGACATCAACTGCCTACCAACAAGCACGCACTGTAACTAATGTAGATCTCATTTATGTCATTATCATACAATTTGAAACAAAGAAAGATTTTATGACCAAATGAACAGAGATTATTGGTCTGTGGATGGATAAGTACAAGACACCATACACCACTTTGATTCGGGTGCATGAGGGTTGGAGGAGGGGTGCTAATTTATCTGATGAGCTGGTGAACCTTTTTGTGCTGAGGATAGGATAGATAGATAGGATAGATACTCTCAAACCAACTGCAAGTCTCTGGAAGATACTTTCTGTAAACAGTGGTACAGAAAGACATCCACAGCATGTGCCAAAATCTTTATGCAGGACAAAGATTCACTACATCAGTCCAGTAAGCACAGGTTTTGGAGCAGTGTACAGCATACTACCATCCAGAAAATATACTTATTTCTTCTTTTTTTTTTCCCCAAAAAAAACTATTTTAGCAAGCCAATTCTTCGTGGTTTGTAGGGAAGAGTCCATGCTGCAGACTGTCCTGCTTGAAGTCTAGATATGCTACATGTTAAAATATTTTACGCATAATTAAGCATGCAGAGCAAAATATCAGGCAGGAGACTTCAAACTGTGAAGCAGCTGAAGTTTTATCTGAACAAGAAAAATGTGAAATCCTCCTTCAGAGCTAGAGAAAGAGGTGGTGCAATAGAGTGGCGGGCATGCTCATGATCCACACTTCTTTAGTTTCTTTCTTTCTTTCATTAAAAGCACATTTCACAAAATTATAGATTTTTCTCATTTGAAAATCATTTAATCATCATCATCAATATTATGTTTAGTATTACTATTAAATATAGGGTTCACATGTTTTTTAAATGACTGCACAGCAACTTAAGGTGAACAACATATAAAACACGGGAAATTGGTGCAAGCCTCATAACTACACTTACCAGTTTCATCCAGGTTGAAGTCGTCTTGATAGCGGAACTTTTCGGGACCACAAGCAATGAATATATCATCGTCCCCAAAAAAGTCCTGAAGGGAGGTGACCTGAGAAAAATAATGTCTGTCAGCTTTAGTTCAATAAGTCTGAAATGCATTCACTCTCAAGTGATACTATACATAATCTGGAAATAAGATGATGTGTTAACATCTTGAACTATTGTATACATACTATAACAGACAAAGCATTTTTTCCAGCAGAGACATGCAAATCAAGTAAAAATGAGTATATTACTGTTTCTTCTGCTTGTTTTTTCAAACTGAGGCAAATGAGATTCAATGCGTCAGTGTACGATATCATAGCAACATGACACATCAATGCTAAGTGAAGGATTCAACATATTGAACAAAAATGTCATAAAAATTCAGGTTGCACAGTGGTTGGCACTACAGTCTCACAGCAAAAGGTATGTAGGTCTGAACCCTGGCAACATGCCGTGTGTGCAGTTTGCATGTATTGAGCTTTAATTTCAAGAATTTCAAGATTTCCGGGTAAAAAGGTCTCTTCAATAAATAATTCACATTTCAATGTGTCACATTTGTGCAAAGAATATAGCAGTTCGTTTGTATACTGCAAATGGTGTATAATGGCTTTTAAACATTAACAGGATTTATAACATTTGGATAATCATGTTAAATGGAGTATATAAACATGTGCTAGTAAAGAAAGAACTTTATTGATCACAATGCTGGATTTAAGGATGCCAGGTTTGAATAAATGCTTATTGTGACCTAAGCACAAATGAAAAATTAATGGTACAGCATGTACAGCATATGAATAAAAGAATTAACCTCTTTCTAGTCTTGTAACAGCCCAGCTGCACTTTAATGTCTTCAGGGTAACCATTAAGAAAAGAAAAGCTCCTTTTAAACCTGTTACATTTTATTCAGTGGAGACCACAACAACGGTGTCTGTCTTTCATTAAATCGTTGTCATCTCTAGTGGGAGATTAAGTTAATTGCCCTCTGTTACTGCAGATTAGATTTTGTAAAATCACGTTAGAAAATGTTTAACAGTAGCTATTTATTCAGAGATCCAATCGCAACAACACACAGTGGTCAGGCTGTTTCTGAAAAAGAAGCATTTCCACAATGCACTTTACTTAGTTTAAGCAAACTTTGGATAAAATAACATAGTAACCAAGTACCCATCACTGTAAAAACAACAGAGAAGTGTAAATATTAATCATTTCTGCTTTTCTATAAACAAGAACTGTATGGCTAGGTGGATGCTGGTGTTTGCATTTATACACAAGTCTATCTTAATGGTTATATAGCAGTCTCATGAATAAATAAAGATAGACACAGATGACTCTTCGGCTAATAAGAGTGTGCAAGAGAAAGTAGAGCTTCAGTTTTAATTTCCTCTCCATAAGGTTCAGCCTTTAATCCTTCTTGTTTAACTGACCTATAGTATTATAGATATCAGTTAGAATACAAAGGCATGCTTTCCACAACATCACATATATTGTTAAGAACTGCATGTTTGCCACTGTGATCACCTCTAGGATTCTCCTGCTATCCCTCTCCAATGTGCCTATTGGACTGGGGTTAGCTGGATGACCCACGCTTACACATGGTGTGGTCATCGATGAAAGCTCCCTCCTTCCTGCAGCCTGTCTGACAGGCTCATTGGGTTTGTTTATTTTGGTTTAAAAAACACACCCATCCATAAATGCTTTCCACTACTAACTTTCTACACTCGCATACACAAACACACATTCTGCTACGTTGTTTATGACTTTATGCATACATTCTTCTTTGTTGTTGTCTCCCATTCTTTTTCAACCTATAAACTGAACTGTAACCTTGATGACCAAGGAAATGGCTCTCTTATGTACACAAGAAAAAAAAACAGCAACAAATGACACAAAAAACAAGACACTGACTTGCAACAGAAAATCTAACTTTATATTAAATTACAATTACAACTTCCAAAAAAACCTAATTGAGATCAGAAAGCAATTATATTGCATTCCTTTTTTTTTCCCTTTTGCAAAATCCAGCAAACCCTTTTCCTTTTCTTTAAAAACTCAAACCCACACATGATAGACTGTAACAAAGCCAAGATGATGGGGAAACACACTTTAGTCAACAAAATATGCATAACCATAATTTGGATATGATTTCAAGTAGTCCAGTGAGGAACAAGTTCAACATATACAGATTGAGTTTGCTAAAATATGCCAAATGTTGGTATCCATTAATCAAGAACTATAAGCTTATCAGGAGCCTAAAAAGATTTTAGAGGCGCGATAGACTGTTTGCTTTAGTATATTAACACCACTACTGAATTACCTTATCACATCATGTTATCACCTTTTTTTCTGATGGATCAATATTCTGGTCTCCACTGCACTGATCTTAGATCACAATAAAAAAACAGAACACAACCAACTGGCTATACCAGTAACCTTTAAAACATTCAAAGGTCATTCAGTCAAGAATTGTTAAAAGGAATATCAGACACATGGGACTGAGGAGAGGGGTTGCTAAATAAGAACCTTTTCTCTGCATCACTGATGTCCCCTACCCCCAATTCTACCCCCTCCTCCTCCTAAAAGGAAATCCCACAGGGAGGAGCTGCACAGCAGTTACCAAGGAGACCAGACAAAAATCACAGCTTAGTTTAAGACAATGAGAAGGCTACTTTGACACCCACTGTCAGATCCTATCTGGAGCTCTTAATGGTGCAAACTGCAGATAACACAAAAGCAGCATAGCCTCATTTAGAGATAATGACGAAGCATATTGTTAGGATGTTGTTAAGAATTCAAATTTCCACCTTGTTAATCCCAATCTCTCTCTGTGAATTGTCTTGGAATCAAAAACATTGCAAAGGTTAAAGGTAAATTATTATTATTATTATTATTATTATTATGAGATAGTGGAGTCTGAATGTTTAAAAATATGATACCTACCAAGGGCTAAAAACCTTTTACAGATCCAATTAATGATATATGCACTCTCAATAATAACAGCAGTGTTCACCTTAAATATACAAAAGATTTATAATGTTATAAAAGAACATGAAAAAAAAGTTGATTGATGATTTCTTAAAATACGCCTAAAAGTTACCTCTTATTTCAGAGTTCTGTAGTTCCACCAAAGTACTTTGAATTTAGAATTCTCAAGCTTGTGATGAAGCCAAATAACAGAGGCAACTGTGAATGTGATGCTTCATATTGATTATTTTTGCTTTCAGGCTCTGTGACACAGCAACTCCATTAAACCTACCATTCGCATAGAAAGCGCACACATACTTTTCACAATTCAGGAGCATCCTAGGAAAGTATTGATTTCCAGGGTTTTATCTATGATTTCCGCAAGTGCTGAACCTGACATCCAATCCAGAAATAAATAACAATGGATATATGCATGCTATAGAAGCCTATTGATTTGAGCCATAGGAAAGACCACATAAAGGAACACAATTGTGTAACACAACAAAGCATGCACAGGTGGAGCTTCCCAGGACACTAAAGCTTCTTCTGAAGTGTGAGAGTGAAAGCAGGAGCCAGTCACCTAGCATGCCAGAAAGAAACATGACTCATCTTCACCTCCAGTTGGCAAATGGTTCTTGTTCTATTTTGCATGAGCTTCCTTTATATGCAGTCTGTTGTACAAATGCCCAAATCAGTTCTGCTGCAGAAACAGCAGCGACTTAACAGGGGCTGTTCCAAAAACAGTGAAGGAAACCAAGTTTCTACACTTAGCTCTTAGAAGTGTTTCAAAACCAAAAAACACCCCCAAAACATTTATAATAACCAGCCAAGATAATAACCACGCCCTGCAAATATTTTTGGTTTAATGAGAGCATGCAAAAAAGTCTATATAATAATGGACAGATGATCAATATTATCACCTAAACTTTTAAAATATTCAAGAATAGTTTCACTGCAACATCAGACACAAGTTACTGTAAAGATTTTCTTTACACAGCTCAGGATGTTCACATGCTATAAAGTTTCTTTTGAATTCCACAAACAGAAAATTCCACCAAGCGCAACGGGTAGGTTGAAGGGATAATGCAATGACGAAGCTCATCCAGCATGTAATCCATCACAATTGAGCAGAGTTTGTATGAAGATCCATTAGGTGATCGCTGTGTGCAGGTTTCACTAAAATCTGACCAATAGGAGTAGCGAGTTTTAACTGTGGATGGACAGCTGCCTCGCTATGGCATGAGGTCATCAGTCCTTTGGCTGGATGAGCTAAAAATCATATCTACCAAATGAAGTGGCACACAAAAGCACTTCTTTGTACAGCCAGACTACAGAAAGTGGGAGGAAAGTGAGGCACTCTTCCATTTTGTTCATCTTTTTGCACATTGAATTTGAGAAGGCTGCAAAGCAACTAAAACCATTTAGTCATTTTATTTATTGAATCAATAAACAAAGTGAGATTTTCCTAAGACAGTGAGATGGGAGTTACAGCCAGGATCCATAGAGCAGACGTGACATTTGTGGTATGAGTAGAAACCAAAGAGATTAATTGTGGGAAATCCAGACCAGAAAATGGCAGAGTCAAAGTCAACTTAAAGGAATGAATTAGAAAAACATTATGTTAGCTTCAGCTCTCTTGTACACAGAGCACCATAAATTCCAACCACATCCACTGTGTATCTGATTGGCAAAGCATGAATGGACCATTTAATCACATCCTCTCATACATAACTTTAGAAAGGAGGCGTAAGCCTCTGCTTTCATGCACTGATGTGAAGCTAGACTATCCTCGGGTGGCTGTTGACATCTATTTGAACAAGAAGTGTTGACTTTAGCATAAAGAGAACTTAGCACTGTGCATAATACAGTTATAGTGCAGAGCCACATCCATTTGAGCAGGGATGGGAACATCATGATCGAGTCCCCTCAGACCTACTCAGTCTTGGAAATACTCTTTGCTCCATCTGATGAATAATATCAGGGGTCATAACAGGCCATGTCCCTATAGATAAGACCAACACAGTGGGACTTATCTGGGGAGCATGCATCTCTCCATGACTTTTCTCTGTGCATTACAGTATCTTGGAGTGCCTTTATTGTGGCTAAGTCCTTACTGATTTTATTTTCTCTATGTATTTAGACACACATTGCATGGCAGTCCACCATTACAGAGTGACTCAGCAGTATGTAGGATCACAGGCGTCAACAAGCACAGCCACCCGCCAAGCTGATCCACAAATAGAACCATGAATCGTGAGTCAAAGACAACTAAGGATAAAACAACAAATCACAAGAATGCCAAGGCTAATTTACCGGCAGACTCAAAAAAGAAATGCATAACAATCAATTACAGCTGTTTAAATTTAGTCTGTACTTAATTCTTACTGGAAAACAATGTATTTAAAAATAAATTGTCACATTTTTCTTTTATTTTCTTTTTTTAAAACTGTCAGCAAAAGCCTGTCTAAGAACCCCTCCCCCCAGAAAGCAGGTCATTTACCAAAAGGTTAAACACCCGTGAAAACAGGTCTCTTAATGCCAATGGGTGTTTATTTGGCCATCTGGTGGCACAACAGGGCAAAAAGTCACAAAACCAGAGAAATGATGGCACTACCAAGCACACAAGCAGCTTATTATTGGAGAGACAGTTAACAAAATCCAGAAGCAGATACAAAAGGCAGTTAGAGATGGTGAGAGGACCATAAAAAATAAATCTGAATTTCCTACTTTTTCCATAGAGTGGGATTCTACTTTTAATATATTGCAGTACCATTGTGCTTTTTGCTAAACAAATCTCTATTCCTAAAACAACAGAAGATATTCCGAAGGCAGATTTGTTCATTAGTGTGAAAAACTCCCACTGTTCCTTCTACATACCATTACACAAAGGGTGCTTTCCTGGGATTACACCTTAGCCATGTGCTCCATCTTGCCGCCGTGTGTAATAATAAGGCTGACAGACTGAGCACTGCATCTGTGAGCCTTTTCACAATACACCTACAGTCCTGACATCAGTACTGCACCGCTCTGCCGCAGAGGCTGTTCCTTAGCAACCAGCTCAGGAAACCATTTTACCATAGAGACCATCACAGCGGGAGGGGGGGGGAGAGGGATACTAATACAGAGTGCCCTAACTATTTCTGTGAAATGTTTAGACAGTTCTTAGTGTAGGTGGTACTTGCATGCTGTCCAGCCATGTCAGCCCTCCATATAAAACTGATAGTCACTTATCACTGCCATAATTTCCAAACAAAGGTTAATATAATTAGTCTACATATACAGTGTAGTTATCAATGTATAAGTAATAACAGTCCAGAATATTTAGAGCATATAGTCGAAGCAAGAATACAAGAAGCTTTATAATTAAGTCTCAAGTCGCTGATCAGATTGCATGTTTTGTACAAACTCACTTAGTAAGTATACATTTAATAGTGTGTTACTGTTAGTAGGAATATGAGACGGAGTCCTAGAAACCTATTTCTCATAATACATTTTACACATATTCCCAGATGACTCTGAACCTGCTGGGCTCTCTTGTTGGGTAAGGAAGCAATTCTCAGGGACAAGACTGAAGAACAGACCACACAGCCTCTGATGTCAGATGCATAACTCCAAATCTTTTAAGCCTCCTGCAAATGTCTACCAAGTGTGGTTCATTGCAATGTTCTAAAATCAAACTTATGATGTAACACAGCACCACAAATGGGAATTCAGCATGGCAACACCAGGATACCTGTCTCCAAAACCACTTACAAGAGCTGAGGAGGCATGATGCCATTTTACTTTGACTTCTTTTCTACAGAAGCATCCTTCCATCCTTCCCACTTGTGACCAATTATATGATTAAGTGGTGGAGAGGCTTAAGATAAAGCAATTGCACTCTTGTAGGTACCAGGCTCTTACTGTATGGTTGTTCTTCCTGCTTTGCCTTTGTCCGTGATTTTCAAATAAAAACATTTGGTGTTAAGAGCTTTAGTTTGAAATAGGAAAATGTGAAGGTAAATAACATCTCTTCTTTTAAGCTTTTCAAATTTCTTGTATCAAAAGCGCTGCTTGTTACATGAATGTGCACATAGCTTCACTGATGGCAAGCACAAACACACTTGTGTGAATACAAACTGAAGATCATCAGGTACAAATGTAACTTGTCCTGAATGGCACAGTTGTGAGACGTATACTTAATGCTTCCTTTAAGTAAGGACAGCACTGAAAGTCACTTCATACTTTAAACACCTTTAGCTGTAGTGACAAACGTGCTTACTGTGGGAAAATAAAATCCCATGGTGATGCCTGAGATTCCCAAAGTCACTACCTAATGCGAATGCTTTCCTATTTGAACCCCACTTGGAAATATGTTGTTGCTGGTACTAGAAGTCTTTGAAATGAACAACAATTTAACACCTACCGCCTTCCCATCAACGGTATAAAGCCTTTTGACGACTCCAGAGTCTAACTTGATGGCATCTGTGATGTCGGTCATGACTTGCTCAAAGGAGTGTGCAGTCTTCTTGTTGAGCAAGATCCGTACAGCCTTGCGAGGTTTTACTCCACTGCGGACAATCGTCACCAGTTTGGGCTTGATGAAGTCCTTGCTCTCCCTGGTTTCTGGAGATCCAGTCTTGCTACTACCAAGGGAAGAAGGGTCACGGACAGACACGGCAGTCTTAGGACCAACTGACCAGTTAGGATTTACATTCTTTGTGTAGTCCACCTTCTTGTATGGCTCTATAGACGCACAAACATAGCTCTCTCCTGGAGGAAAAAAAAAACGAGACAACAGATTTTCTCAGCCCATTAGCAATGCTAACACAAACATAACATATAAAAAAAAAAAAAGTATAGGTTGTGTCAGAGCAGAAGAATTTAAGGGTTTTTGTTTTTGTCTCCTATTTTAGTGTCATTTCCATCATATTTTATTTTACTAGATAACTATTTTACTTAATAGAAGCCAAATCTAAGGCAGGCTTAAAACTGTTTAAAAACAATGCTCACCTTCCACCAGCTGGTCCATGCTGGCGATCCTTGTTGACCCATCAATCGTGTATATGGTCCGTACTCCCTGGGGTAAGTTGACATTATCTGACAGACATCTTGTAAGGTCAGCCAAGAGTGCTTCGAGAGACCTAAATCTGTCCTGAGAAATGGCATACACAATCCCCTTGAAGTATCGGTCTCCATTGCGGTAGAAACGGATCTTCTTGGCCTTCTTTTCTGAGCTTAGTGCTTGCAGTGTCCTGGTTCGGTACAGGCTGCAGTGAGCGCTGTGAGTGGGACTGGGGAGCCCATTCCCTCTCGAGCCCCTTCGGGTGTATCTTTGAGCCTTGTCCCGCTCATCAAAGTGTTCCAGCTCCATGTCTGTGCTGTGCTTTTATACTGAATAATATGAGGAAAGAACATGCTTGCAATCTGAATACCATTTTAACTTATAACACATTACACCAATTACGTTCCCTTTAAGTCTAGTAGTGGCTTATACATCCTGCTTCAGCACTGGCACAAGCCTTGATACTGCAACTGCTGCTCATACACACATTATGAAGTAGCATGTCACACCCATTTTATGTTCTCTGGAGTGTCTCAATTTAAATATATAAAATTCACATGCATTTACTGTGGATAATATATGGACAGTAACAGCCTCTTGTGGGATTCTGGCTAAAAGCTTATTGAAAGGTAAACCTTAAAAATACAAAAGGAAGGAAACGGTAATCAGCAGGATCTTCTAGTTTCTGTGCAATCTTACCTCTGAGGTGAAGACGGATGTAATCAAACGCTTCCAGGCGAAACGTGTCTCAGATCTTTTCTTTATTGGATACCTTGTATGAACCATGCGTCCCTTTGTTGCCCTGTGATGGTGCTCTGCTTCCCTGCCGTGTGTCTACTCTGCTGTGTACTCACATGCAGATTGGAGGCAGGGCTGTAGCCGGTGTCCTCCACCCTCCCTTACTCCTCTTCCATTGCAGTGATTTACCGGACCGCTCTGCTGTCAGCCTTCCTCGTGCACGCTGCTGCCGGGGCGCGTTCTCGCACGTATTAATAAAATGCGCGTTCGTGTTGACCTGCTTTAGTAGCACTATTAGGGATGATTAGAATCAAAAACTACTAATCCTCGTTAAGTTTTACCCGTTAGTTCGCAATAAAAAAAACATAAGTTTTATTTTAACTTCCAGGTGTAGTTAGCCTGCAGGTTTATTTCACTAAAGCAACAATAAAATAGTGACTTTCCCAATTTAAGCTACCTTATGGTATATCTTACAGACATTTTTAAACAAAACGGCAAAAGAAATAACTTACTATTAGTGTTTCTTTAAGTAATTAACCAACCATTTGCACTGAATTTAAAAAAAAAAAAAAACTCGAATCAAACCGTAAGTTTAGATTCTAGCAAGTGTTTTAGCTCGTTTAAACGGTTACTATCGTTGAAAAAAAAAGTAATAAAATTCACGCATGCGCTAACAACGTAGTCAGCAGGTATGGCGGTAATAATGCACTGCAGTTGTGTGTAACGGGAGTAGCTTACACAGGTGTTGGTAATGTGAGAAATTAACAAGTTCATTTGGACCTGCTCCTGAAATGCGCCTGAGGGGCTGATTAATGTCGCTTTTAACAGGGAAACTAAAAGCACAACTTAAGAATGAGCAAACGACCAACTAATGAGTAATTTGCTTTTTTTTTTTAAAAAAAATCATTATTATATATTCATAGGCTGACAGCTTGTGTTAATAATACATTTTTGGACATCTTGGATTTATATTTGTCAGCATTTTTTTCCTCTCAATTTAAACCTGATGCCAAGAATCACATTACTGTGTGGCTTTTGTCCAAGAGCTGAAAACATAACTTTGTTATTCTCTAACTTTGGAAGATTATTGGCAAACAAAAGTGCGCTCATCAGGTTATACAACTAAAAGGTTCTAAATATAATTAACAACTTGTGACTTGCTACAAAATTTACTAACTTTTCTTGCCTAAGAGTTTTGTCCAGGCTTTAAGTAGCACGCTACTTTCTTGTTCTTTATTCCAGTTTTACTCCGTGAATTAAAAGGTTTTATTCATGCATTAAATGTATGTATGGTGCTGTGGTTACAAAGTCTATACAAAGCTTTACTTTCTAATGCTCCTTACAAAGGTTTCTATTTAAAATAAGGAAGTAACTCCAGCCTTTAGACCAGCACCTTGACAGTTCATGATATGTATGTAACAGTACATTAACCTTTGGTTGCACTTCTTTCAGACAAACTCAGGAGCCAAAAACTCCAGTCATATAAATCTTCAGCACCTGAGCAGTAAGGAAAAAAGTCATTTTGATGTTTTCTTAAAAGTTTCTGAATATATTGTCATTATGTGTTATGACATTCAGAGATATTTTTCTTCTCAGGCTCGAGGATGAGATAAAAAAAAGAACCTACCATGGAGAAGTGCTACCCTTCTTCACAGAAAAGTGAGCTCCAGACTTCAATCAGTCATTGCTGCAAAGAACAGAGGCGGAGGTTAGACTTTCACAATTCCAGGGTGTGCTATCAAAGCAACCAAAAACTCTTCCTTGGCCATTTCTTGTATGTATAACTTCTTTACTGCACATATTGACATGTTCCCAGGCTTCAAATCAGAACATCTTGTCAACACTTGTGTGATGTTCTGCCCTTCGTCAACGGTCAGTTAGACATAGCAACCACACTAGAGCTCACCGCGAATTATATAAGCTATTTGAAAGAGACTCTTCCTCCAGGTATTCTGTCTAAAGTAGGTCTAATGCATCCTGATATCAATATTATAAGTACATGTTATGATCATTTTAATGTTTTTCTTTTCTTTTTTTTCCCTTTCCCAGGTTGAGTGGTTGAGATGAATTCCAGCATTTTCTGGAAAAGCATACAGAGATCACAAAAGAAAAGGTACACAATCCATATAAGAGTTTTGAACTCGCTAAATGGTAAGAATACCAAGCTGACTGTCTGGTTTTTGTTTTTTCTCTAACAGAAAAACAATCAGGCTTAAAAAGAATGTTTCACAGAGGACAAAGCCGGCTGTTAAAAAGTCAAGTGAGGAATTGTTTTTCATTAAAAAATAAATAAATAAAATATTTCATTGGTACATTGTTGTATTTGTTAACATACTGCTAAATTTCAGATCGTGTCTCAAGATGCCCTCAGAAAGACCTCTGTAAAGAAGTAAATCAGCCATCTATCACAACAAATACTCCTCTGACGATGGATGAAACACTTCCTCGAGCGCGGAGCCTGACCACAGCCCATGCGCCGCCAATATTGTTGGATAAATCGACTGTTCCCCGAGGACAAATGCTGCCAGTGTGCCAGGATCAATTTCTCTCTGCCTCATTTCAATTTGTGGAAAATAACTGGATAAATTCAACCACCGCAATTATGAATGCAACTTCAGGTGTTTTCACATCACACCACACTTTTTTACCCAGCTCATCTTCAGGCCATATGTTATGGGATGCTGCTTCTCACCAGGTGGATCCTGTTACTTTCCTATCAGGTCATTGAGGCCAAGCCTGTACCCCACCTGAAAAAACTGAAGTGTGTTACACTGACTTACCTCAGGTTAGCCAACCTGACATTGTATCAGTAGAAGATTTTACAAGCCAACTACTTATCCCACCATGTAAACTTCAAAGTGAACTTTCAAGCTCTGATGACCTCACTCTTGCAGTTTCAGAAGCTTTGTGCGATTCAAGACTTTTCCCAGACTGTGACAACTGCAGTAGCCCTTTAACAGACAGTCAGTGTGATGTGGTTAGTCCACTTTGGCTCGATTTGCTTTTGAATAGCAGTAACTTGTCCTAATCTTGTAGATTTTGTCCTTTCCCCTGAAACAGGTCCTGATTAAGTACAAAGTTACTGCAACTTTGCAGTTTTAAATGGCCAGCTAGTAGAGAGACGGCTGTATTTTTTTCTTTCCTTTTTATTTTAATTTGCGTATAAAATGTGTTTAGACCGCAGTGATGCTGACAAAAAGTAAATGCATATACAGAAAGTTTCAAAATGATTAGCTTATAGCAACACCATGAGGTCTTTATGCAGTTAGGTCTGCAGACTTCATTAAATGTGTTTTGCCAATATTTGATAAATGTTTGCATTTGTCCCCCTGCATTGTCAGACTGTTGCAGATTACATTTCTTTTCATATTGAGTAACATCTTTAATTTTTCAGTGCAGCATTGTAAGAATTATAGTAAAGATGAGTCATAATTTCCACTAGAAACCTCAAAGCATTTAATCTAGATAAAGATATGGCATCTTATCAGTTGAAAAATCTTTAAGCTCCTGAAATAAATGGAAAAATTTATGTACTGAATGTAAATATTCAATATGTGTAAGTCTTAAACCCTTTTTTTTTTTTTTTTTTTTTTTTTTTTACAAAATAAGAAATGATACAGTAATCAGTGAAATGTACAAACATTAATGGAAATGCAGTATATTTTAATTTGTTAAATTCTGACAAGCTTGAACCTCAGTACTTAGGAACGTCTTTTTTCTTCTTCACAGCCTGAACACTCTCAGGCAAGCTTTCTTGCAACTTTATGAAGTAGTCATCAGGAATAGTTCTCCAGGCTTCTCGAAGGACATTCAAATCTTTCCTTTGGATGTTGGCTGCTTTTGTTCCGTTCAGTTAAGATAATCCCGTACTCCTTCAGTCATGCTGATGTATGGGCTCTGGGGAGGCTAGTGTATGACTGATAGTATTCCATTGTGTGTGTGTGTGTGTGTTTTCCCTCCAGCTGTGCTTTTACTGTATTATCATGCTGGAAAATTACCCTCTTTTATAAACAGTGTTGCATAGTGGACCAAAACTTTTGTTCATAAAAAAAAAAAAAAAGGAGCACCAAACCATGACTGACCCTCCATCGTGTTTTACAGGTGGCTATAAACACTCCCTGCAGTACCCTTTTCCAGCTGACCTCTGTACATCCGATTTGAACCAAATTTTTTCAAATATGGATTACTCATGCCATAAGATCCAATTTGCAGTCCAGTCCAGTTCTTGTATAATTTAGCACACCTCAGCCTTTCCCCCCAGTTTCCTTTCCTTAAGAATGGCTTCTTGTCAGCCACCCTTTCACTGAGACAATTTCTGATGAGAATTCTGCAAACTAAGGCTGAAGAAATTGTTTTTTTTGTGACAGGCTAAAGGTAACAAAGTGCCTAAAGATAAAGTTTAAAACTGGTTCTTTGCCCGTAGAGACAACACTGATTCATCCCTCGAGTTAGAAGCCTTTTTAATTGCATGAATGTTGCTTATCAATCTTAAGCACAAAACATTTCTTTTGTACTTAAATTTTGTGTTAAGTAGTTTTAAACATTCCTCTAAAATTGTCAAGTACAAGAACTGGACTGAAAATGGTTGAAAGGCAGCCAATATCTGAAAAAGGTTTGGAATATTTCCAGGAAGCCTGGAGAACTACTGGTCAAGACCACTTTAATAACTAAATAAAAATGACAAAGTCTGGCTCCTGGGAAGCAAAAGTAACTAAGGGGCTGGCTCAAGACTTTTTCACAACACTCTTTGTACCTGCACTTAATTTTACCTCTTGTTTAGCTGGTATTAAAGAAGAAAACTAATCTGGATCACCCATTTCCTTTGCTGTCTCCATTCAGGAGACATGAATGTACATGGTTAAATTAAGCTTGACCGAATGGTCGCCACTAGGTGGAGGTACTAGGCTCATGGTTCACACTTAACTACCCAACTCCTGAGGAATTAAAAGTAATTGACTGCACTCGCAAATATGCACTTCTGCTGGCACAAAACATTTACTTTAGACTCCTAAGGATGCTTCATTTAGTCTTCATCTTTATTGAGTAATTCAGCTGGGAACAAAATCTCAATGTGCAACTAGAGGCCATTTAAACATTACAAATACTCTTCGGGATATCTGTTTACATATTACAGTGATTTTTTTAATGAAATACAATAAGCCACATTTAAAAATAACATGGCTACAACTAAGTCGAAAATACAGAAGCAAGCCCTGCAGACTGGAGCACAACATCTTTTAGACTCCTGAGATGCATTTACATCTTACTGGTTACTGATTGAGTATAGAGAGACTACATACATAATCTGTTGTGTTTTAGTCAAATTTTGGAGCTTGAAATGTTAATTTTTAACATTATCATTTGATATTTGAAGGCACAGTTAGAAGCAGTGATAACTTGACATTTTCAACACCATAGTGAAACAGTACAGCTGGTATTACTTTGGTCTTAAATATATGTGCAAGTAAATATGCACACACATATTTCATCATCTTTTGTTTAAAACACATTTGCTATTATGGGAAACACACAAATGAATATTAAATAATTATGTCTCTATTCAAGAACAAAGCTTTCTTCATACAAACAGCAGTGTTAAACAGTTCAAAATGAATTAAATGTTACGTAGGATATTGTATCATTTATAATTAATCTTTTGGTGTGTATTATATCATTTTCAGGTCCTTCACGTTTATGTCCAATCTTCCTGTATTACATAAATATTAAAGTGCAAGTTCCAAGCAGTATCAAACTATAGGATATGAATATAATCAGTAGTTACCTTGTAAATCTAGAACCAGTTTTATAAATAAAGAATATTAAATATAGAATGATTTAATAGAAATTACAAATTTTGTTTTAAGGCATTGCTGTGGGAATGAGGCAGGACACTACCAGCTATTTCTCCAACTTCTCCACTTGAGTCCCATTTTCAGGTTTTTTCTGAATCTTGTAGTCTTCCAAAAGTGCTTGCGCTGTGTGCCTGCCAGTCCTTTTCACCACAGCTTTGATCCCCAGGTTGTCAACATTAAAGGCAGTGATACCGACATTAATGGCAGAATTGACAGCGTGGTCTGTGGCTTGTCCTGCCGCTGCTCCATACCTTCAGGTCAGAGCGAGAGGCGGGGAGGAGAGGGTATGGGAAGAATTCATTAATTAATATGTAGTGCAAAGACTGTAAAGATGCCATCATGCGTCGAGTGAATTTCTGTGAGGGAGTGAGGGTTGCAAGTGCATGCAAGTGTGCAATCTGGAATAAATACATTTGTTTGCCAGAATGTAGGCAATTTTACCCAATTGGAAGCAAATGGGAAGATCTTTTTTGGCCAATTTCATTTACAAATTCTAACCAAATCAACTTGTATTGACACATGCATGCAAAAACAAAGCCAATTTAATACTGTAGAGTCCAGCTTAGTGATTACCCAGGAATGCCTAACGAAGCCAAAAACGTATTCAAAGAAAGAAACAGTACGGCAGATTTTCATCATTATAAGAACATTTTAAGAATTTCCCTCCTGAAACCAGTTTTTAACTCTGATGTGAAGATATCTGATAACCATTTTGCAGAATTTCTTAGAACACGAGAACCCGTTGAGGCAGGCAGGATGAAAATACTGTCAATTAGAACATTTCCTTGAGAAACACTGTTAGAAATCAGTGGAATCACTTAAAGAGGCCCCGTAATCCAAATTGGCACACAAGAAAAGGGAGTGAACTGGTACAGCATAGGGCTGAAGAGTGCTTTGTTAAAGAGAACAAAAAAAACCCAGAAGCTTGTGTTATGTGCACAATTAGAAGTGCAAAGCATTAAACAGTTGTGGAGAATCAGGAAAAATTACACTTTGTCTCATTAGGAGTGTCAGAGTTGTTTTGTAGACCCCTAAATCTGCAAAGCAAATTGAAGAGAGTGAGTGCACTTTTGGTTTTTGCTTACACAATGTATGCAGTCATTTACAACATACACATCAAAAACCCGTCTCGCGAGCAGTGCTGTTCAAAAAATTGCACAGGTGCACATTCAAGCAGTGACAGTAGTCAGAAGTAATTAAACTATATTTATTTAATTTCTTACTTGTGTTTTACGGTGGTCACTGTTTCTGAAGCTACACTTGTAGCTATGTCCTTTGCTGCTACTTCCAAACCTGTCCACATGGTTGCAAATCCTGGGAAAACATAAGAGTATTATTTGTATGTGTTTGTTTGTAACGGTAGATACATTTATGCAAAGGGTAATAATGAAATACATCAGATTCAGATTGGACAAAATCCCCCTGAAGCGTGTCTTTTACTGTAACATTTCCAGAATAGCTGCTATTTTACACAGCAGACATTCAAGCTGAATTTTGGGAAAGAGGGCAAAGTCAGAGGGTGCCAAACCTGGTGAAAAGGACAGGTGGCCGATGCAGGAAAAGCAAAACAAAAAATGCTTTTTTACCATGCTCTCTGCCAGTGCATGATAATACACAGCACAGCTGAAGTGTTTTAATCTGAATACTATCCTCTACACCAGGGGTGGGCAAATCCAGGCATCGAGGGCCAGTGTCCTGCAGGTTTTAGATCTCACCTTGGGTCAACACACCTGAATCACATGGTTAGTTCATTAACAGGCCTCTGGAGAACTTCAGGATATGTTGAGGAGCTAATTTAGCCACTTAAATCATCTGTGTTGGTTCAAGGACGCATCTAAAACCTGCAGGGACACTGGCCCTCGAGGCCTGGAGTTGCCCACCCCTGCTCTATGCATTTGTCATAGAAGCGCTCTTATTTATCTATTTTTTTTAATTTCTGGTCATGTGATAATGACCAAAAGGTCTTTTCAAAAACATCTGTGTATATATAAAAGCACAAACATTAAAAAATATGTTTTTTAATTAAAACAAACAAACAAACAAACCCAAAAAAAAAAACATGTTTTAAAGAATACAAAGTGAAAATTAACTTTACCTTGCACACCACTTGCAGCCACCACCATGGCTCCATCAATGTTGGAACGCCCATCTTTATCCTTCTTCATAGACTCTGGGATCAGCTTGCCTCCGTGTTTTTTCACATGTGGAGCCAACTCTCGACCCACGCAGCTAGCAACAGAGCACACGCCATCCACTGCAGTAAGAAAGCATTAGTAAATTATAAGTTCACTGCCAAATTACCACTCAAGGGCAGTAAAAAATGCTGACTGAAGATGACTTAATGACCTAGAAACTGGCTGACTTTGACAGCTCCTCCTGTAGCTTGCTTGGCAACATGGAGGCCTTTTGTGACTGTGGGGCTGACGGGGGTGGGTTTGTCCTCTGGAGTGATATGTTCTCTGAGTTTAGCTGCCCCTTTGTGAATAGCTATGCCCGTGTACTCAGCTCCTTTGACCAGTCCCCAGCTTAGCCAGGATGCACCTGACAGGATCACACAGGGCAGACAGCGTTAGTGAGGACTGCTGACCTATATTCATAAACAATCCAATTCCAAACTAACTCCTAACTTTGTAAAACAATGATATTAAAAATTTAAGAGACACTGCTTACCTGTCAGGATCCCATTTGCCACCTTTTCACTCCATTCGGGTAAAGTCTTTTCCTCTTCGGTCTCTGCTGGAGTCTCTGCAGGAGCCTCTGCTGGTTGCTCAGGTGTATCAATAGACACCTTCTGGCTGAGATTAATGGTATCTGCAGCTTCTTCTGGAGCCTGATCATAGAGACACATTGGTTAGCCAGTGCAGAATGAAGACAGACAGTGTGGGATGAAAATAAGAAATACTTTGGACAACTTGTGGAAGCTGCACACATCTAACTTCAGATGTTCGTCTCCCAGTAACCCCCCAAGGCACACAATGCATCCTCTCATTCTGCACTCCTCATTACAATGCGCTATTTGTTTGCTCTCAAACAGACTGCCATTTTAAAAACATCTCTCTGCTGTAACGAAAGATTTGAGCTAAAAACCTCTGGTATCCTATTAGACTGAATAATAAAGAAATTTAAAAATTGCTTACTTTCTGATGTGATATCACCTCCATTTGACAATTAGCCTGTGTGCATTCATTAAAAATGACCTTGCCTGGTGTCACTCCAATCAAAATGACACCTCCATCATGGCTAAACTGGCACTTGTCTTTCAGCTGAAGCTCTGAGGTTCTAACTGCTGCAGATAAGAGCATTATAACTGATTAATTCTCCTCACCTGCCTGAGTCAAATCCCCACAACGCTGAGGCAGGGGTAATTTGGGGAGGGCTGCTAGATCAGAAATAAGCAGCAGCAAGAGTTTTATTGCAAGCCAACAATATAGCAGAGTGCAGCATCAAAAGTATTGTTTGTGTAAGAATCAACAAAACAATTAAACTGGAATTTAAAAAATCTGAAGTTGGGAACGTTTAGATTTTCTAGTTTAAAAAAAATATATATATATTGTTATTTCTTTAAACACAGAAATCAAACACAGCATGATCTCTGTTTGGGGATATATTTAGCCACAGACTCTTCTGTTTGGGAAACACAGGCCTTACAGCCTGGTCTCTGTTTGCAATTGTTTGCCAGATAATACCAAATATTTCATGCTGTTGCAGATCTAACCACAGTGAAACACACTGACCTGAACCCTCAGATCTGTCATCTGGGACAACAGGTCCTGAAACAGTCCTCTGTCTGTAGCAGGGAGCTCAGAGGACAAAACCACTCCCACATAATACCCTGGAGCTGGTGCCATCATGTCCGGAAACATAAACACACCAGTGTTACAGAGTAACACTGGAGAGTTCATGGCCATGAGAGGGTACAGCCAGTCACACACCTGCCAGGATCAAAAGAAAGTGAAGAAAATAAAGAATGCAACAGATGGAAAATGTTAGGGCTATGCGATATGACCAAAATCTCAAATCCCGATATAAGAATTCTATCATCCGATAACGATATAAATCACAAAAATGTAACATTTTCTGTAAATTCTGTGAATCTCGGGCAGCTCGACTTGCGGGAAGTGTTTCCAGCTGCGCGTCATGTAGCTGGAGTCAAGTGTTTTAACCGATGCATGAAACGATACATTTTTAGACATAAGTTGTAACGGCCGCTGTTTTCTTTGTAAGTATTTATTACACGGCGTGCTGCGGGGAAAAGCCTGTTCTAACGTTTGAGTCTAAGGTTTATTTTTTAGCACCTGGCGGCTCTTTTTTTACTTCTCATCCGTAAACAATCTGCTCTTTCACGTGATTCAGTTTATTTTGAAAAGTCTCAACAGGATCTTGAGCTTTATTGTGAAAGGTTTATGTGGAACATAAACAAGCGGACACGCGATGCTGTTACCGTCGTTGCTGCTAACCACAACGCATAAAAACAGGCGCTTGTCCGTCAGTAGTGTGGTTATATTAAATATAAGAGAAAGAGAGAACTTTAAGAAATTAATATAGCCACGATGAAAAAATATTGCCGTAAACAGTTTATTTTGCGACACCACGAAACAAACGATAGCGTAAAATGAAACGATAGATGTTTTTATATCATCATCCGATATATATATCGTTATATGAACAGCCCTAGAAAATGTGATTAAAAACAAATCAAAACAGGTATACTATGATATGAAATGATGTGTGTAATATAGTATAGTAAGTGAATTGAGGTGAAAGTAACATTTAACAGGAGAAAGAAGCCTGCAGACATTTTGTTTTACTAGAGGTTTTCAAAACCTTGAATGAATCCTGGTTTTACAAATGGTGCTTCTGAGGAGTCCACAACACAGTGAGACAAACTAGAGTACACAGTCATCCTGTGATTGCTGCATGTCTAACAAGATTACAGAGCATAACTGTGTAAGCTGGGTTTACGTAATTACTTGCACTCATGTGAATCACTGATGTCACACACTTTCAATAACACCTGGGAAATCCCCCCACTGAATAGGCAAATTTTAGTCTCATGACACCAGTGGCATGAAAGGCAAATGTAATCATAACAAATAATCCTGAATAGGTTAGAGACATTTGGTGTTATTGATTTAGTCTCTTAATAAAGAGCTTAAGCTGTGTACATACCTCCAAACCCTTTCTTATCTTATTATTGACTGGTTGCGGTGTTGACCTTTACAAATCCAACTTGGCAGTTCAAAACACCTCACAACCTTTGATTTCACTGCATCGTTGGTTTTTATTAACCAACTTATTGCAAGTCAAAAGAAAAAGAAAAATCTGGAAAGCATCTCAAACTACATCATGCTCATCTGTGAAGATTCACGCCCCATGTGATATGTTAAAAAATCCCCCCCCCAATAAAAAAAAAAAAAACAAAAAACAAAAAACCCATTACCTAATAACAGTGTTTTATTTATTTTTGTGACTAAAAATTTCATGTTAATATGTGATTCTACACATTTTATGAAACAGGTGGTGCAGGTGTGGGTACTCTAGCTTCCTAGAAAATTCTGGTTTTTAATTTTTTTTTCTCCATCTTTTAACTAGCCCACACCATGTTCCGGTGTATTCGGCTTTAAGTGCACATCCTCAATCAATTTACAGGTAAAGGTTAAGGTTTTCATCTTTAAAGGTCTTTGAGATATTAATGTTCAAACACTGCTTTAGTTTTAAATGTGTAAAAAAACAAACAAACACACACACAAAAAATCCCACCTCCTACTAAAAAAAAAACTTTATACTTTTTCATTCATATTAAAATACATTTAGACACACCTGTCAGTTTGGGAGCTGCATGCCCATCTAGCTCCTAGCTATTGTCATTTTCTTTTTAAAACGGAAAATTAAGTTCACACATCATCTTGGCATAGTGCACATCCCTACACATATGAACACTCCAAATAACTTCATTTCTTTTTCTGAATACTGTCACATGTGCCCCAAATCTGATTCATGTCTGGGATTCCCCCGAGGATGACATCATAGCCATAAACCTACCTACTGGGACTAGGGCATTAGGTAAACAACCCTCACATGACTCTGTTCTTAGGAGGATGGACATTGATCTTTAACCGGCCTATGTCCCTCTGCTGATGACTCACTGTAATGCGGATGTTAAGAAATTGAGCAAACATCTTATGAAATCGGGTAAAGGGACACAAAAAAGAAAAAGAAGGAGAATTGATAACATATTTTTTTGAGTGATTGCTTAACACCACATGAATGTGTCATTTTAAAATAACAAAGTAAAAAGATATATATATATATATATATATATATATATATATATATATATATATATATATATTTATTTTTTTTTTCCTCTCTTACCTGCAGAAATGCTGGTGGTCGATTAGGCACTCTGTCTGAGTGATCGCTGGTAAACCTCACCAGCCGCAGGTAGCCAGGGTATGAGGGAGCGCTCACTTGCCCCTCAGGTGTGACAAAAAATATCTGCACACCGTTGGGAATGTACAGCAGCTCCTCTCCATCTTCACCTATGCTCTGAGGGGAAGGTGTCGAGTTAGATGTATGACTGTAGAACTCTTCCCCGACCAATGACATCTCCCCTGAATCTGTTCCATATGAGACTGATATGTGACCATCGGCCGCCTGAGGAGAGTAGGCTGGAGGCTGTTCGGCAGGAACTGCAGAGGGTCTGGTAGGTGAGAGGGGTAGACCCACTCCTCCGCTTGGAGGCAAACCTCCTACAGCTCTAGCTGGCTGACCATTAGCAGAAGGAATGTCTGGTGGAGGTGGCCGTGCTGGCTTCTCTGTGGTGGGAAGTCCTGGGTAGAGACCTTTTGCAGAAGTGCTTGTTGCATCAGGGGCAGATACTGCAGATTCAGAGTCAGAGCTGGTCTCTAGTATGGCCATGCGGGTGGTGATGTTGTTCAGGGTCTCCTGCATCTTCTGCTGCATCTGCCTTGCTGATTCCCAGGAGTTGCCAACACACTCTTCCCCCTTCGAAGGCACACTGATAGCCCTAAGAAGGTGCTGTCGTCCTTTCTTGTAGAGCTCCAGGGCCTTACTCTTGTCTCCAGCTTCATCTGCAGTGAGTCCTTTATTGATGCACTCGAAGGCCCTTTCATAGCCATCTTTGATCACTTGAAGTCTGGCATTATCAAATGCATCTTGTTTAGCTTTCTCCATTGCTCTGAAACAAGACAATTGGATTTACACGTAAATTTCTATTAAGTACAGCACATGCAGGGAAATGATTATCTTGGATAGACTTTGAAAGGGCTAAAGGTTATTCAAATGATATTTACTGCTTACTTAACTTCGACCCCAACTTAGAAGTGAAACGCATCGCGAAAATGGCCCTTTTGGTCTTTCTAGATCACATGTTACCTGGTTTATTTTTGTTACGTACGTCAGTGTTACTGGTTTAAAACAATCCACTAAAACAGGCTTTAAACACACTAATCCTCATGTTAAACTTGCTAACACAGATCAACAAGAGCTAACATCTGCGTTCGGACAAAGTCAGGAGCTATGCCACGATTTTAGTGTACCGACAGCAACATATCTATATATAACATGTGAAGTCGTAATTAGTGATAACAACTAGCTGTCAGCTAGCTCCAACTCACCTAATAGCGAATGATATTAGCTCTTACCTTAGTGAGCGGAAAAACACCAAAGAACAGCTTATTAATTGGCCTGCTAACGTTCCTCCTAGCTAGCAAAGAGTGTTAACTTCAATCAGCAACCTGAGTAAATAAACTAGACTTCGCTGCTGGACGACTCCCTAAAGTAAAGGAGTGCCAAGTGGTGTCATGAGGTCATTACTGACCTTTCAAAGCAAAAGTTCCACGACCGACGTGCCCAATACGATCACATGTCAGCCCCCTTTTAAAAAAACATAGATACCGGAAGTAGTGAAACGCCACCTAAACTTGACAATTTTTGTAGTTCGCCACTATAACCACAAGAGGTCACTAAGCACCCACTCAAATAGCTTCTACTGACAAATGAACCATTTGAATAAGGGGACACTTCCATCTATTGGTCATAGTGAGAAACTGCAACAATTTATTTTCCATTAAATCAAATTTCAGTTCCATTAATATCAAGCAGAAATTATGCACTTATACACATTATACACTTCCATATAGATTCAAAAACGGTGACTGAATGATGCGGTGGCAGTGTAAATATATTTCTTAATATTAATAAAGAGACACCTTTTAGGACTTCTAATCAATAATGCAATAGCTGAACTTATGATAAAAAGCAAGATCACAATGCAGCATTTTCAACAGTCTCAAGCCATGCTAAGGTTTTTGTTTTGTTTGTTTGTTTGTTAAAAATATTTATAATTTTTTTCTTTGAAGCTATTAACCAAATTTTGGGGAAATCTTGGATGATGCACTATGAATGCAGAAAATTCTAATTTTGATCTGACATGCAATACCATCAGGTAAGCATGTGGCTGCAATATGTTGATTTTTCAGCATCACAGTATACCAAACATGCTGCCATTACAGTGATATTTTACTGTTGGAAAGGTAAGCCAAAAAGGAGACAGAGATCTCTAGTTTGACCTGGAGACCCTGTGTTTCTTACACTTTTCAATTACCAGTATGTATCTGTTGATTGCATCACCCTAAATCACAACAGTGGTCATTAACTGGTACAGCAGTCTTAGTCATGGTAGCCATTGCTGACCACAATCAATACAGAAAACAGCTGCAATAATGTTAAACATTAACAATAACAACAACAACAGATCAAGATAACTGGAATAGCTGTTATAACTATGTAACGTAACACGTGAATGTCAGATGAACAGACCCATGAGTCTTTAAGCTAGTGGCTCCTCCCCTTAGCCGGCTACAATACTTGTTTAGAAAAATGCACAATGGAGCACTATCGGTCATGGATTGGCCTCCCCGTAGCCTGGACCTTACAAGAAATCACAAGAACATTTGCCTGAGAGAGTTTGGGCTGTGTCATGACCCTTGAGCTTGATGTCCAAACTCAAACTATGCACTGAAGATTGCCTGCTATTCCTGTGTCTGCAGCTTACTCAAGCTTGCTCCCATAATCCAAAGACATGCATGGGTTAGTTTAATAGGTGATCACCAATTAAAGTAACAAAATGGATATGTTTTCATTAATGTAACTCAAATGAATGTATTCAACAAAAAAATGAAAACAGATTCCCGAAAGCCTCTTTTATACCTCAGATGTCTGAGCTGACCTCGGGTCACCCAGCTGTTGAGAAAGCTGAAACATTAATCTGCTCAGTGACCGTTTCCTGTTTACTGAACACTCACAGCAGCTGTGAAACTGAGGATTCTGTTTACCGGTGCTAAATCATTTTAATGTTCAGACGAACCGTTGACCGACTAGACAGAAAATTATGCTGGTTCATCAAAATGTTGATACAAATGTTGTAAAATATTTCCAGAGGAGAAGAAAGTGACTCAGATAGGACATGCCCACTTCTTGTTGTTCTTCTTCTTTCAACACTCTGCAAAGGACTCATTGAAATTGCTAACACATGTTATTGAGCCCCCAAGGACAATAATAAATTTATCTACAAATATACTAACGAAAAGAGAAGATTTGTTATGGATTTTAAAAACATGTCACGTTGGCCATAGATCCTTCAGTGACTAGATTTCAGATTTTTGAAACTGCACACCAGAGGGAGTCAAATCCTACCTCAAACATAGATTTTGAGTATGAGGTGGTGAAAACGGCACAGTTTTTATGTTGCTCTGAGTTCAATCTAATCAAAAACATTTAACATCCTTCATAGTTGAAACATTTTGTTTAATCATGGGAATGATTAGACATGGAGCTTGGTTCAAATGTGCCTCTAATGACTATGAAATTACCTAGCATGTCGCCATCAAACAGCAGAAACCTACAAGCATTTTAAAAGCAATAAGAACAAATCAACATGCATAATTTACTAAGAATGAACTTTTTCTGAATCGCTTATGTTTTTGTTTTACTAGTCTGACTCTCATCAGTTTCTTAGCTGCTGTGACCCTGGAAAATAGCTCAACAAGTCTAATCTCCAGTTTGACAGATTCCCAGTATTCACTGAGCACAGATGCCAAAACACTGGGACCAGACTGGACATGCTCTTCACACATGTTGCGGTGTTAATCCAGTGCAGCTTTAGCTCACTATTTTCAACTCTGTCATGCCCGAGGCCAAGCTGATGTTCAAAGAATCTGAGCTCCAGTCCTTAACATGTGAAGGTCATACTTAATAAGAACTGTGCTCAAAGTGAATAAAAAAGAAATCTGTTTTTCATTCTCTTATTACCGACTTTGTTTTCTGAAGTTAGTTATAGTTTATTATTCATCTCATTGAATTGTATGTGCATCATACTCTGCTTTACTGTAGTTCTCGTCCAGTTGTACTGAGTGCACTAGAAACAGGTCGCCTGTCTTTACTTTGATTATATTACCAGATGGGGAAATTTTGAATTTGTTCCGCTTCACCGAGAGGTTGACTAATGTCTGTAGCTGGAACAGGCTGGTAAAACATTGTCTTCTGTTGTTAAGGTTGGCCCACATATGAGCAACATATGTATGGGTTACCATTTTGGAAGAGTGATTTGCTTTAGATCTATAGATCATGGATTTAGTTTGGTCACAGCAATGTTTTTCTATGTGGACATCAGAATTGTCTTAATAATCCATTTTTGAACAGTTAAAAATTATTAAATGATAATGATAATTATTAAATTATCATTCGTGCAGCACAAACTAAAAGTTAGAGGTGGCATAACAGAGAGAGTATGACTGTTAGTCTTGCTGTTTTCGCTGTTTTCGTGAAGAGTTGCAACATTAAGATTTGTTTTAACCAAAAACAGGTTATTTGAATTCTTTGTGTAAACAGACTTTGACATTTCAGTACTCATGGAGCTACTGAAACACATGCACAATGATTAATGAGGAATTACATCCCAGCCAACACTCAAATGATATGCATGTGGGTTTTTGGCTTTGCTGATCCTCAATTATTCAAGTAACTTAAATTCAGCAATCTGCTTTTTTGGGGAGTTTCAGTTTTGAGTTTATAAGATAAAAGTCAGATTAAGCAGCTATAAAATGAGTTATTTAAGAAGTTATTTGGAAGAACCAGACACAAGGCTGTAATGAATGTATAACTCTTTTACAGGCAGCTCTGTGGGTTTTTTCCACATGACTACTATATAATGTTCATAATGCCCCTTAAAAAAAAACCTTAATAAAACTGTTTTGTCCAGATTCCCCCTGCCTGACCTCGTATTTTCCTAGACTGCTAGTCTTCAGTTTAATCACAGTGCGGATCAAAACATACCATTACTTTAATGATTAGTCAGTTAAATCGCATGCAGTTGTTCTCATATTTATCTATTTTTATCTTTTGGCCAGACTTTCATTTTAGCTGTAGACGCAGTTGTGTCAGTAATTTATTGCTGCCTTTTTGTCAGTGTCACTTTGTTCCAGATATACACTTTGTTTTCCATAACTTTTTGAGCATATATGCGATGGTTGGTGTTCATAAAAACAATTATAATCAGAAGAGAGTAATGGTCACGTCCACTGTTTAGTATTTCTTTTATATCGGTTTATTGGAAGAAAAATGAGGGATTGAGCAGGGATTATGGCACTGAGGGGCTTCTCAGGCATTGTGTAAACAAATTTATGCCTGTGTGCCAAAAAGAAGAGCCATAGTTTTTCATAATTTCATAGTTATTTGTCAAAATGGAAGCACAAATGCAATCAGTCGTAAAGGACTGTTCCAGGCTCAGATTTTTGCTATGCAGGTCTAATGTTAGGTTTTTTTTAGTTTGTGTGTATAATAGATAAATAATCCTCTCAATCAACATTATTCCAAACAGTACTATGATCTGTTCAAAATGAAGACATTCATCTCGAGTAAATGATTAACCTTTGTATTTACTTATTTATATGTCCTCGTGCAAACCCGCTAAATAAGCATTCACCATAACAAGGCAACTATGTCACTGCAGTGGCGTAAGTAGTGTAGTATATATGTAACATAGTATATATGTTGTTATCCAGTGCACATCTCCTATGAACCAGTAACAAAATGGGTAGTGGTATTCCATGTGTTTCATTTTTTTATATTGTGACTAATAAACAGGTTTGTTAAAGAGCTAAATGTGCATGAATGAGCTATAACTATAAGCAGAAACAAATGGAAATTGTGCAACCACAACAAATGCGAAAAAATGAACAACAAATGATTCCAATTAATGCAAGCGTCGAAACGAATTGCTTTTTTTCCCTGGTGAAGCTGTAAAAGACACATTAAAATATGGTGCAGCTGTGTCCTCTGCACTGCATTTTTGAGCCACAAATGCACGCCGCTTGTCCACATGTCATAAAACCCCATATAAATTAATGGTTTTCCTGACAGACATCAGGATCTTAAGTCACAGTTTCCCCTCAGTCCTCCACTGAGGTCCGTATCATAGAAAGTTAGTGTCCCTGAAGTGGCTGCAAAAAGTCAGTAAAAGAAGAAAAAGTTCCGCTTCAGCAAAGCCCCGTTCTCTAAAAAATGTGAGTATTTTAAAAATAATCTTGATTAAAAGAAAGCTGATAAAAAAGTATGGGCAACAGTAAGAATCAAAAGGTGACTGGTGTCCTCTATTATTATTATATCAGCAAATCTCACCATTTTGGTTGATAGTGATTAAATTAGAGGAAACTGAAATACCTTTTCTTTATGAAAAACTACATGTGGGCATCCTAACCTCATTTTTTAATCAAATGCTTATTGTTCTCTGTTGAAATCCACATAAGCTGCACAGGGCTGACTGAAAAAAGAAAACTGGATCACGGTCGCTAGTAAACCTGTCTCAGGCTTTGTGATTTATGGACAGAGAGATCATGTTCTTTTCTGACTCCAGCAAGCTGCACAGTCTTGCACTATCATCCCCAAGGTGAAACAATGCTTTAATATTTGGGAAAGCTCGCCGTTCCCACTTTAACATCTGGTTCAAAGGGCGCTAAATATTGAACAGGGCATACCAATCTGGAACACTGCTTTAATAGGAGTCATCAAGAATGACACGAAGTTAACATAAGCGCTCACTCACAGATTTGTATTTTTTTTAAAAAGGGTCTCCTGCATGAATCACCCAGCTGTTAAAAAAGTTATTATCTGTACCGGGGGCTACAGTTACTCCTTACAGCAGTCTGACAGTCTTACATGCATGAACGCTTTAGCTCAGGAAAAATGCAGGGAAAACTGAGGTAACAGAGGTTTGCACTAGACTAAAGTAATTTACCTATAAACTTCATCTCTGGGGTGTTATGGGGCCTTTACATAGTTTACAGTTAGTACATTCCCCTTATAAAAATTACTAAAAATCCAAGCTGTTATAGTCCAGATGACGATCTGTTGCTTCTTCTTTATGTGTTCTTACATGTTTAATTACATTAATAAGTGAAGGGAGTGTTTCAGTGTTGGCTAGTGAATCATATTCATGTGGTTAAAATGCTGTCAGACTTTAACTTTTTTATAAAATTGCAATTGCATTATATTTACATAAGATGTACGACTTTGTTTATATGCTCAATCTTATGGAGGCAAATTTAACTTTGAAGTACAATCTTCTTCCCTCACTAATGCTCATCATATGTAGTGCATAATTATTTTTTGGCAGAACTCAGACAACAAACACAGACATGTAATGGCTTTGCATTCAGCTATCCTTCTGAGCCATGTTTCCATCTGAAAAACAAAAAGCTGCCTGAAGCGACTATAAATGATATTCTTACTGCACATACAGCGTCTTGAGCCACCACTCTTCCTAATATTTTTGCTAAGAAAATAGAAGTAAAACATATAGGACAAACACAGAGTTTGTACAGTTCCAATGAGCTTGAAAGTTATTTACACCTTATTCTTTAACACACCCTGAACTTTCTTGGGAAAACTTTCTTGTCGTCACTCGGAATAGTTTCTTGAAGGACATTCAAAGCTCCTCTTTGGATTTTGGCTTTCTTTTGTTCCGTTCTAAGTCAGGACAATCCAGGAATGCTTTTACTGCATTGGCAGTGTGTTTGGGATCACTGATATGCTGAAAAAGAGTTCTCGCCAATCAGATGATTTCCATACGGTTTTGCCTGGTGACAAGATCTCTAATACCACAGGCTGGTATTATGTCAGGTTTTTGGTTAATAGCTCTTTGGAAATCACCTCATCGGTACAAAAATAATATTTTATGCCAATCAAATTGTGTTATATTTGCCCTTTATTTATAGATTCAACTAAAGAAATGGTAACAAATTATGTGTTTTTGGAACAGGCTGCTTGTAGCAAATTGCTGAAAGATACAATTTAAATGGGTTATATAAGTTTTCTGTTTTGTGCAGACACATCCTTTAAGTTAGGAGCCTTTTTTATGCTTGAATGATTCATAGGTCAGCATTAAGTGGTTTAATAAACAAAACAAACAAACAACAAACAAATATTCTTCTAAAGATGATCAGATTGGAGGACTGGACTGAAAAAAGCAGCCGGTGTCTAAAGAAAACCCCTGAAAGACCTTCCAAAAGCCTTGAGAACAAGTGGTAAGGATTATTTCATGGATCAGATTTTAAAGAGTTAAGAATGAAGTCTGTTTCCTTGGAAGCAAAATATAAAGAAATGAGGGGTGAAGCCAGACATGTGCACACAGCTGTATGTTGAATGTTTTGTGTGAACGTAAAGTCACTGACCATATTTGAAGAATACCATGTGGATGAGCCATAGTAATGACAAAGCCAGCAACGGAAGATTCACAAACGCACGCAGACATCAGTGGAGCAGTTTCCTAAAACACTAAAATATCTCTGGCAGGAAAGTGTGGAAGGAAGGCCAAACATATTGAGTCCGGTACATCAACATCAAAACAGCCAAAGACTGATCTAAGAGACATACAAATGAGAAACACACAATGTTTTTTGCTTCTTCTAGAGGCTGAGTTTTAAAATGTATTAAGATGTTAAGAGCTTTTTGTAACCAGTCAGTATGTGGAAAAAAAAGAAGCTGTGATTTAGGGGAATAACTGGCAAGTCACGTGTGGAAAAAGAAGCCTGATTAGTGATGTGTATTTTGGCCACATTCTGTTTCTGACATGAGAAAAATAATAGTCAAAGTTTAATAATGAATTTACTTGTGTACCATATCTCACATGGCCAGACTCAAATGCAGGACTCAGTTCAGTGCAAGTTTATTTACAGTTCACAAGTCCAGTATGTACAAAATCCAGTCGAGGTGGCTCTTCTATGTTGTCTTCTATGATGTTCTATGTTCTCTTCATTGGCTCCCTGTTAAATCCAGAATTGAATTCAAAATCCTGCTCCTCACGTATAAGGTCTTGAATAATCGGGCTTCATCTTATGTTATTGACCTTATAGTACCATATCACCCCATTAGAGCGCTTTGCTCTCAGACTGCTTACTTGTTGTTCCTAGAGTATTTAAAAGTAAATTAGGAACCAGAGCCTTCAGTTTTAAGACCCTTCTTCTGTGGAACCAGGTTCTAATTTGGATTCAACAAACATACACCATCTAACTTTAAGATTAGGCTTAAAACTTTCCTTTTTGCTAGAGCATATAGTTAGGGCTGGATCAGGTGACCCTGAATCCTCCCTTAGTTATGCTGCAACAGGTCTAGGCTGCTGGGGGATTCCCATGATGCATTGAGTATTTCTTCTTCAGTCACCTTTCTCACTCATTATGTGTTTGTACTCCTCCCTGCATTGAATCATTACTTATTATTAAACTCTGGCTCTCTTCCACAGCATGTCTTTTATCCTGGCTTCCTCTCCTCACCCCAACCAGTCACAGCAGATGGCCCCTCCTCATTGAGTCTAGTTCTACTGCTAGTTTTCCCTTCCAAAGTGCTTGCTCACAGGGCGTCATATGATTGTTGTGATTTACTCTGTTGTATTATTGTATGGTCTACCTTAAAATCTAAAGCACCTTGAGGTGACTGTTGTTGTGATTTGGTGCTGTATAAATAAAACTGACTTGAAGTATGAGAGTATAAAAGCAAGTATAAAAGCTAAACAAGGTAAAAATAGACTAAGATGGAATCATGATGAAGGGTATGCAATTTTTCATGGTGGGTTTCAAAGAGTAGGTACTGGTGTGTGCACTTCCACGGATGATCTGATATCCTCGTGTTGGTGTTGTTCCCAGATCATCATGAAAATGTTGTTCCAGGTTCAACATTGCAAGTGACCAATCACATTATTGTGACGTTATTCTTTTGCGCACCAACCCATTCGTGCATTTATGAAATTCCAATTTTGCAAGGACAATATCAATTCTGCTTAGCGTTTATTAAAGGGTTAGGGTTAGGGTCCGTTGATCGGCGGACAAAGGCGGTTTCTCGCAGCTTAAGTACAGTTTTTTGTTTTACGCCGGTTTTTCCCGAAGTCGCAAAAGTATGACATCACAACATTCTGATTGGTCACTTGCAATGTTGATCCTGGAACAACCTTTAGTATGATGATCTGGGAACAACACCAACACGAGGATATCAGATCGTGCGCACTTCCACACAGTCTAGAAATGGCACACTACTATCCTTTGTATCTTTTCTAGTGAACCTTATGTTTCTATCCACTAAGTTGATGTGAACAGTGAAGGCTTCTGAGACAAGGCTAATCAAAAGGTATTGGCTGAAGCATTTGCTTATTACGCCAACCCTTTTAACAAAAGATCTTTTAGCATGCAGCTCCTGTACACAGGGCTCGAAGCAAATAATAAAACAAAGCAAAAACAAAACAAACAAACAAACAAACAAGAAAAAAACAAAAAAACAAAAAACTTTCCACCTTAGTAAGTAACTACATCAAAGCAAAAGAATCAAGAGGTTTTTTTGTTTTTTGTTTTTGTTTTTTTTTTGCTCTTTTCATTCTTGATATATATATTTTTCTAATACTCTATTTTTAAACATATTTTTAAACAAGGAAAATGAACTACACCTTTTTAAATCACTGTCATAACTATTCCACAGGTTAACTCCTCTAACAGAAACACATCTCTGCTTTATATTTGTCCTTATCTTGTTTTTTTTAAAGAAATCTGTTCCCCTTAAGTCATATTGACTCTCTCTGACTTTGAACAGCTTCTGAGTACTGGGGCAAAGCAAGTTATTTTGTGCTTTATACATTATCTGTGCCATTTTATATTCAACTAAATCATAAAATTTCAGGGTATTCAGATTAATAAACAAAATGTTAGTTGGTTCTATATAGTTTGATTGGTTTATAATTCTTCTTCTTCTACTTCTACTTCTTGGGTTTTGATTTTGACCCAGGTGTAATCCACGTATCTGTACCAGTGGCTAGATGCAGTTCCTTTGAAAGAGCCAAGAGCTTTACTTTCCACTTCCTCCATGTAAAGGTTGACTACAATGGGTGACACATAAGCCCATGGCACATTGGTGTTTTTGTCTGTAGAAACCCTTGTTGTGGTGGTTAGGCAGAGTGTCCAAATCTGATCGGGGTAAAGCTGGTTCTGTTTTCTAAGGAGCTGACTTGCTGTAGTGATGTTCTCACAGTCTCCACTGCCTCTGTTGTAGGTATGCAACTGAAGAGAGAGAGAGAGAAACCACATCAAAGCACACTATGGTTTCATCTGCTATTGCAGTGAAGTCAGTATTTGATGTGATGGAATGTGTTACCCAAAAGGGGAGCTCGGACAGTGGTGAGGTGCTTGGAAAAATTGTAAGTGGCTGAGTTTATACTGCTAACAATGGGTCTGAGTGGGACTCTTCTTGAGGATCTTCGGAAGTCCATATATACAGGGTATTGTATCCCCTGGGTACAGACGGTGGTATGCAGTTAATTACTTATTGCTGTTTTTGTGGCTGTGATGACATCCACCATGGGTGGCTGTTGTGGAGAAATTGCAAAATTAAGTCATTTGGCTAGTAACTTCTTTTCAGATTCAGTGAAGAAAAGCTGTGATTTAGGGGAATGACTGGCAAGCCTGATTAATAACGTGTATTTTGTCCACTTTCTGTTTCTGACATGATAAAAATAATAGTCAAATTTTAGTAATGAATTTACTTGTGTACCATACCTCACATGGCCAGACTCAAATGCAGGACTCAGTTCAGTGAAGGTTTATTTACAGTTCACAAGCCCAATATGTACAATATGTCTGATAATTTCTTCATCTACTTTTCCTGACTGTCTTCCGTTGTGGTGTCCTCCTGTTTTTGTCTGTACGGTCTACGTATCGACTCGGGATGATACGTTTTTGTTCGCAATGTACGGAATTTATGAAATTGTCTGTCTTTTCATATAATTTGTTGGGCCTGCTGAGCCTTTCCACAAACTTAGAAACTTCTTCTTAAATCAGGGAGGGTAGGAGTGTTTTGAATCCCTGCAGACTTTGATTGATCTTATTCTGGAGTGTATCGATAATGAAATGGACCTGTCTTATCCATTCAGTTAGAAGTCGGTGTGTGCTCTCCATAGAATCAACTTTGTTCTTTTCACCTGTCCCGTGTGGTTCTTTGCCATCAGAATTATTGTCTAAAGGCCAAGAAAGATGCCCAATGGATTTACTTTACCAAATGGACCATTTGGAATCAACTTTGTTCTATGTCCCCTGACCATGGATCCAATTTGCAAACTCTTGTCTATCTGCTTTGTCTTCATCTTAGGTTAAAGCCTTAATGCCCACTCACAACTTGCATCAGTTGATCTCAGTAAGTCACATGATAGGGTGAGTAAAGGTTGCACAATGGTTCCACCTGAAACCTCTGAAGATAATGACCCACACCTTTTTCACACCATGGCTCATATGATGAGGCACATGACCATAGTAGGTCAACAGTCCTCTTAAGGGACAACTCAAATTAGGGTTTAAATACCTGGGACTCTCCACCATTTGGTCTAATACTTGAATAAGCTTCTCTGATAAGAGGTGAAGCATCGTCAAGAAACTTAAAGAAGTCCACTCGCTTTTCTTTCCGAGCTCCTTAGATTACCATGACCTGGATGACTACTAATGTGTTCAGCATGCCAGAGCACATGGAGGTATTCATTAGGTACATCAAGGTGTGGCTCTGGTATTTAGCCTTACCTCAGTTTGAGAACTGAAACAATCCGTTTTCATATCAGGGTTTGGAAAACATAGTATTTACAATTAGCAGCAGTGCATGTCTAACCTTCCCGACAATCCTATGAACCACCAGTCATTGTGTAAAGTTCAGTAAAAATATACATATTTTAAGTCAGAAGGCTTAATTTTTTAGCTGTAACCTAAACACACCCACAAGCTGCAGGAACGCACAAACCCATGAAAAGGTTGTAAAATAGTTTTCTTTACCATCAATAAGAATACAGTTTAGTTCGAGATGAACCTTCTAAAATGCAACATTTACCTAACTTCTTAAAAACACCAAAGGCAGAATGAAGCTCATCTCTAGGCAAAAAAAACAAAAAAAACAAAAACGTGTGTATGTCATCACTTCAATGTTTCACCTTTTCTATATGTGTAGATTGATGAATGTATGGTGTCTGACAGCAGAAAGATGCTTTTATTAATACTGCCAAAGGGGTAAAGTTTTTCACTGGTAAGGTTTTCTGCTCACCTTAATTCTGAGTTTGAAGCATGCACTTACAAGTACGATTAATGACATACTTGTTTGCGTGCCAAAATGCAAATTTCTGGAAGGTTGTTATGAAAATGAAAAACTTTCAGGATGTATGCACAACACTGACTAGATTGATGAGTGATGCAGGGAGTGACTTTATTCAGGAGTTAAATATTTTAAAATGCATGAAGCATGTTTTTTTAAAGGATTTTTACATATTTAGTATCTTCTTTTAGCTATTACTGTAATATTCTGTAATATGTATAACATGTTGATCCTGAACGTAGCTCATTGCTATAATTCAGTATTGGATTTGGATTAGTCCTTTATCCTTTTTGGTAACCGGACCCCAGTGCACTATGGGAAGTCTTGCAGGAAGCGAACCACTGCCCAAGAGTCACTGTAATGACTCCCAACATTGTTAATAAAAGTTAAACCTTGGTACGTCCAGAACCTTAGAGTATACAGCACAAAACAAGGCAGTTAGTACATGAACGGCGCTAATACGTTAACAAGCTAACTGCACGCAGCCCCAGCACGGGGAGTTCTGCGTTAACTCGCTAACGGAGGATTGCCGCATTAATGCGGTAATGGCGTTAATGTCATTTTAACGAGATTAACGGTGACGGCACTAATTTATATGAAAAAAAGGGGACAATTTAGCACCTTGCAAAGTAAATTATAGGCATGTATTATTAAACCTTTGTGGAAATATCATAATACATCATGCATATTTCAACTTCAACAAAAGGTGTTTTCGGTTAATGAATGCTAAAAATGAGTCTTTTTATCCCATTGCTAGGTGGGTCCTGGGCAATGTGATGACATATCTGGTGTAGAAAAGTACTTTTAGGGGTCTAAGATGTACCTGTGTGCCAAGTTTGACTGCTGAACTTCAGATTTTTTCGGAAGGAGTTTGTGGACAAAAAAACAATCAAGTACACAGGCAGTAATTTTGTGCATTAAAGTAACATCCACTTGTTTCGGTGAGTGAAACATTAATTTCAGAGTTATATTTTGCACTTTGCTATTACATCATCTGGAGAAAAACAAAATCTTGGCATCATTTTACACACATTTTCCTAATTTAGCCTGACACTTTGAGCTTCTTTGGAGACCCTGTCTTGAATTCAAAACAAACTTCTGTGGGTTTGAACCGTGCCTAGAAACATGACTCATGATGGACTTGCTGCAGTCCACGGGGAAGATGAGGTAAGATCAGCCATTGCCTTAATGAAACATTTTTTTTTTTCTGTATATGAAATTTATTGTGCATATGAACAATTAGCTTGTTTTTCATTTATAACATTCCGCCAAAGAAAACATCTCACATAAGATTTTGCTTTATGATTTCTGACAGGTCATATTGTATAACTGTAAACTTTATCTGCTTTTGGCAAGGAAACACACCATGCTAAGAGCACTACCACTGAGCAGAGAGGAAATAACAGACTGAAAATCTGGACCACAAAAGCACAGGGAATCCCATCGACGTGGCTCATGACTCTCAGAAACTGCTGGGGGAGGGGAGAACTGTTGGTCAAAAGCTAATGACAGAAAAGAGTGAAAAAGTGCCTTTACACTCCTATTACTAGCCACACAAGGATAACTCCTATATGTAATGTTTGTAAATTAAGTAACCTCCTAGCATACAGAATCCTGCATTTCCTCCAGTTATGGGCATGCTAAATGAAGTTTTTATCAAAGTTTTAACCCTAGTTTCATTAATGAATTTTAAGTACCAAGTCCAAGACAAGATAAACCTGGCATCATCACACAGTTAATGTTTAGCACGCATTTCTAAAAAAAAGTTCCACTGGTTTGAGTTATTAAATTATTATTTGCATTCAATGATGATCTTGGAAGTCATTAACTTTTGGAGTAAATTCATATGTGGATCTGAATGCAGGATTTTTGGGAGGATTCCTCATCATAGCATGCCAGAGAAAATGCATTTTTGCATCATAAAAAAATGCATAAAATAGAAAGGAAGTAAGAAAATTTGGAGACATCACAGACTAATCTAAACTAAATAAAATATTATCACCTTTACACATTAAATTTCATTCGTATCTTAAATGCCCATGCAATGCACTGATAGCATTCAAAGTGGGTTCAGGAATTTTTGGTCAAGTGTCTAATATAATCCAATCCAAAATACAGTCTGGAAGGAGGTATAATTGTTGAATGGTATCTTAATTTGCTGTACTTTAAGATCTCAAGACCTTGAGACCATAAACCTGGTCAGGGTTATAGTCTGCATTTTGAGTTTGCCTCATAGCAGCAAAGCCTTAAAGCTCAAAGCTGTCACTAACGCCAAGAGAAATAAAACAAAGAGTGTTAAACAGCTGTGCAGTGTTTAGAGCTTGTGTTCCACAGGAAAACACAATTGTAGCATCAGTCATAACAGATTTTATAAACTTCTATTAAGACAATTTGTTCTTGGTATTTAAAGTAGCAGTATGAAACATTTTAATGTGTTTGTAAGTTCACACTGTCCCTAGGTTTGTAGGTTCCAAAAATACAGAAACAATGCTTAGTGTTACATGGAGGAAAGACGCTTCCTTTTAATTTTGTAAAATGTAAAATTTCCTGTTGTACAGTATAGGCTAAAAGTGTTATCCCATTCACAATGTAGTCAGTATGAAATAGTTAATATCCTTATTTTATCATGCATGGAAGCTCTTCTGCAAGCCAAGGCTCATGAAAACTAGGGCATTTCACAATATTTGGGTTGGCCCAGGTAATGAAAGGTGCTGGACTTCAATGTGATGAGCTGCTTTGAAGAAGAATGATAAATATCCTCAGGTGTCTGCTGTCAGGTTGTAAATCAGAAACAATGAACGAGGTCAAATGTATAGTGAGTTCATGCACTGCTGAAACCCCTCCAGAAACAAAATGTACTGACAATGTTTTTCAGTGATGTTTCAGTAAAACGAAGAGAATAAACTAATCACCGGATGTCACAGTTCTTGTTTACCAGATCTCCTGTGTCCACCTGCCAGTGTTGGATAAACTATGCAGAAAGTGGTTCATTCTTTTGATCCTTGTGCACAAAGCCAACTATGACATTTGGAGAAAAAAAAACCATGAGATTACAGCTTCCTTTGGTCAAACTAGTCAAAAAGTTTTGTTTTACTTTTTGTTTTTCACGTGTAGATACTAAATGCCAATTCAGTGCTAAAAGAATCTATGAATGTCACAACGACATCTCTGAAAAATATTTATTACATAGGAGCCTTGAGTTGGAAAGTAGTTTGGGAAAAAGTGAAGTGCATTGAAATTTAGTAAAAAAAAATCCAGATTTTTCTCTGAATAGGACAAAATGAACTGCCCATAAACACACTTAATTTGCAATTCCAAGGAACTGTGTGTGTTTTTGTGTGTGAAATACTTGTATATCCTCAGGTTGTGTAATTGCCACTTAATCATTACAATGATTTGCATGCCTAGTTAGTAATTCTACTATAAATATTCAGTCACACACATGAAACTGATTAAGGCATAATGAAAACAATGAAAACAGCCGATATGTGCATAAAATATAATATCTGTCTCGGTAACTAGAAATATTTTTGAAAAAGTAGTATAGTTACAGACCACTGAACTGAAGACCATTTCTTATATAGTTAAACCTATACATTTTTTAACAGCAATATTTTCTCAGTTGGTCTCCATACGCCACCACAGTGTATTATAAATCAAACAGCCAAGATGCGCCTGACAAGCAGACTTTCAGTTTAATTTCAATTTATTGTTTAGCAATTACATCCATTTTTATTTATACATAGTCCTTCATTTTCAAAGGCTCAAAATTATTTGGAGAAACAAATATAAGTCCAGTCCAGTCCAGAATCCATGGTCATCAAAAATCTAATGATTTCTCTCTTGAGATGCTTTCTTAGGACTTCACTTCATCTCCAGCTGTTGCTATTTTGTAGATGTCTACCTTCAGTTGTGTCTTGAGTAACTATAGATTATGACCTGCTGGGTTGAAATCTTTGGCAATGCCTTCTTTACCTTGAGAAATTTTTCGCTTTTCCAGTATATTTGTGGGTCATTATCCATTTACACTGCGAAGTGGCTTCCAGTCAGTTATTATAAGCAGTCACATCAGTTAATACAAATCATTGAATAAAGCTGGAAGTTTTCACTTCAGTCTAATCTTGACTGCCATTTAAAATCCACTGTGGTTGTGTAAAGAAGAAAAAAACAAGAAAGACGTGTCATTCAGACCCAACTGTATTTTGTCAAGCATCAAATACTTCTATTATGTGATTTAGGTCTTTAATCCAGTACCATAAATGTCCTGTAATAGCTTTTTTTTTTTTGTACTTGAAAGCAATAGTTATTGCTTTCAAGTACAACAGTCTAAGAAATTTAGCATCTGTTGCAGAAACTATGCCACTCAGTCTCCATTGAATATTTGGGAATTACTGAGTTAAGCACATGATAATAGCTATTTTTGTTTTTCTGCATTGTGCTGCAGTTGTTTCAAAGTTGGCTTTTGCAGCTTGGGGTCCTTAAGGGAATATGGAGTAATCAGTCACAGTTATTGTCAGTGACTGACAGAAGAAAGATAATCCACATGTGCTTTTCATTTGAGGAATTATCTGCACTAGACCAAAATGGAGTAATTGAAAACATAAAGGCATATTTATTTCTGGAGTAAAATAATGAATACATTTCAGGAAATACTGATCTACAACCATTTGAATAATAAACATGGTGAAATATTAATGTTGTTAAAGACCAGAAGTCTGCTTTTTTCTGTAATACTTGAGCTTATAATAATTTGCCTACCATGTCAATTTTATCTTCCTCAATCTCTTTCTGACTTCTCCACAGCTGCTGCCTCCTGTGACTGTAAGGCCTGGTTACTAGTTATTGCTGGTACTACAGTTTATGGTGCAGCAGCTGCTATCATGTTGGCTAATTTAACTGCATCTGTTTTTACTTGTGATATCTTCAATAAGATTTAATATTAGGGACTAATACCAAAAAAGTCAGCAGTAGTTTATGATTTTCTGGTCAGTATTGAGATTATAGAGCAAGGGAACCAAAGGCTGTTTTCCCAGACTTCTGTGCAACCAGTTGCCGCTTGCTTTTCACTTTTCAGGATCAATTTACATGCCAGTAATATTAAACTGTTGAGAATTATTTTGTGGATAGTCTTCAGCTGTACTGAGAGAAGCTCCAAAGAGCTGGCTGTTCAGATTTTCTGGTAAGTAACCTGAATTTTTGTTTAAGCCTGCTTTTGCTAGCCTGAATTAGCATCTGACTTAGCATCTAATGGATTATGGGTATACCTTGCAAATCAAGCTAGCTAGTCAGAACTATTGATAGAACTACTGAGAAACAGAACTTAGGTACATACAGATAACTTATTTTAAAAAATACACATACATACATACACAACTAGACATTCACATGTGCTTAAGAAAGTGAAACTGGTCAGAGTTGTTTCTTAAAAATATTGCACTTGTGTACCAAAATTTGTATAGAATTAAAAATGAATAGTATTGCACCAGGTTTAGACTGACATAGCGTGTTATTGATTTATTTTGTTTCATGTCAGAGTTCCCAGCTGAATTTGGCATAAAAAATATTTCTTGATTGTGTAGTGCTTGCTTTGGACCTAGAACATTTGCCTGAGGGCAAGCATTTAAACAGATGATAGGCATGATGAGTTGTAGCCTTTAGGTTTCAGTCTACTTTCTGCAGGCAGCTCGATTTGTATGCATCATCAAGAGCAGGCAGCTGTGTGTTGGTAATGTTTTGTGCAGTTTTTATGAGTCTCTTTAGATCTCTTTCTTATCCGCAAGAGAGCTGTTATCTTACCATATGTCAATGTCCTTTAAAAATGACAACAACACTTTTCAGCCAAACTGCCAAACTCAAAGCTGAGTGATACCACAGTGGCAACAATTTTTTATGCCTTTATTGCTTTTTTATGTTTTATTCAAGTTTTCTAAAGTTTTTCTCTTTACTGCAGTGTTTTGCAGTAATAAAATATAAAAGCAGGTATAGTGCGTATATGGTGTAGCCAAATTCTAATGTTATTGCCTCTGTGTAAAGAGATTTGTGTAATTATATTCGAGGGTTTTTTTTTTAACCAAGACATCTGTGAGTGTTCAGTGCCAGATTTTTCCTCATTCAGTTCAAAAGTGCAATGTCTTTGGGCCAAGTGAAAATTATGTTGCTATTTGGAATGACATTGGCCCATTTTGTATCCAGTTTTAACATTTCAAAGCACACCCTTAGTAACATGAGTAATTCCAATATTTCCTTGAACTCATGTTATACAATGTAAATAGCTACTGCTTTGCACTTAATAAATAATAAATATCCCGATTTTGTGGACACTTAGCATTACCATAGCCTTACCTTATAGTTATACATCTGATATTTGATATAGTTATATCAAACTTTTTTTATGGGCTTTTTACTTAGCTCTTAAAATGTATTTAGTTCTCTAAAAAAATCTTTAAGAATCCAATTGTTAAAAATCTTGTGGTACATATTCAACTATGTTCATTAGTCTGTGTGTGTCTGCTATTTAATTATGAGCAGATACAGCTTTTAGAACTGACTCGTGCAGCTGAATTACATTAAAGTGGGGAGAAAGAAAGAAAACAATGGCATTCATCGATGTTTGAAGTGTTCATTCTATGTGAAATCTGTTCTTTTACAATGTACTATAATGGTATTCTCATGCATCTTTTGGCCAGACAGTGTTTTATGTGAAACCTTGGCATTTATCATCAAACACAATCTGCTTGTGAATAGACATGAATATAAGATTGGATCCATCGAAATGTCATTAACACTGATAACTATGTTGTTGTGTAAATTAAAGCTGTTTTTGTTTTTAAATTTATGGATAATTAAAACTAAGTTCTAATTAAAGACATGTGGGTTTGGAAGTTCTCAAAAGCATACTTATGTAACATACATTTTGAGAAAAACACTATCTTGTGAAGCAAGAGAGCAAATAAAACTCTTGGAAAAAGATTCTCACAAAACCGTCTGATTTAAATTGACAGAAAATTATAACTGTGCTCAATTTATGTTGTTTTGGCAATTATTCCTGTTTGTCTGTCAGTTTGAATGATTATGTAACTTCTGAATCTGCTTTTCTTTATGAAATATACCGCAAAGATGGAAAATAAGTCATTGTGCGCTAAGCCTTAGATGACCTACATTACTGTTGGGCTTAATAGTCTTAGTTTTGTACCCATACAAGGTAAAAATAAAATAAAATGCAAAAAACAATGAAGAAACTATGATTGTACTTTGTACATAATGCTCACCTGTACTCGGAATCTCATGTGAATACCTTTAAATTGTACTTTGTGAGGGCCAAGTCTATACACGATGGGGCTGCAGTTGAACTTCATCAAACACATTCAGAGTTCCAGAAATATGACAGCTTGTTGGAGCCAGTGCTGCTTTCATGCAGCTGCATCCAGGCAACCTCTGATATGCACATTTTCTGGACTGGAGTGTTTTGGTAGAGTGGCTGATGGGGATCAGTTAAAACTGAGAGAAACTTTCCATTAGATTCTACATTTATTGGTCAGATAGGGTTTGTCATATACATTTCATTGTATTATTGTTACATCTTAAATACTAATGTCCCTGCAGTTCTGCGATCATTAAAAATTGATAAGCCCTGGTTAGTAAAGTAAAATATGATAATAACAGCTAAAGAAAAAACTTTTAAAGAACAGAGAACAGAAAGAAAAAAGTTTAAAAATGGTGTTCAAAATTTGTAACCTGGTTACAATGCTGGTTTATTTCAAGCACAGATGACCCATGTTATTAGGAGAATCTGACAAAAGTCAACACAACAAAACTAGGTACAAGTGTCTGAAAGCTTATTAAAGGGATGCTGCACATGAATTTGCCAACTCGGTTGTTTTGTTTATGGATGAGAAGACAGTTGCTTTTTGGTGATGAGCAGTGGAAACTGTTGTACTAAGTCAAGTGAAATTGGAGACTGTTGTTATTGACAAGAACAGTCTTATAAATGACCAAATAATTGATTGGTAGATCGCTGCTGAAGAGAGCATGGAAAAACACAAGGCAAATGGAAAAGTAACATGATCCCGCACCAGATGTTTTCAGAAGTTGTAAATGTATAAAATAGTGCCCACTGTGAGTCTGACTGCAGAATGTATTAAACTTTATCTGTAGCTAGGTTTGCATGTTACTGTAGGTTACACTTTCTAGATAAAATAGAAATAGATAAAATGGTTTTTTTTAATGTTTTTTATTTTTGATGTAAAAAATGTTTCTTTTTTATGGCTCAAATCCATGAAGATAATATCAACATAATCCCACACGGTACCTAAAATGTGCTGCACTGCTGAATTTGAGACATTCAGTTTTAATCCCCTTGTAAATAACACAAATGAAGGTTCTTTGTATTTCTTTCAATGTGCTGAAAGAAACAACATCAACAATGTGAACTAAAAATGTGTTTAATTTCTATTAGGTAAGTAAGAAAAATGTAGCAAGCCGACACAAGTGAGCAGCTTCTATAGTGCAAGCAATCCTGTCAAACATTCAGTAATGAAACCTGTCATCTAAAATTATAAAAAGTTGCCTCACAGTTCTACTTCAATGCAAATGAACTTTTGACAGTTCATTACTTGTTAAAACAGCCACAGAGTACAGATGTGAGCAGGTTTTAGGCCATATGGTGCAGGTCTCGCTCTACAGGAAATACTAAGATATTATTTGTGCTTCTTTGCTTGGTAGACAAATATTATTTTTGATTTTCCACAAGCTACTGACTGCATGAGCAGTTGTGATGCGTCACTTGGGCTGTCATTAGGGATGTTTTGGGGAAAACAACATATAAATGGCAAAACACTGATTATTTGTATGATTTCATCATATCAGGCCATGTGAACCAGCTGCCTGGATCACCAAAGCTTGTTGACGATTCCTGTAAATGATTTCTGATGTGAAATAACAGATAAGAAAAAAAAAAGTTTTATATTTTGCCATGTCTGTTTTGTGTGTTGCAAAAGTTTCTTGGCTGCTTGAGGTTTTAAACCGTTTTAGTGCACCCAAGAAGCCATAAACTGCACTGAGGATTTTTTTCTCATAAAACAATAATGCAGAAGCTGGTGCTGACCCAAATATCTGGACATAACAGCAAACATAATGTCCCTGTAACCTCGGGGAAGTATCTCAGCTGCATTCACACATAAAAAAACACATGTTACTTACATATTCTTTTGACAAATGAAATTCAGCAATGCATTTTGAAATGAAATGTAAGTAATTTGCAACTGATGCCAATGTTACAATTTTTTTTTTTTTTATCATATTTTGTAGTTTTCATAAATTATTTGTAGTTTTTTAGTTAGACTAAAAGGCAGTTGACTCTTCTTGAAAATGAGGATAATGCAGTTATTTTTTAAACCAATTTTGATGTTTATTTTGTACAGACTCCAAACTGCCTGGATCCTTTTAAACTGGCAGATGCATGGCTAAACCACTGAAAATAATGACTCATAGGTTTTAGTATCTACAGTTCTGTTTCCAATAAGTTGTACTGCTGTTTAGACTTTACAACTCTTTTAAACCCTCTTTTAGAAGAAGGTAGAAGAAATGCTGCTACCCATACTGCCATAATCCACGCATATAGAGGAGCATGACTCAGGACCATCATAATGTTAAACATTTAACAGGCTAACAAAAGCAGAATTAGCATACTTTAAAAAAGTTATGTTGTTTGTGTACTGTTTTCTCTCTAATTTTATGGTCAAACCTTTGTGGAGTAAAGAATTTTTTTCCAAGCACAAATTTAGTTTTAACATCTCAATGAAACAAAACTTACCATTTAAGAATTTTGCAAAGACTTCAAAATGAGACAATCTCCACTAATGCCCTGTTCAAACAGGCATATTTATCTCAACGAAAGCACTTTATTGGAAGATGTTTGGAAAATAGAAGGCAAAGCCAAAAGCATTCAGCTACATCATTCCAAATGATAGAGAGAGAGACAAATTTACATTACAATTTAAACAATACACAGAGAAAAAAAATAAAAAATACAGTTAAAGTCAGAAAACATGTTTTTAAAAAAAAAAAAAAAAAAAATCTTTATCATGCTTAGATTTTGAAATTTTCCAGGCAGCTTTTAACCTCTTTGCGTTAAGCAAAGTCATAGAGAAGCTCAAAATTGAAGTATTTTATTGTAAATCTAATGAATGAATGCATTCAGACTATCCTATAGCTGCTTTGACTTTCTGTGTATTTAAAATCATGCTGAAATATTCATGTGAACTTGCTTTATATACATTCAAAGCACCATTAAAGTGTTTAAGAGAGTAGTTTTTTTTGTCAGGTATACCTATTACAGTATGAATTTTAGGCACAGCCCTTGTATTAAAACACCAACTTTAAAATCTGGGTTTGACGTCTCTTTCTGCTTTTAGCCAGGAGGTGTTCTCATCGGCTTGTGCTCAGTCCCTTCCCCTCCTCCTGCCGCCAGCTGGAAGAAAAGAGAACAATAAATATTTGTCAGTCATGTGGATTCGATTGTTGTCTAAGTCTAAAAGATATACTGTGCTGAAGTTTGGCATCCAAACTCTCATCACTTCCCAGATGGAAACATCAAGCACATGGAGCAGGAGTGATGATGATGACTTCCCCTCTTGGGAAGTGTATAGTCTCAGAAACTATACAGATGGATGCCTACTGGATGTGGGTCTCACAAAATGTTGTATAACAGCCACTGAAGCAACACATTTCTGCATAGCTTTTGAGGAGAGCATTGTGGCAGCAAGCATGACAGCAGATGAGCAAAGAGACTGCAGCTGGAATAAAGGAATGTTGATTTTTGGGGAATTGTATTTGCATCTTTCTTGTTGAAAGTTAGATGAGAAGACTGATACCATTACTGTATGCTGAAGCTATAGCAGCTGGCTTAACTAAGTACAAACCCAGAAATAACTAGCCTAGGTCTGTACCAGCACCAGTTAACGAATTGTCATCTGTTTAATCTGTACAAAATTGGAATTCTGAAACACCACGTGGTTTTACAGAAGGCTTTGTGCAGGACTATATTTTCTTGGCATTACAGTGTGATTGCCAGCCATCTCTTCTGTCTGTGTTAAACTAAGCTAATGGGCTGCTGGCCCTCTCAATCCATAAATGAGAGTGTTATCAGTTTTCTTATCAAACCTTTAACAAAGAGTGAGTAGTGTAAGCAGATTTCCCAAAATGTCAAACTATTCCTGTAAATTCAAATTCAAATTCAAATTTTTATTTGTCACACACACAACCATACACAGTATGACATGAGGTGAAATGCTTGTAGCTGTGCAATGCCCGACCATAGGTACCATAGGTGCCAAAGTGATTGCAGGGATGTGTTGGACATGGTACAAGAAGAGAATGGAGCATAATTGAAGCCAAAGTGTTAAAGTGACAGTCTAAACTATCTCACACTGTGCTGGATTAATTACAATTCCAGGTCTCATTTCTTTCTGTCTTTCTTTCTATTTCTTTTTCCTTCTTCTTTCTTTCTTTATTTTTTACCTACAACTCTTCTGGGATTAGTTCCTCTGGAACTGCCTTCTATAAAGGCAAAACAAACACACAAATCACACACATTATTTATGAATTATTTTCCTGCTTTCCACTTCCTAGAGACTTGGGGAAAAAAACTCACTTTGGATTAATTTGGTAAGCCTTGATGTGTCAAGATCGCTGGTGGAAACTTCTGAAAGATCAACTCCTGATGGAAAAATGAAAGTATCTTTAAAGTGATGCTAGAATATTTGGCAAAAAATATCAGATAAGCGTGATAACACATCAATTCTAACTAACTACTGTTTAATGAGATTTAAAGTCTATTATATGTATTTAAAAGTCACCTATGATGTGTGTATAAATTCTCTTTGTTATATTCTATATTATTTTATTTGTGATAGCTAAATTCGGAGAGATCTAATCTAATCTAATCTAAAATCAAATCTAACAATAATTTATTAATATTATTAATTAATAATCACACAAACAATCCTTATTTTTAAGTTTCCAAAGCATTTCACTGACCTTCCAGATCAATGTTGCTGGTACCAGTGCTGACTGAGTATTGAGGCCCTGGAAACAACAGCATTTGTGAGTTCTGAATATGAAGTCATATGATTGTGTTTTACATTTAAGAAATACTTACCAGAGACCACCCTGGTAACCTTTTGGACGGGGTTCTGCCTTTCAATCACCCTGGTAACCTTTTGGACAGGGTTCTGCGTTTCAATCACCCTGGTAACCTTTTGGATGGGTTTCTGCTTTTCAATCACCCTGGTAACCGTTTTGACGACGGGTTCCCTTTGAATGACCCTTGTCACTTCTTTTACCCCAGGAAGTGTAAAAAAGCAAAGAAGCCATGTTTTACTACACCGAAATCAAGAGTGCACAGCATTGTACACTGATCAACTTCTGTACAGCCAACACACACAAAAAATAGTTTCAGTGGATCCAAAAATTTCCATGAAAGAAAAGGCGATTCCTAATCAAAGGATATCTGCTAATATAATTGTGATATAATTTTCTACAGCTTTATGATTTGCTTTAGCACAGCTTTATTTTAAATACATGTGACTATTACATCAGTGATATATAAATACTGTGTTTCAAAATTTGTAATTAACTAGCTTTCAGTGCATGACTGCATGTAAACTGACAAGTTTGGCTACATAAAGTGCACAGTGAATTCCTGGATGGTAATCACATAAAGATTCCCATTGTTTTTAATGTACACTGTACCCTCCCTGCCCTCACTGTTCACCATCTTGACTACCTTAATGGAAATGGAGCGATACTAAACAATTTTTGGCAAGTGGAAAGAAGAAATGTCAATGGATTGATGAATGCTAATCTTAGCTAACTGCCTAATGTTTTTTTTTTCTCAGGCAGTGACAGGTATTGTGTGAGTGCCTCAGGATGGGGCGTTGAACAGTTTGCAGAATGTGGTAGCTAGATCAGCAGTCATAATTAAATATTACATGTTGTCATTAGATAAGGAATATATTGTTTTTATTTTTTCCACTGGTCTTTTGAAATTCCTCAGTTTTGTGCTTGCAACAGTTTTATTAAATATAACTGGTCATACTTCACTGATTAGGAATCACATGATGTTGATATTCTTTAATCACCATTACTAATCACCCATGTTTGCCTACTGGTGGTGGTCAGAGGGCCCGGTGGCGCCAGTGTCGGGCAGCCTCGCCTCTGTCAGTGCGCCCCAGGGCAGCTGTGGCTACAATGTAGCTTACCATCGCCAGTGTGTGAATGTGTGTGTGAATGGGTGAATGACTGAATGTAGTGTGAAGCGCTTTGGGGTCCTTAGGGACTAGAAAAGCACTATACAAATGCAGGCCAGGCCATTTACTATACTTTCCTGAATGACACAAGTGACAGTCCTCTATAATAACAACAGGAAATACAGAGTTATTAATGACATTGAAACATGCAAACTACTTACTCAAAAATGTAAGGGGAATTTCCTGATATCTGAATCCAGAAATGTACTGTAAAAAAGTAAATACAATTGTTAAAGCATATTAAATGTCTATGCTGCATAATAAAGCATATAATTGTTCAGCTCAGCTGAAAAATAAAAATAATTAACAACAATAATGTTCAATCAGAACCATTTTACTAAAATGACCACTAGCATAATCTTCATTGTATGTTCTATTTCTTATACTTTAGATGGAATCATAACAATTTTGTTACGACTTAAATAAAGAATAAAAAACTGCACTAGACCCAACCCAACATCTCGAGAACTTTAATAACAAAAAATAAATTAACCTTAAATGTAATATAAGAGATGAGCTTCGTCAGAACCATCTGGAGTTCCTGGGATCCAATAGGGATATCTACAAGACAGCACAGGGCGTTGACCGCAATTAGGTATTTACAGTTATCACGTTTCTTGACAGAGTTATAAGACAATAACTGGATGAAAGTTTTACCTTCAGGATACAACAGCTTGTTCACAAAGTGAATGACTCCATTTGTGGCCATCATATCAGCCTCAGGGACTTGAACAGAATTAACCTTCATAGTGTTGTTTGCCTGAGGACAACCATTTCAAACAGTTACAGACAAGAAAACCATAAAGTGTTGGGTGTGAATGAAACCACATACTAAAATATGAAGAATAATCTCTGTCCCACATTAAATATCATTAGCTTACTGGAGTCACTGAGTTTCAAAGTGGACAATGACTTTTAATCAGACAGTATTCATGGACACTACCATATAAAACAGTTTTACTGAATACTTAACTCTTTATGATTACATTAAAAAAAAAGAAAAAAAAAAGGGATTTATCTGAGGTATAAGGTTTAATAGATCAAGATATATAGTTTCCATCTGGATGCACAAAATACCTACAACTAGGATTTTAAGGTTGCTGCCCTGGAGGGACTTGAGAAGGTTTGTCACCCCAGGCTCCAAACCACCGCCAATGAAGATACCATTATTGATGTGATACAAAAGGATGGTTCTGAGTGCATTTATGTCCTCTGAAATAAAGCAAAGACACACACATAAGCTATTATTGTATTTTGTATTTCTAACTAGACTTTTACCGCGCAAAAAATAAATAGACAAAAATGTCTCGTAAACTTACTCTTCAACACAGTCATGTCTCTTTCACTTAAACCTGCAAAAGCCTTGTCGCTTGGGGCAAACAGAGTAAAGCCTCCCTCCTGTCGAAGCACGTCTGTCAAGCCAGCAGCTTGCATCAGAGACAAAAAGATCCTAAAGAGCAGAGAAGAAAACTGTAACTTGGCTGTTGTAGACGCCTCTAAGGGATGACATATTGCAGCAACAGCACTTTCCCATATGTGCCATGTGGATTTAATGTAATGATAGTCAAGATGTGGTTCGAGTATTATACTGGTTTTTAAGACCACAGTCCATTTTCATTACCATTGTACTTACTTGAACCCTCCGTTTTCTGTCAGAATCTCATACATAGTTTTTTCTGCAGGTTTCAACAGAGTCCTCATGAGATGAAGGGCCCCATTGCTTCCTTCTTTACTGCCTCGTATCAGGCAGGAATTCTCGATGCACACAGCCTGCAGATGTGAAACAAGTTGAATAAAAGAGAATAAACTTGAAGTCTCAAAGATTTGAAGATTGATTGAGGCTATTGCCTATAACAAGTCTTTAATGGCCTCCAGCTATAACTACTGGGCAAATCTTTAGAGAAGAGTACTCACTGAACGATAGATGAAGACCCGAAGAAGTTTCCCTCCGATGGTCTCCAGCTGCTGGCCATTGTACAGCTGTCCCAGAACAATCTTATTCTTTAAGATGTGGTTCTCCAGGATAATTCTGAGTAAGTCCTGATCCATGGACATTATTTCATCTGCAGAGGAAAGAAACAGTTTTATGATTCTCATTTAAAATTAATTACACCAGGAAAAAAATACATTTAAATTTAAAGCACTGGCTTCAAAAAACTATATTCTTACTACTTTGACTACCATTATCCTAAAGCAGCAACAGACATATTTTGACCAAAGTCAACTCTGTACTCATTGACCTGGCAGTTCTGCAGATAAACCACAAATAGTATCCTACAAATGACGATAAATGCTCTGTAGGTCCATGTTCACAGACAGACAGAGGGAAAGTTTATGGATTGAGCATAAAACATCATCATCTGTCACAGTTTTCCTGATTTTCTTTCACGTGTCTTATGCCAAGATAGACAATAAATAGATAAATGCACAGAATAAAAGTGACAACATTCATTGATAACGGTCACTTTTAGATTTTCTTATTGTGGAATTCTTTACATCCACTGACAAAATATTATCAATATAAATAAGATACAATTTTTCCCTAGCTGACAACAATTAATTGTTTCTTAAAACATGAGAAGCATAGCGGCTACTTTTTCCACATATGACATTAAGATTTTGCATGAATTCCCTGAAGCATTTTTTAAAAATCGACATTGCCACCTGCTGAGTGGAAAAGAGAGGAGTGCAAGTGGTATAATGAGGAGTATATGACTCACCACTAAAGACACTGTTGAATGGAGCCAGTAAAGTGTACTCTGCATCTGATCTCATGCCACCAGAAAGGCCCAGCTCGGACACCATGTCACTGAAGGTTGACTGGGAACTTCCCAACAGTTCCATTACCTGCTTAGCTTAAAGAGGTAAAGGAAATCCTGACAGTTTTAGAATATGAACTATAGCAAAAAATATTTACATATTCTTCAATATACATATTGCGTAATAAACAAGGCATGCCTGAATAGGAAGCAAAGAGGTGCTCTAACCTGAGTCTGGAACAAGTGGTTTGTCAATAATGTGGATGACACCATTGGTGGTGACAATGTCCTTCTGGCGAACCATTTTAACGCCATTGACTGTCAAGCTTTCGCCATCACAGCCAATTTCAATGTTGTTGCCCTCCAGTGTCTCATAAGAAGTGCCAGCCAGGATACCCTCAGAGCACTGGATTGAGTCCAGGAGGTGGAAAGACAGAAGAGCTGAAACAACAAAAATAAAAATAAAATAAAATAAAATATTTGAGTTAATATATGATTTAGTTGTGTAAGTAGATGTTTGTCTGATACACTGGGACATTAATGTTTTTTCCTTTGTTATACCAAAGCCAATGAGGTTATATCCAAGAAACCTGCATATCCTTTAGATCCCAATGGTCCTCTAGTGTGGGGAACTGTTCTGATCTGAGCATGGCACAGCAAATATACATGAGGAAATACAGATGAAGTACAACTTTTTACTATCTCTTGGTGCTTAGATTGATAATTATCTTGAAAGCCTTTTAGAAATTCTGATTCTTTAAGAAATCACAATGTATATCTCAACACTTTAAACAACAACAAATATTACTGATAATTATACGAGTATATTTTATGAAGATACATATAGCAGTAAAAAAAAAAGGCCATAAAAATGTCAAATTATGTGTTACATCATATGTTTTCAAACTCACAATTTAATGCTTGGCTTGAAAGAAGAAAGTTTTTCTTTTGGTTCAAGTTAGTTTTTAAAGCTAAATAAGCTCCAGATCTGTTGTGGCTTCATCTGTTTTGAATTGGAAGAAGCTCAATGCGCAACCATACTCCCAGCTACCACTACATTTCTTTTCCAGTACTTCCATCAGTAAACATCGTTCTGCTACAATTAACTTAACACTAAAAATAAGCCTTTGAAGAAGTCTGATTTACCTTTGAGGGCCTTCTTGTCACTCTGAATTCTTTCCAGCACATCGATGCCGAGCTGCTCAAAGGCTTCATTGGTCGGGGCAAAAAGAGTGTAATGTCCTGGCTGACCCAGTTTCTCCAAAAGCTCAGAATTTTGAAATAGATCCTATAAGATTATTTCACCATCAATATTATATTTAGTGAACTTCATTATACTGCAAAGCAGCATACAAAGAAAATATTCACATTATAATTGTATAATAGTAATTGTAAGTGTCTCGTATTACATCAATAAGTCGTTTACAGCGGGGTTTGCAGTTTTAGTTGTTAATCATTTTTCTCCTACCAAAGCTTGTACTCACACTCAGGGTTGTCAAGTCATCGTTAACTTCAATGACATCTTGAATAGTGTTTCCAATAGTACTGATGACGCGGTCGATGACATGCACGACTCCATTTGTGGCGATCTGGTTGGCGTAGATGATCCTGGCGCAGTTCACAGTCACAATCTGTACACAACATCTGTTTCAGTGTAATACCTCTGACAAATGGTTAATGTAACATGTTAAAATAACACAGAGTACACACCCCATTGGAGTAATGGTTAATATGGAGATCAAGGTCGTTGTACATGGAGGTGACTTTTATTCCATTCTTTAAGTCTTTGGTCAGGAGGCGCTTGTTGACCATATGATAATGAAGAGCGTTGTATAGTTCAATATTGACGTTGCTGACCAGCGCATCCCTCACTGTCTGTTAGATGAAAAAAATTTGTTGTTAAAATCTCAAAGACGGAGATCTTCCTGAGCTTTTTGTTTTGTACTGACTCACCATATCCAAATTATCCCAAGCCTCATTGCTGGGAGCAAAGAAGGTGAAAGATCCTGGTCCCTCAATCTCAGGTCTTAGCTTGGAAATGTCAGCGTAGTTTTGGGTTGATGAGGCCTTCACTAGAGACAAACTGCCATACACGTGGTCAATCGGGGCAACTAAGAAAGAAAGAAAAAATCACCATAAGGGTCGAGCGTTGTTTTTGAAAACAGAAATAAGACACAATCTTTGAACTGATCGATTGGAACTTGAAATTTAAAAAAAAATGTGTCAACAATATGCTGTGGCACTTGCTTCTAGTTTATTTGGTCTGATCTCAAAGCTAAAACACAGCTGTTCTACAACTGTTCTACAAAACAGTACAGACCATACCTGCAGGGCAGCCAAGCATGCCATCCATTTTCATATACCCTGGGCAGCACTCATAAATCACGGTCCTGCAGGAAAAAAATACATACATCAAAAATATGGATTTGCACATACGTTTGAGATACCAGTCATAAGAATACATGTAAGAAAGTATTTTTTCTTGCTGCTATGTTGTTAGTTGAATCATCATTCTGTGATTTTCAGTTTTCTTCGGTGTTTCCAGATGTTACCCATTATTCTCTGCATTACCCTAACAGACCATGTGATCCAAAGGCTTTTGCCAAAACCTAATTGTGTTCATGCTAGCATTATAGTAGTAGATTTATATCACCAAGGCCTCCTCTTTTAAGCTACAGAATTAGTCTGAACTCTATGTGACATTTATATTAAGATGTCTGTCTTGAAAGTCTGATCGGTAATTATATCTGAGTTTACAAAATGTTGGTTAACATAAAAAATGGACTTTGATGGCTAATCTGGACGCCAGCATACACGTTTTTGAAACAGACTTTTATACTGAGAGAATAGTCATTTTGATTTATGTTTTGACACATTTTTATTTGCTGTTGGACACACATATGAAGAGCAGCGGCATGTTCTCCAAAATGCCTGAGATCATAGCCTGAAGAGACCAGTAAAATTCAAAGTGCAGCTGCACAACGTAAAAATGTCTTACATCAGCAGGTTCGACCATGCTGAAGCTATAGGATTATCTCTTCCTGTGGGAAAACTGGACATTTGAATATATCTACTTTACCGCAAATACCTAATGAGTATTCAACAGTAAAAAGACTCCCAAGATGATGAAAACGTCAGAGACATAGCTATGAGGAATAAACAATGCCATATGCACCAAGAGTTGGCAGGGGAGATTATTGAGGTAAACTGCCCAGTTTTAATTGTCAGAAAAAATAAACACTAACAGCAGGAAAACTGCTTCTTTTCCAAGTCGTGGCAGTTTATAGTAACAAGTAGTATTGCTTTTGGCAATGCATATACCGATTCCAAATACAAGAAAAATACACTAAAGGAAAAAGGATGTTAAAGTACAAAAGTTTAGCAGTTCATTTCTATCAACAGTATTCCTGTGACAAATGCATGTCAAATCTGCCATTAATAGTTTAGAACAGTTTAGGCAAGTTTAGACAATAAAGACTGAATTTACACACATTTTATGGCTTTTAAGGGATACATGTGAGAAACATTATACAACATGGTGACAAGATGAATTACATGTAAGATGATGATTTATAGTCTGGACTTTACTGTTGCTTGTATCTGATTATTATGTTTCAGCCAGAGTACAGACCACTGCTTCTTGGTCTGCATCAGAGTTGCAGGGATTGGGATGAGATCACACGAGCCCCATTGAGGCAGAGTCAGCAAAAAACCTCGTAACATTGCTTTCCCACACTGTGGAAATGTGTCTGGCTACGGAATTGGAAACTTTTGATTTATCAGCATCTCTTCAAAAGTACTGTAAGTACTTCATGGGCGACACAAAACTTTGCCGTTTTGTATCGTCCATGAAGCGTAATTTCAATTAAACCCATCAAAAATAAATTTCAGCCTGGATTCTGAAGGTTTGTTAATATAAAGCTTCTTTAGAGGCGGACCTGCTCTGGCAGAGAATATTCTCTCAGAGGGTGAAGACAAACACTTTGACTGGCTAGATAAAGTCAGGCTGAGCACCAACTGCCATAAATGGAAAAGTTCTATTCAGGTCTCACTGTCTTTGATTATCTTGGCCCTGAAGTTCTTCAAATGATCACAAAAGGCACTGGTGACATTTTAGCTTAAAACGCACATGTTCTCACCTACAAGCACATTTTAGAGCTGGTAAACAAAATCATTTTGCAGTTTTAATAAAGCACTTCTGAAAGTTATAACTAAAAGAAATGTTTTGCTCTAATGCTGGAGGACTACTAACATCTGGGGGATTTATGGAAGACAGGGTAGGAGGAATGATGGGAGGAGCAACAGGCTCGGTTGGAGAAAATAATATAATCTGATGCAGTTAATGGATCCAGGAGACCTGGCCTCCTCAATCATGTAACGCGTACTTTAAAAAAAAAAAGAAGCTTAATTTATTTATATTCAACTAGATTATCTAGTTGAACTTCACTGACAAATATGACTATCTCTGCTCTCAGTGCAGCTCTTCTATGGGAGAAAAGTCTAACTCAAACTGAAGTTGACTTATTTAATTTAGAAGACTGTAACAGGTTTAAATCAGTCAGCTTTAACTGCAGCTTTAGCCCAGCCAACTTTTCATTCATTATATAGTTTCTTGTCAGACTTCCGCTAAAACAAACACAATATTTTGACTGTTTTCAACCTTATCATTTGCCAATTTCAGTGAGCAGAGGGTATTCATCATGAAGAACTAAGCCTATTTAGAGTGCGAAGCATGACTCAGTCAAGTGCAGAGGGCAAACTCAGTGTGAGTGCTGTATGTATGTGTGTGACAGGAAGAAAAAGAGTTAAAGGGTCTGTTAATAGCCACAAACTTGAGTCATGTTTAAACTAAAACTGCTGAGATTGCTGGAATAAAACCAATAAAGAGGTTTCTTATAATGGCTGAGCTAAACACTTTTCCATTCAAGAATACAGTCAACATTTTGCAGCCACATCATATCCTGGAATCAGTGGTTCACCACTATGGCATCCAACATCAACCAGACTGCTCAAGTTATGAAAACCCTAACTTTTAGTTTATAGGATCAAACTGGACTGTTTTCTATGCAAAGAGTTTAAAGGCTGGATCTATAAATGTGTTTTTCATTTTAAGTGGTAATGTAATTCAAAGTAAGATAACAGATGTCTATCTCTGTGGAAACATCCGAGTTTCCACGAAAAATGAGGGCAGGGGGTGATGTGTGTGTGTGTGTGTGTGTGTTTGAGGGGGTGGGGTGGGGGTGGAGTAGAAGAAATGGGAAAAGAAAATAAAGAGAACAGTGAACCCACATAACTGCTGAGTGAATGTATTTGTTTGAACTGGAGGTACAGTTTTTCCTGTTGGATACACAAAACAAGCACTCACGCTTTCTTTCCACAGATGGACCCTCTGTACCAGTTACGGCAAGTGCTAAAGTATTTCTTCTTGGTTCCCATGACTTGCTGGAGGGCGCAGACATTGGGTCTAAATGAGAATTTATACCACAAAATGTGATGAAGAATTAGTCAGCAAGTAAAACATCAGTAGGAATCTATGAAATTATTCACGTGTAAAGGATTATTTAACAGCCCAGATGGATAAGACATCAGGTCGTCAAGCATGAATAATTATTTGGCAAATACTACTGCTGCTTTTGAAGCCAGACAGTTAAATATGAATAGTGATAACAACACATGCTGGATTAAACATGTCCTAAGCGAAATGCAAGATTTTAGATACCCTTCAAAAAAAATACACAATTAATATTGTTGAAATAGTTGGGACTTATAGAGTTATACAATACACAAATGAGCAGAAATGATAACAACTGTTCAATGTTCATGCATGCGCAAAAAAGAGCAAAACAATATATATAGATGAGCTTACCCTTCTTTTCTTGCTCTGATCCTGCTGTGGGCAACAATTTTGTCATAAGCTGAGGAGTCAGCATTATCAAATGTACAGAGCACAAAAAGTGCACAGGCGACCACAAAAAGGAGCTTCATCCCTGATTCCTTCGCTAGCCCACCCAGACCCAGAGTAGTGGGAGCAGACGGAGAGCAGGAGTTTATATTCCACAAGTCTCACCCACCCTAGGAGGATGGCAATTTTTTTTGTACATGCATGGACCACCCAGCACTTAAAAAAAACCCATATGACTTAAAACATACACTGGGCTTTACCATTTATAATCAAGGATTGCAATCTTTTTTTCTATATTAACTGATCTGAGAAAAGCATTTTTAAAGTAGCGAGACCATTTTTGATTGTTATCAGTTTTACCATTTTTTTTAAATTAACCTTTTTGATTCCTTGTCTAAATTTGAATGGGCACATTTGCCACAAAATAATTTCCATAAACATGTTTTAGCCATATAAGAGTGATTCTAAAAGTCCCTTTATGAGTTTATGCTTTCACTTTATGGAAAAAGTTGTATCTAAAAATCTGTTGTGTTGTATTGCATCTGCACACATTCTCAGTGCACAGATGCAAAATATTTCAGTTTGTGTCTAGTGCTTTGAAGCTGAGTGATGCATGATAGATATAGATATTGAACAGATGGGATACTTGGGATGAATAGTTCAAATGTATCTTGCCTATAAACGTGTCCTTTATTTGGAGTACAAACAAAGGGACATTACATAATCTCTGCTCTGAACAAATGCCAGAACTAGGATTGTGTAAATCTTTCAGAATACTATTTGCTCCACCTTGTGGCTGTGGGAGTACAGGCACCGAGGCTCACAGTGCTGTTGGACATGGATAATGTTGGACATGGATAATATTGGCCATGATTACTTTTACATTCGAGGAGGAGTAAATATTGAGATACAGAAGTATCTGAAAGTATCTTCCTTTTTTAGCAGAAAACTAATTTTGTAGTCTTTGTAGTTCAGCTGGTGTTTTCAGGTCTTTGCACCTACTATTCACTTGTCAGATGTTTTCGTAGTGGAGCCGTGGTATTTTCTAAGGCTACAAAGAATGGAGTCTCGAGGCAACACTTAAGTGCTGTAACACAAGTAGTAACAGGACGTAGAAACTCGCACTGGCATGTTAACAGAAGCGTCTTAAAAACAAAGATATAACAGAGCACAGGAAACAGTTGCCTGGGAAATGTCTCAGATGTGGAAAATGTAAAATCCCACAACTGTTACAAGGAAATGATAACAGGCTGTAACTTATGAACAGCAGGAACCCATGTGCCAAGCATATGAAAGCAATGTATGTGTCATCTTTTGTTATTTCCAAAAGTCGCAGCTCTCTTGTCTATTAATAAGCTAAATGACTCATGATGCTGGTTAATGATCATTATTTGTTTTCACTTTGCAAATATCAACAGTTCTGGAATTGTAATTGTTATTTGTACCGTAACCAAAGGTTTTAGTTATAGAGTTCTGTTTGGCACATGTTGTTTAACCAGATGCTCTAAATAGGATAAGGAAAAGATTGTCTTAATCAGCCAAGTCAGCGGATTTTCTTTTAAAGACCCTAAGACCCAATACTGTGCAGACATTGAACTCAGTTTAGTTTTATTTATGTAACATCAGTTCAAAACTGCAGTTATCTTAGTGAGCTTCATATTGTAGGTAAAGATGTAGGTAAATATTAGAGAGAAAAGCTCTCTCTAAAAGTTCCCCTTTTAGCAAGCACTTAGGAAAAAAGAGCTCAGTCTTAACAGAACGAGACCTTTGGAAGAACCCTGTTCGGGGAGAGGCAGCCATCTGCTGTGACTGGTTGAGGGGTTAGAAAGGGAGGATGGCAAAGAAAAGCAAACAGACAGACATCTGGAGCTGAAAATCAGTGGACTGACTTTGTATTTTCAAGTTGTAAGCCTGAAATGAAAAAATCAGCCAATCACATTTAAAAAGAGACAGTTTGAAGGCCCAAGCTTCTTATCACCTTTATTTAATGCATTTAGAAAGCCCCTTAATCCTCTAAAATCCAAAACACTGAAATACAGTTACTATGCAGTCCCATCATCCTATTAAACAGCCAGTGAGAGATAATGGAATCGCCACACACTCGTTGCAGTGATAATCAAATGCAGTGTGGCTTTTGCACTTTGAATCAGAGCACGCTCTCTCTGAATCAGTCCTTGACACACACGCTGGCACGGACACAAACATTTCATGTGCCACAAAGAATAAAGTAAGTCTTGATCCCGAGTACGGGCTCCTCTCGTTTTACTTTTAAGTGGAAATTAAAGGAAAAGGTGCAACAGCAATCTTAACTGAGTGAGCTTTTCAGATATAGTACAAAGACCCAAACACTTTGTTGATTGGTTTCTAAAGATAGCAGGGCTGCTATGGTAACAGAAACTGACATCAGTTTCATCCAGCACCTAAGGTTGCCTGCAAGCTTCAATCCGTGAAGGTGTGAAACGGTCTGTGAAAATACAAACTATGAGTAACCAAGCACCAGTAGCACTGATTCACAGGCACCTATTAGCTCAATTAATCAATGTAGTATCTTACCTCTATTAAACACTGTGTTGTTGACTACAGGTTAAAAGTAGCAACAAGATAGGCCTCTGTGTACCTGAAAGGTACCATCATGGCATGTTTTTCACAGGTTTTCTACTTTAAATAGTATGATTAGTCACATAGTCACTACACAGAGGTACCATAGTTTTGTCATTAGCCAACTACGCTTGTTTTTTTTAATATCCTCACAGATCACTAGATGGTGCTTCATCCCCTATTTGGAAATAAACCACATTACAAGCTCAGTTTTCTTCTAACCACAGAATCTCTAAATGATAAGAGAGAACCGGAAATATCAGTGCTGAGTGATAAATTATTAACAGTGGTGAAGCTCTCAAATGTACCAACAGCCTGTAGTTTTACTGCACCAGTTTCAGTGATCAATAGTGTAAAACCATACAGGTTTCTCTTCCATTTAGGTCAAGGTTGACAAAAGGTATACTGGGCTTAAAAGCTAATTAAAAATGACTTATAATAACCTCTTATAAAGAGTCGTGGATGTAAGAGTTTTATTACTAGAGCATTCATACTAACACACTAACATTCAAACAGTTGTTCTTTTCTGTAGTTCTTCAAGGCAGACCTCATTTTACAAGTCGATTCAAAGTTAAATCTACAACATGTCATATTTATAGTTGTGATAAGAAGAAAACATATCTGGGTAAAAAAGCCACTTGATTTATTTTAAAATGAATGACTGTTCAGCTCAACTGTTCTTGGTCTTTGGTTAAAATAACAATTACAAAAATGGTCAAAACTTACAGTGGCCCTGAGAGGCCAAACGGACTGCAACTTCAGAAAACACTTGCAAAAAGAAAAATGCTGCAAAAAGAAAAATGCTGCAAAAAGAAAAACACTTGCAAAAAGAAAAATGCTGCAAAAAGAAAAACGCTGCAAAAGCACACAAAGCACAACAGAAATAGGAAAAAAGACAACGGAAATGTTTCTGGGGAGACAATAACCAGACGGACCAGTTGCAAGAACCAAAACATGTATGCATGGCTGTATCCCAATTCAGGGACTGTTTCCCAATTCAGGGGTCGTGTCCAAATTCATGGGCTGCATCCTCCTGATGACCCGGCCTTCGCGGTCTATGTGGGCCGGGTCCTCAGAAGGTCGGGTAGGCCGGAAGTAAATGTCTGGGGAAATTGGACGGTCTAGCCTTCTGATTAGCGTCACCGCGGTCTCTGTGGAGTTTAATAAACTCAGCCGTCTGCTCCTTGCTATCTAAAATATAACAGGACACTGGCGTAAATTCTCGACTGTCTCATACTTCTGTTTGATCAGTTTTCTGTTTGACGTTTAGTCAGCTGTGTAAAAACCAAGGAGGAACCCACCCGGGGGATTAATAAAGTTTTATTTTATCTAATCTAATCTAATAACTTTAATCTCAGCCAAACCGATTTACTCACGAACAAACAAAACACTGAAAAAAGCCCAACAATAACATTTTTAGGTTGTCTAAGTGACTTATATATTACGTTTAACCTGAGTAGCGAAAGTCCGCGGTGATCTGAAAATGATGTGCCGGGAGTTGTGCCGTTCTCGGCCGCATCAGTAACCCTCGAGCTCCCGGCTAGCTATCGAGCTGGTCGGTAGCAGACGTCTCTGAAAACGTCGAAGCACTTTTGAAAATATGCGATATCTTGATAAACCGAGCAGATATTTGATGTTTACACAGCTACTTTCTCGCCTGAAAATATGTTAAAAGTTTATTTTGTGACCCAGAAAGATTAGTATGAGTAATTTTAAAACATAGTAGCGACCGCCATTGTTGGAAACTGGAGTTTGGCTGGGCCGCGCTATGAATTCTGGGATATGGTGGGCCACGAAGGACACACCCGACCCATCCTTCAAATTCGGGGAAAAGGAGGACGCATTTGTCGGCTGCATTCGGAGGAGTCTACGAATTTGGACAGCCTTCGGCGCGTCGCTGTGACGTAATCGGTCTACAAATGCGGCCTCAGGAGGATGCAGCCCATGAATTTGGACACGACCAGGGTCTGCAGCCTTAAAGTACGCAGCCTTAACGGTCCTCAAGGGCCGCGTACTCAAAGACCGCTGAGGCCGGAAGTGCGAGGCTTGTAGGCTTGTGAAACGGGATGGTCTAGCCTCCATCGCGCAGGAGACCAGGTTGCCTAGCAACCACATACTAACAGCTGGAAACGTTTTATACAGCTTTGTTTGACAGAAATAAAGGAGAACATATTTTGTACATTTGTTTCTACATGAGCTTTGTGTGATTTGATAAATATCTGAGGCTGAGACCACAGGACTGTAAAACATGATTATTGGGCTTCATTTCTGTACTGAACAGTCATTTAAGATTAGCTAGTAAATAACAATTAGCTAATGTTGTTGATGAGACTAAAGTCATCTCACTTTGGTAATGTAAATATAATCACTGTCAATTGTCAGTAAACACTTAATCTGGCTGATGAATCTTCACGTGACACATTGCTAAATCAATATTATTGTCTGTAATTAGGCGCCGTTCTTCTTATTTTACGGCGCTGTTGTTCAATCGGGGAACGCTCTCTGTTGAGGAGAAAAGCATGAATTTGTTTGTATACGGATTATCCATTGTTTAAATGTCCCGGGCAGTCGAAAAGGAGGCAGAGCTGTTGAGAAATGCTAGGAGCTAACTGGGCGCTAACCGTATCATTCAAATATATTGAATGTCGCAATGTTGGCAAAGAGAGGAAGTGACGTAAGATTTGCGCATGCGGGGTACCGATCGGGTTTCCGGTACGGATCGGGTAGCGACAGTTAGCATGTTTTGGTTCGTGCAACTGGTCCGTCCGGTTATTGTCTCCCCAGAAACATTTCCGTTGTCTTTTTTTCCTATTTCCGTTGTGCTTTGTGTGCTTTTGCAGCGTTTTTCTTTTTGCAGCATTTTTCGTTTTGCAACATTTTTCTCTTTGCAGCATTTTTCTTTTTGCAAGTGTTTTTCTTTTTGCAGCATTTTTCATTTTGCAAGTGTTTTCTGAAGTTGCAGTCCGTTTGGCCTCTCAGGGCCACCGTAAAAACTACTTTAAAAGGTATTTAATTATAAGAAGAGCTCCAAATGTAAGAATTTATAGTTCATAACAAAAACAGAATTAGCATTATTTGTCATATATGAGAAAGTAAAATATGCCTTTAGTGTTTTTTTCCCCCTCTAATGCTGGGCTTACACTGTGCGATTTTTGGCCCATTTTGAGGCGATTTTTGAGTCGTGCGACCGTTTTGGCGATTTTGCCAACCCCCTATTTTGGCCTTCATCGTGCGTCGTGCATCGTGTAGTATACGTGGGGTAACGAGAAGCGATTAACACCTCACGAGTCACGACCAGCTCCCGATCATCAATCGCTTGGTCGTGAGGGTGTCACCGCAGTTTCTCACACTGCGCACGCGCAAACACAAATGTCAGCGAAAAAGACGGCGCAGCACGGCAGTGCAGTGTGATCTGGACACAAGCGATGGAAGCACTTGTAGAACTTTGGAAAGCTCATCCGAGCCTCTTCGATGTGGCGTCACAAAATTATCACGACCACAACAACCGTGAAAATAGTTGGATAGACATTGCTGCTCAATCACAGCTGCCTGATCAATGTTTTTCATTAGCAATTTAGCAAAGTTGATGGTGGTGGTGTGTCTGTGTGAGTGAAAGACAGAGAGGGAGAGCGAGCGACAGAATTTCTGTTATAACCTTCATTTTATGGACGCACAGTGTGAGCACTCAGGTCACATCAGAGCATCGGGCCGTATAGTGTGAGACCCTGCATCGTGACCTACGAACTTCTAACCCCTGCGAGTCAATCGTACAGTTTGAGCAGGAGCTGAATCGCGCGACTGAAAAAAATCGCACAGTGTGAGCCCGGCATAACACGTCACACAGTCTGTGAGAAAAGGAAACATATTGAGGATAGCTGTGCAACACTATTCCATAGAAGAACGACTGTATATACAAGTAGAGAAAAGGTAAACTATTTACTAAATTCTTTTCTTCAAGCACAAACAAGATTTCAGCAATTAGGTTTGGTTTAGTTTATTAAGCTCCTCATTAGCTAAAGCAGCTATTCTTCCTGGGGTCAAGGGCCTTTAAACTTTAACAGTGCAATACTCCACACAGATGTAAAACATCATAATAAAAGCATAAGAGTTAACTGTTTTATAACATTTAGAGAGGTTTAAAAAAAAAAAAAATCTCATCAATATTAATTGGCAATAATTAAAATCATGAAATGTCAAAGCCTGGATTAACTGGCCTGGTTGAGCCTGGTCTTTTAAACCCAGAAATCCCATTTCCTATTTTAGCAACTATCTTGATATGTTCTGTCCAGGATAATTTACTAAGATTATACACAGCACAATGGTCTCATGAACTTGGTCAACAAACACACCATTAATAGAAACCTTTAAATTTTGAGTTTTTCAAATAGAAAGGTTAGAACCAATTATAATCCTATTTGATTTACAGACATTCAAAATCACTTTATTGCTCCTTTTCCACTTAACTACTGACCTCAACTCAGAATCTAAATGACATTTAACTCTTTCTTAGTGGTAACTAATATATATATATATTGATGAATAATTTGCATACATAGAAATAATAGCCTTATTAAGGATGACTGTTATGCCATTAGGAAAGATAACATACAACAAAGAGATGTATGTTAGAGAGGAAACATACACATAGGACCACCTGCCCCTCATCACCTCACCTAACAATCTCATGAGCTCAGGTACACACAGCAGTGAGGAAGCTCAACCCCCATAAGGCAGCAGGACACTCAGAGCATGCCAGTGAGTTAGCTGATGTTCTCTTCTTCATCTTCAACCTTTCCCTCAGCCAGCCTCATAAAAGGTGCGTATACATCTGTGGCAGGCCCCGCCCTCGGATCCTCGGATCACAACACGGTGCATCTTCTGCCAGTTTACAAGACTGTACTGAGAAGAGAGAAAGTGAGGAAACACCGCATAAAGGTTTGGAGTGACGATGCCTCTTTAGCCCTGCAGGGCTGCTTTAACTGTACAGACTGGTCGGTGTTTATAGAATCATGTAGAGACATTAATGAACTCACTGACGTTGTCTGCAGCTATATCTCCTTTTGCAGAGACATGATTATCCCTTCAAAGGTTGTGTATTTTTTCCCCAATAACAAACAATGGTCTTCAAAAGCTCTTATGAGGCTGATTCATGAAAGGAAAAAAGCTTTTATTGAAGGGAATATCTTGAAAGTTAGAGAAATTAGGAAGGAGATCAGATCAGAATTTAAAAAAGCCAAAATAAAATACAAGGATAAGGTAGAGGCAGAGATGAGTAGCAATAACTTAAGGGTTGCCTGGGCAGGCATGAAACACATGACTGGTCACTGTTACAGTGACTGCAATAAGATAAGTCTCCCTGGTTTTAGTTCAGACTCTCAGTTAGCCAATGAGCTGAATAGATTTTATTTGAGATTTTAACTGACAGATCTCAGTGTGTGAGAGTAAACGGTTGTTTTTCCAAACAGCTGAACTCTTCTACTGGCTCACCACAAGGTTGTTGTCTCTCTCCTCTACTGTATATTTTGTACACTAATGACTGTCGCAGTACACAGGCCAACAGGCATTTCATTAAATACGCAGATGACACAGTCATTGTAAGCCTCCTTCATGGTGAAGAGGATTCCCATGGGCCTGTTGTGGATGAGTTTGTTTCATGGTGTGATCAGTCCTTCTTAATGATTAACACCTTGAAAACCAAGGACATGGTTATTGACTTCAGGAAGACATCCCCCCATCCTGCGCTAACAGTGGTAAATGGTGCAGCCATTGAACTGGTGGACAGTTATAAGTATTTGGGGGTTGTTCTTGATAAGTCTCTGTCCTTTGAGTCACATCTTGCTGCTACAGTGAAAAAGGCTCAACAAAGACTGGACCTTTTAAGGAGTTTGAGAGGTTTTAATGTTTCATCTGAAATGATGACTCTTTTTTATAAAAGTTTTATTGAATCTGTTTTAACTTTCTGTATCATTGCTTGGTACGGTAATATGTCCCTGAATAATAAGACCAGACTTAACAACCTGGTTAAAGTGGCTGGCCAGATTTCAGGGAGATCTCAGGTCCAGCTTGTGGACTTTTATAACAGGCAGGTGCTGAGGAAGGCAACCTCTGTCGTGTTGTGTTCAGATCATCCTCTCTTTAATGATTTTCAACTGCTTCCATCAGGTCGTCGTTATAAAGTGCCTGCAGTGAAGACAAAGAGACATAGATTGTCTTTTGTACCTAGTGCTATTATCATAACACTAAACCATAAGTGTTGTTGCCATTGCACATTGCACTTTTTTGATGAAAAATCTAGGTTGTTTTCTCAGGCTTATATTATATTATATTATTTTGGTGAGTGTATGTGATGTGTTGGTTGTCTGTTTGTTTGTTTGTACGGACATACTGCAAATCAATTTCCCGTTAGGGACAATAAAGTTACCATTGACCACCATTGACCATTGAGTGTGTCAGGATTAGTGATGGAACTTTAGCCAGCATTACTACAAATATGGGCATTCCACAGTAAAGTAAGTAAGTAAAAATTTATTTGTATAGCACCTTTCAAGATAAAATCAAAAGAAGCTAAAACATAAAAACAAAAATCAACCAAAAGCGAGTTTAAATAGATGAGTTTTTAGCTGTTTTTAAAAGAGACCACTGAGTCCACAGAACTCAAGCTCAAAGGGAGAGAGTCCACTCAGTCTGGGGGCCACAGTTACAAAAGCTCTGTCGCCTTTTGTTTTCAGCCTCGTATGATGGACAACCAGCAAGCCCTGATCAAATGACCTCATGGACCTGCTGGGGATGTATGGATGTAAATGATCACCTATGGTTGGTGCTTGTCCATGCAGAGCCCTGAATGTCAACATCATAAGTGGACTTAAAAGGGAGCCAGTGCAGATGGATCAGCAGGTGTGGCATGGAAGTATTAAGAAGACTTGGTCAGAAGCTTTGCAGCAGAGTTCTGAACAACTTGCAGATGCTCCAAAGAGGCTGTACATAAACAAGTGAACAAAGAATTGAAGCTTGGAGCTTAAGGGAGATATATAACTGAATATCATCTGCATAGCAGTGATAAGAAGGGTGCACAGGGATGCATCCTCAGTCCTATCCTCTACGCAGTTCTCCCATGACTATGTCGCCTATCATCCTAAAGTTTGTGAACGATACCACAGTAATACGATCCATCATCTGCGGGGATGAGCCTACAGCAGGGAGGTTGCAAATCTGCAGTAATGGTGTGAGGACAACGGCAGCTGCACTTCCTCTGTGTCCTAAGGAAGAATAACCTGGACCGGAAGCTGCTGGCCTTCTACCGCTCCTCAGTGAAGAGCGTGCTCTCCTACTGCCTGGGGGTTTAGTATGCTGGGGGCATTACTGAGTACAGGAAGGCTGTGCACGGGGTAATTAACACTGAAAAAAGTAATTGGCTGCCCTCTTCCACCCTTAGAAGCCAAAGCCAGTTTCTCCTGTCTCAGAAAAACCAGGGCCATCATAGGTGACCTCTTGCCCCCCTCCACTTGTTTGACCCGCTGCCCTCTGGTCAGCACCTCTGGTCAATCAGGTCCCACACCTCCAGATTCACTAACAGTTTCTTCCCCCAGTCTATTCGGGCTGCTTACAAACACTATCCCCACTCACCCCACCCCTGCCCACCCACCTCACCAATCTGAGCCATGGTCTGAGTAACCCTCATCACTCAGGTTACTCACATACAGACTCTATACTCAGACCGTCCTTTTGCACTACTTCCAAGCACTTTCGTCTCCATTGTGTGCCTATCTCTTGTGTTGTATATATTCCTCGACTGTATATATCTCTTCTGTTTGCTATTTATTCCTGATGTTTTTAGTATTTGTATCTGTTTTTACTCCTGCACAGCTGGCGTGGAGCACCTATAATTTCACTGTACATGTACAATGACAAAAAAGTTCTATTTTATCTATATATGTACTACAGTTAGGAGCCTGTTTATTATTAGACAGTTCTGCGAATTCTAATTGATATTCAGTTCGCCTGTAAAGTAAATCTCATAATTAAAATCACAAATTTGATCTAATATGTCACACATTGTATACAGATTCAAAAAAATCCTTCACACTTGGTCTATAACAACAAGCCATTAACACTTTCATTTAGCATCAGATCATAAATGTCTAAGTTCAATCTGTCTGCCATACACATTCCTCACCCTTGCTGAAGATACTGTACCATTGAACCATTCATTCTCAAATGTAAAATCAAGATGTGTCTCTCATTATCTGAGAAAAATTTAGTTTTAGCTGATTTCTAATAAGAAATAAGTTACGTATTCTATTTTTTAGAATATGTTTCTATTTCTACAGTATTTATGTGTCCTATCATTAATCATTTTCTCAGTAGTTTAGAAGGCCCTGACATAGACCAAACACACAGAAATGTCATTGCTTACCAAAAGACAACCAAATAACTGGAGGACTTCTAACTGAAGAGAGGTACATGATGTGGTAGCAAGACAAGATAACACTTACGTTTGCATTTGATTTTATTTATTCAGAACAATTTAAATACATGTGACAAGTCACTAAACTGAAGAGTAATCACATATTTCTAGAACGCCTTTAACCTTGCAAGCAGTGTTATGAAAATGTAAATCATACTGAAAGATCTGGAAGAACTACACCTAAATCAACACATGAAGAAATTTGTAAAGAGCCACTTTTAAATATAACTTCAAACAGATTTTTTTCTTTAAAAAAAAGAAGATTAAACTGGCAATTTGCATATGATATGACATTTTAACAAAATATTTAAAAAAAAAAATCATAGCACACACCGGCACACTGGCCATCACACAGTTGCCTAGGAACTCCAGGTGGGGATGAAACAGCATGTAAAACTCTTCTGGAAAAAAAACCCATCACTTTTATCACTGACGATGTTGCTTAGTGAACGCTGGGCAATACCACCCTGCTATACCTAGTTTAAAAGCAGGTTGACTGCCATCGTAAAACTGTCTAAATAAATGGGTCAAAGTTATAGCTTTAACAGCTAAGCACCCACAAAAACATAAAAATGAAGTGCTTACATTATTGTGGATCAACTGAAAGTTATTGCAAAATAAGTTAAACTATAAATTAAGTTAAATGTAGTTCACTAGTCCACAACACTGCCTGCAAGGTTACAACAGTTGCTACCGGACCAAATCTAGATTACATCATCTAGATTACATCCTCTGCTACAACTGCAAAAATAAGAAAAAAGCTTTCCCTTACACCTCCCAGTGTAGGAGAGAAGGTGCTTTTGTACTTGATAGAATGATTAAATTTCAAATTACCTCCAGTACTGAATACAATGATTGATTATTTCTTTCGTACAAATAACTGGATAAGATACAGTATTTTTGCATAGCATAGTAAGCAGGCAATTAAAGAGTAGAAGATAGGCAGCGGGTTTTAAGGATTCTTTGGAATGAATTGCTCAGTTTAAAACATAAATTAGTAATATGTTTGGCAATTGCTTGAGCATCAAGTCGGCACTGACGCCTGTCCTCACCACATATTTTTGTGGTTGTATGCATGACATGTAATTTCTCTACAGGAAAGGGCAGAGCAGGCTGTACCTGCTGCGGAGACTCAGGTCGTTTGGAGTGGAGGGCCCACTCCTGAAGACCTTCTATGACTCTTTTACGGTGTGGTCTACTGGGGTGGCAACATCTCTGCTGGGGACAGGAAGAGACTGAACAGGCTGATCCGAAGGGCCAGCTCTGTTCTAGGATGCCCTCTGGACCCAGTGGAGGTGGTGAGTGACAGGAGAATGGCGGCTAAGCTGTCATCCCTGTTGGACAACATCTCCCACCCCATGCAGGAGACTCTGACAGCACTGAGGAGCTCCTTCAGTGGGAGACTGCGGCACACACGGTGTGGGACGGAAAGATTTCACAGGTCTTTCCTCCCCACTGCTGTCAGACTCCACAACAAAGACTTTAACTGATCAAACGCACACATCCACAAATGTGCAATAACACTAATGTGCAATAATCTTTTCTGGCATCGTTGTATTTTTACTCGGTTGTATATAGCATTTGTATTCTATTTTTATCTTCCATCCATCCATCCATCCATTCGCTTCCGCTTGTCCTTTTCAGGGTCGCGGGGGGCGCTGGAGCCTATCCCAGCTGTCATAGGGCGAGAGGCGGGGTACACCCTGGACAGGTCGCCAGTCTGTCGCAGGGCCAACACACAGGGACAGACAACCATTCACACTCACATTCACTCGCACATTCACACCTAGTGGCAATTTGGATTATCCAATTAACCTATCCCCACAAGCTGCATGTCTTTGGATGGTGGGAGGAAGCCGGAGTACCCGGAGGGAACCCACGCAAACACGGGGAGAACATGCAAACTCAAATACTATTTTTATCTTATTGTATATTTTATTATATTTTATTCTACTGTATATAGTATTTTATTTTATTCTATTCTGTACAGTTGTGTACTGTATTTATTCTTATTGTATTCTAATTTTTGCTTCATAACTTTTGCACTGTCCACTTCCTGCTGTGACAAAACAAATTTCCCACGTGTGGGACTAATAAAGGTTATCTTATCTTATCTTATCTTAATTTGTGATTTTCTAATACCATTATACGCTGGATAGAATTCATGATTAAGCAGAATAGGTAATTTACTACAGTACAGTTTATCACAAGCAAACTTATTTCAATAAACTATTTTAAGTTTTACTTGCTGGCAGATTAATTTTTATATTATGTCGGCCCATCCTTATCAAGTTCTTTGCAAGAAGGTTTAATGTCCTTGAATTCCTTCTCATCAGTCTGTGAAACGTCCACAATTATGTCCTCAGTCTGATGTTTTCCTTGCGTTTCTTCGTCAGTACCCAACATTTCTTCCTCTGGCAATGAACATATTTCATCACATTTCAGAGAAGGGAGTTTTTTCCTTTTGTGAAGGGATCCAGTGTTTGAATCTTCTGTGGCAGCCTCATTTTGAGTCTGTCCTGCAGTAGACAAAATAACTGAACCACTGGTTTGGCTATTAAAGCAAGCAGACCTGGTGATTTTGGCAGGTTGTAGGGTGGTGTTGGTAGTGTTGGTAGTGGCAGTGAACATATCAAAGATGTTCTGCTTCTGTTGAGACTCATCAATAGGGAATTTAGGAGAATATTTGAATGGATTTCCAGGGTAAGCCAAGGTGGTACTTGCAATATTACCTGCTAGTCCGGGTTTACCTTTCATCATTCCCAGAACTTCAAAGCGAAAGCTGGAGATATCCTGTTTGAGCTCCTATCAATTATTGGGAATCTGAGATTAAACAGTGGAAAAAATATATGGAAAACATAATACAACTGGGTATTTAAGTTTAAATGATAAAGAATTTTATGCTACCTTGAAATTTTCTTCTGTCAACCCCTGCTCTGTCTTGGCATCTCTAATCATTGCAGCCACATATCGTTTCATGAGGTTCTTCAAAACCTCCTAAAACACATTATTTTTAAACAAGCGAAGAGTTATGTTTACATTTAACCATTTACATTTAATCGAAATAGGATAGTTAAAAAAAACAACAAAAATAATAAACAATACAGTACAATATAATACAAATTATTACCTGATACTCATGGCTTAATTTTACATTTCCAGCTGCACGTCTCTGCAATTACAAGAAAAACAAAAGGCTCATTAAGACAGCACCAGGTTATTTCCATTTTCACTGATTAGGTGATTTTTTTTTCTTACTTGCTCTTTTTCAATAGGTAATCGTTTGACACACATTAACATGGATGAATTCATTTTCGAAGCCACTTAGAGGCTGTAATAGTAGACAGGGTATAAACAGGCATGCATGAAAATGTATGACATGCAGTGGTGACAGTACAGGTCAGAGAAAATCTCTGGAAACACTTTACCCCCAAAGTTTCAAAGGTTTCAAGACGGTTTGTGCTCGGTCTCCTAAACAAATGTGTTTTTATCCATCCAATTAGATAATAAACTGACTTTGGACTGGGTATTAAATTGAATGGAGATGGCAAAGTTCCCCCTTCTTCAAAATAGCTCATCCATAATTTTGTTCGTGCAAATTTCCACTCTATGTCTGCATGATCCTGAAAAGAAACACAAACAATTCATAGAGCAGATTAGGCAGATTATTTTGATAACTCCAATGGGAAATAAATAATTGTGTAATCTTTATTTTGCTACTTACAGCAATGTGCTGGTATGAGTTGTTCATCATTGCGATTAGCATGTTTAGAAGCACTACCAGGGAGATGATATTATAGGTGCCAAACATGGTAGAGCCGACAAATTCTGTGAATGTATGGTCCGGCTCCACGTTCGTCACGTACAGGTTAATCAGCCCAAAGATAGACCAAAATAATGACTGCAGTGTTTCGAATAGCCTAAAAAGAACACAACCATACATCACAGCATGCACTGTTGGAAAAACAAACATATTAATCAAGTCAGATTTTCAGGGGTAATTTATGTAAGAATTTCAACTTGCGTGGAGAAAGCGTTGTTTTGCTGATTACAGCGGATGCCCTTGCAAGTCCCGTTATTTGTTTCATAGTAAAAATAGAGCTGGTTGAGGCCATTGGCAAATGCTAGCAGCACTAGACAGTAGATGAAGAGAAATTTAAGTATGTCCAGAAGCATGCGGCCCAATGAAATCTGTAAAGGCCCCAAATGGGAGTTGGCAGTGAAAAGACTAATGAGACGCAAGGAGCTGAAAATGTTGGCGATGGAAAACAATGCCTCTGCCACCAACGTTGGGTGCCACGTTTCCCAGGTGTCTCTCAACTGGCACTTTGCACTGTACTGTTGAAAAAAAGAACAATAGTCAGACATGCTCAATATTGATAGCACACAATGTCAATTTTTCCGGCATGATGCTTGCACCAGCACAAAGTAATAAATAAAACAGACAGACAGACAGAAAATATAAATTACCTTAATATAGGCAACAATCTTCAGTGAAATTGTTGCAAGATACAAAGAGTTCATTATAAAATCCATCAGGTTCCACCAGTCATCTATGTAGTCCTCAAAACCACTATCCCACATCTGTTTGATCTCAGCCCATAAAAAGCCTTCAAGGAATGAAAATAAGATGTGTCATTGTTGTATTTTTGCTCAGGTATTTGTCCAGAGGCAAACACACATGAGACGCAATGAATGAAATCATGTGACAAACCTCTGCTTAGACTACAGTGTTCATGTACACAGGAGTGCAGTCTAAAAAAGAGTCTGCAATATGTGTGTGTATTATTACCAAGCACCCAGGGCAGGATTATCCATTCCACAATGGTGGGTGGTGGGCCCTGACGGTGTTCCAACCGATCATCGCTCTGTAAATGCTGCGAGGCCAAGAAGAGCAGGAAGAGGAAGGTCAGGTAGGAAGCAGTGTGACAGATGAACTTGATGAAAGGCTTACGGATGAATAAGCCATAGCGGCTCTTGGGAGCGATCAGGTAGAAGATGGATAACAGTGGAAACATAAGGCCAATGAAGATACAAGTGATGAGCTTTACTGCCCAGTGACGCCTCCTCCAGCCTGGGAATTCATCATACCAGCGAGACGCCAGCAGCTGCTGGCAGTTGGGCTGAGCAACAAACTAGGAGACAAAGAGAGAGACAAATAAAGATTAAAGATGTTTACATGAAATAGATTGTTTTTTATTTACCCATCTGTCTCTCAGGTCCAACCAAAAACTGACTAAACAGAAAAAAAGGGTAATTAATGGTACACAAAAGATGTGCAAGTTTTTTGCCACAAAAGATCAAGAACTGCAAAACGACTAGAAACATTCATTCAAGACAAAGAGTTTCTAAAAGGTATTTTTAAAGTGATGTTCAACGCTCTGTTAAGAAATGATTGCCAAATCTTTTCCCCATGCACATTTTCTCTGCTCTGTGAGATTTGATATAAAAGTCTGTTGGACATCTGCAGATGGTGATGGAATTCAATTTCAGCGTAACCCAGTTATGGCTAAATGGATCCCAATTATGGTACTAAAAAGCATTTTGTTGCGGGTGATGAGGTCATCTATCAGTGCAGAATCTGCCTTTTCAAAGTTTCCTTCAGTAACTGTCCTGGACAGATTTGAACTTGACATAAAATGACCGGAGGCAAATCGTGGCATCTGGAAGGAACAGATTTTGTATGGGGACATTTTTTGAAGGTGAAAATGACCCTACACAGATCTCACGCTAGACTCCTACATCAGTTAGTGTTCTTACTTCTATTTCACAATATATTGCAAATTACATCATATATAACATTGATATTCACTCTATTATCTAAAAATTCACAGATAACACTACCACTATTTTTAATAGTTACTGAGAATCCAAAATTCAAAATCAGTTAAATATATTTTGTACTTTTTAAACACTTAACACTTTGGATTTGGAGTTTGAGCTCAGGTTTAGAGGAAAATGTGCAAAAGCAGAGTGAGCACAGCAAGTAGCAAGAAAAGAAACCTCCAGAGAAATCTCCAAAGAATACAAGAAAGAAGACTTTCATGATCCTAATATTGCTGACATCAAACAAGTTCTTGTTTGTGTAGTCCAATTAATATTTAATATAATTTTTTTAAATCCTTGACTCACATGGCTCTGTGTCTGTCTTTTTAATCTGAATTGTTATGATAATTGCTATTATTGTTATTAATAAACAATGATATTCTACACTCATGAGCCACTCTATTAGGTACATGTGCACAACATGTTACAACAAAGATTTCTAATGATGGCAAACATGGCAACAACTCATGGCATGCAGACATGGCCAGAACAACTTGCTGAGGTTTAAATGCGCACAAGAATTAGAAATGATTTAAGTGACGTTTAATATTACATGGCTGTTGGTGTCAGACAGGGTGGTCTGAGAAAACTCCTGATCTACTGGGATTTTCCCACACAGACTCTTCTACTGTGCACAGAGAATGATACAAAAAGAAAAAAAAAAGCAAAATATCCAGTAAAAAGCAATTTTCTGATACAGTTGGCTGAGGAGGATGGCCAGATGGCTTTGAAGTGATAGACTAGACATGGTAGGGTCAGAATATGGCATAAGCAACATGAAAGCATAGCTTTTCAACAGTCCAGGTTAGTGATAGTGGTGTATGGTGTGGGCGATCAGCATTTAAACACCACAGTGTACTTCAGTGTTATTGCTGACCATGTTCATCCCTTTATGACCACAGTGTACCCATTTTTGATGATTCCTTCCATCGGGATAACTCTGCATGTCACAAAGTTAAAATCAAGTCACCAGAATATTGGAAAAATGTTACCTTGTGTCATGACAAGGTAACATAATACAAAATAATACAGAGACCCCCTATGAGCAATAAACAGTGGAAGCAAAAACCACATTTTAAGAGGAAGAAACCTCGGGCAGAACCAGGTTCCAGAGGGAGACACCATGGTTGGGGGTAATGGGAATTACTTTTTATCATCAGTTCAGTTTTCTGTAAGGCCCATTAAATATAATGCTTTTTTATTTTTAAAATGTGCTGATGTAGAATTTACAAATAATCACATAAGCTGAAAATCAAATGTCAAAAATGTTTTTAAAAAAAGAAAGAAAAAAAATATTTTTCTTTTTCTTACCAAGATCATTGTTCTCACTTCAGGCTCACTGGAGTTCATTTAGGCCAAATGATTAGATAAACAAAATTAGTAGGAAGGCCTGTCTAAAGCCTTTTCCATGGAGATAAATTGTAGCACACAGAACTGTTGGCAGTCATACTGATCTTTCTTATTCATGTCACCAACTGTGCCATCAAAAAACTCTGCTGACTCTTAAAGCCTCAATTCTAACACTACATGGGTGGTATGAGCCATTAACTCTGCAAATACTATACAACTGCTGTACACAAACAAGACCCAAAAGCTCCACACGGCCTCTCTAATGAGTGGAATAAATGAAAGACACCCGCTGAGTGCACGCAATGTGTACTTTATATTCCAGTCTGTTAACCAGGAAACACCAAAACAAACAAAGCAATCCTGAATTTGTAACAGTGCAAGTCGACTTAAACCATATACCAGAAAGAGCTGCACGTGAAAACATGAATGCCAGGTGGATTGAACATTAACTGGTGTTTACTCTAACAGCTTCCTGATATAAACGCTGTGTGATGCACTGATGTGACAATAGCACTGATCACTGTCAGGCGAATTCACAGGGAGCAGGTGGGGTCAGGTGACCTGCCTCTGCCTCTATACATGCTCTACAGAGACACCACCCTTAGCAAAACAAAACAGAGTCTGAGGGTGACTGGATTCTCCCAACACTATCCGCCGTTTAGGTGTGAAAAAAAGTTACATGTTGTGACCTGACACCAAAAGCACCACCTTTTAAAAACTTGTTGTCACCTGCTCTGTGTTAGGTTGATATTCATGCAATGTACTGTTATACTCCAATATAAATTTAATATACATATAATTATGAATGACACAGATCTTTGTGTGGATGCCACAGTATCTAATTATTAGTAGGGTTTTCTTTCATTTGCAGCAAATAATACAAAACTGGTATGTAATTGATAAATATCCAGAGAATATGTTAAAAGACACTAAAAGGTCCCCACCCAGTTTAAAATATTATGAGTTTGTATTTCAGGGAAATGGCCATTACTTCTCCCATCATTATCCTCAATTATCCAATTATCGTGGGATTCTCTAAGAGGGTTACTGTAATGCATCGCTAAGAGCCAGCCTGGCAATTACATATTGCTCTAAACTCCCACAGGACATCTCCACCCAGGCCATTTACAGCTCATCTTGGCGCATTTCTTGTCATCTTCAAATAGGGTGATTCTTATTACTTGTTGCCAATCTGCATGTGCACTGGTGTAGACAAATTCATGTATTATTCATGTCTGTATAATTCTGTATTCATGTCTTTTTCACCTTAAAAATATCCAGAAAAAAAACGTTTTGTTCCAATGTGACAAAGACCACATCAAAATCAAATAAAAGCTCACCTCTTTCTGGGAATATTTGATAGCCAGTTTCAGTCGGGCCAGCTCATTAATGTTCTCATCCAGCAACGGGTTGATGTTGTCACGGTAATTGAGGATTACTTCCAGCTCTCTGGAACTACGAGTCTGGTCCAAGAGGTCCTTTGCAAATTGTTTACATGTACGGGACAGCTCTTCATACTCTGATTTAAATTCGTTCTCCACCGTGCTGAGCTCCTTCAGCTCCCAGCTAAGCTGAAATGCCGTGAGGAAAGGATCCTCGCTTGAGAGGGCAATGAGCGACGGGCTGGCAAGGGCCTTGTAGATATTTAGACGAGAACGGGAGTGACGCAGGACATCCACGTCTGAACTGGACACACACTCCATACAGTTACAACGTATAGCGTGTGGCTGGGGTATAGAAACACCTCGCTGCAAGAGCAGTTTGATGATCTCATAGTTGTTAGTTTGAGCTGCCAAGATGATCGGAGTAATGTCTGGGGTGAAGTCTGAAAACTGTTTGTCCAGCAGAGCCGATGGAACCTTTTGAAGAAACCAACAGAGCAACACACAAATGAATTGACATAAAATAATGCATTTACGGTACACAAACATTTTATCACAAAAGTACAATGCTTTTAAACCTCTCGCAGGAACTGAAACAACTCTTTGACTGGATCTAATTTCATTTGTCTTCAGTCTCTAACCATCTTGTCTAACAGCAAGCACACAACTAATGGCTTGTGGTTCAGCTGGCCTCAAAGTGACTTCCTGGTTGGAAGCAACACCCTGTTTTTCCCTTTTCACAGAATACATAGAGAGAAGCAAGCAGTACTGGAAGACCTAATTTACAAAGATGTCAAGAAGCTGAACACAAGCGGGGCCTTTCTCAAAGAGTCTGATAAGCAGACTGTGGAGAATGGCTAATTTGTTGTAAAAGCTGTAGCAGAAAGGCCCACAGAATAGGGGTTCGGTAACTTATGAGAGAAGATAATAGCTTTATTCCCTAAATCATCCAGTCGTAGCTAGAATACAAGGGCAAAGAACACACTTATTTGCATCTTATCTCTTTCAGAGTCAGACTAGAAAATAAAATGATTTTTCTCACTGCTCCTACTTAAACATATGAGGAGTTTATATACAAATATTTAACAACATATTTCTGTATACAAATATAATCATATAATAATTAGTAACTTGTAGTAAGACACTGAGACACTTCTGCTCAAATGTAACCTTGTATAGTAAACTCATTGCCACAACATGTCTTTATGCAAATACATTACAAAATATAATATAATATAATGTACATTAACCACATGAGGCTCGCAGATTTTCTCAATGCCAGGCTGAACAAATTAATTAATTTAAAAAAAATCAGTATGTTCAAAGGTCAGCAATAACTAAACAGATGGTACCTGCTTTTCCCCACGTGGCTTCTTGTGGTTGAGCAGCAGCTCAACGGCCCCCACTACCTCTTTACGGATGGCATGTAGCAGGGCATCACCCACGTGTACATTAAAGCTGAGGAGCAGCTCAATAATCTCCAGGTTCTCGTTTTCAATAGCAATGAGCAGAGCTGTGCGTCCCAGGGGGTCAACGCAGTTGATATTGATCCTGAAGTAGATCTCAGCCTCTTCCAGAGCTTGCTTCACGCTGGCGTAGTCCCCCTTCTCTACAGCCCCCAGGTAGGCCCGCTCCAGAGCAGAGAGCTCCGATTCTGCCCGCACGATCCGCAGAGGGATGCGGTCCCTGTACGTGGAGCTGTCAGCTTTCTTATAGTACAGCTGAGACATTGCTGCCCAAACTGTCTCAGTCTTCACGGAGAATTACTGAAAAATAAAGACAAGAAAAAATACCAAGTCAACTACTGACAAAGACTGACCGTGTTATACTTCTATACACGAAAAAGACACATTTCTGCTCACATGACACATTTTGAGATGCCAGTGTGTAACCATAAACAAATCAAACAAATAAAAAAAACAAATAAAAACACGTATGTTTGCCTTTAAAACATTGTAAAATATATAATTAATCACCCATACTAACACAACGAATAACAATAACATATCATCGTCATCTAAACGATGATTAAAGTTGTTTTTCGCTTAAAAATGCACGAAAACAAGCGACTAAAATCCTTTAGTTTTCGTTTAAAGTACCCTAGTACTTGTTTAATTGTGGCTTTAATAATATACGAAGGAATACAAACTTTACCTCCTGATGTTTTCCAGTTGTAAATCACATGAAGCAGTCGACGAAGCTCCGCGCACAGCTGTAGTCGGAAAGGGAAGCTGCGTGCTCTGATTGTTTTTAATCTCTGGAGTCTCCACCAAAGAGTCTGCAACTTAATGGGATGTCAAGTCCCCTGCCCACCCCTTTCCTTCAATTTACCGCATATTTCTCTGTAAAATACACTTAAGAAAACAGCACGTGACGTTCATCCAGCGCAGTTTCTATACACGGTAACTTTGTTTGTAGATTTAAGGACATTAACACTGGTGTAGCAGGTGTCGGGGATAATGCTAAATAAACGAAGGAACAAAACGAGGAATAACGTTGCCTAGAAAACAAAAATCACTAGTCTCCTTAGGGCGGGATTAAAATCATACAAAATAAATACATTAAAAAAATAATAACAGTTAAAATTTGTTTATGTGAGCTATACGCTCACACGAACAAATTGTAACTGTTATTATTAGATAACGGCCAAATCATTAGATAAACATTGCTACTCGTTTGGACCCTCTTTTGCCTTCAGAATTGCCTCCCGCAGAGATTTTGTTTTTGGTAGCTGTGAATTGATTGTCATGTGCAAGAAACCAGTTTTAGATGAATTGAGCTTTGTGACTATAGGGTTATCCTACTGGAATTAATCTTCAGAATATGAGTACACTGTGATCATACTGACAATTCCCCCCACCACTACACCACCATTACTGCCTGAACAGTTGAAAAAACGGCACAATGGATCCATGCTTTCATATTGCTTATGCCAAATTTAAGACTCTACCTTGTAGTTTTGTTGGAGAAATCAAAAGTCATCAAACCACACAATACTGTTAGGGGTTGGTAAAAACGATCGCCTCAATTTCCTGCTCTTAGCCGACAGAAGTGACACCCACTGTGGTTTTCTGCTGCTGTAACCCTTCTGCTAACGATGTTTCCTGGAAACCACAAGGAATAGATGTACATCACTGCGGAGCAGATACCAAAGATCTTTGATTTTCCTGGAATTACCAACTCATGCAAAATTTGCCCTTTAGTAACATCACACATTTACTTTAAAAAGCAGAGATTTGGATCTGTGCAACACCCTAGCCTCCCACTTTCATCTTTGTAGACTCAAGGCTTTTACAGACATCCACAACCACAGACAACTATAAGAGTGTCATTTTTGTATTACAAAGTTTTTGGTTATTTAATAAATGTTCACAAGAATCTACTTTACCAGTAAAAATTGCTGTTCAAGAGATCTTGTGAATTCTTTTTATCCCTGATATCCACTGGGCTGTTAAAGGATTACTGTTTGAGTTATGTGAACAACAGCCAATTGATGTAAGATGGTTAATATGAGTCTTTTGTTGGCTAATGCAAACACAAAAGTGGCTTAAAACATTCTTTCAAAACCACCTTTTCTTCCACAGCCATCGTCGGTGCTTCCTCCTTTTGAAATACAGCTATGTGGGATGACTTTGCATGAGGTACTTCTGTACTTTTGTGAGGTGCATACTTGTAAATTCCTTTTACTCATTTTCATTCATTTTCAGCCTTTTGGTTTTGCTCCGAAGCTAATTGCTGACATTAATCAGTTGCAGGCATCGTGAGAGGACAGTCTTGAGATGATGGACTTCATCAAGTGATGTTCTATGAATCATGCACTCACATTTAGTATTTCCTCCTTTTCTTTGTAGTTGTTGCAACTTGCATGTGTAAGAGTCTTGTGTGATTTTAACAGATACTGTATGTTTGTGAGAGAACACCGTGTACGATCTGTCAAATTTCCCCTGCTTTGGAATATCTCACTTACAGGACTTGTGATCATTGTTATTTTTATAACTCCAGCTGTTATTACATTGCACCTGCAAGACATCTGCAAAACAGCCTGCTGTTTTGTGCATTTACTAATGCAATTATAACAGTGCAAAGAAAGATTTATTACAGTATATGCAGATGGTGTAGCTTTCCTTTTTGCATCCTGTTGCTCTCAAGTAATAAAGAGTGTGGCTGGGGCAGCAGGTGCACAGTTTTTACTGCAAGCAGTCTGTATAGCATGATTTCCAACACTAATGATCAAATATAACCAGGATACATTTAGACAAAAACAATTTCCGGTTAACTTGCTTGCCATAATAACGTCCCGTATGATCAGCTCATGTCCCATATTTTATTATGATGCATTTTTGGTGGAGATTAGCTGACAGAGAGAGCTGATACATGGATGCAAGCTGGCCTTCTTTATATTACAGCCCTTTATATCCTACAAGCAAACTGTAATGCACTTATATATGTTGTTATTTAAGACAAACTGAGACAGGGGAAGGGTGGAATGGTGGTTTGCACTGTAGTGTCACAGCAAGAAGGTTCTGAGTTCGAATCTACTTTGCTGGCTATGGTCTGTTTGAGTGGAGTTTGTCTGTATGGGTTCTTTCTGCTTAATCTGACTTTCTCCCAGAGTCCAAAGACATGCTTGTTAGGTTAACTGGTGATTCTAAATTGGCTCTAGATGTGCATGGTTATCTGTCTCCCTGCGTCAGTCCTGCAACGGACTAGGAACAGCATACCCTGCCTATTACCCTTTGGCAGCTGGTATAGGCTCCAGACCAACCATGACTCTGAAATTGGATAAGTGGAAGAAAATAGATGGGTGGAAGATAAGATTATTGTCTCCCATAGGAGAAAATCATCCTGGATCAGGCAACTGCTGCATTGAAAATCAGACAACAAAAATCAAGACAAAAACCTAAAATGGGCACACTTTTAGTAAATACAGATCACATAACAAGTAAAAACTTGATAAATAATTAAAAAACAAATATTTCAAAACCTCTTTACACTGTCATTCAGTCATGAGTTGTCCATTCATCAATTTAACCGACAGAAGGAGGAATAAATACTCTAAGTTATCAGATATATTTACACAAAAGGATCTCCAACCAGAGTTCATCAGCCAAACTGTGGACTGTACACAACTTTCTTGGGGAATGAGAAGTTTTGTGTGCTGTTCTTATGATCTTTCCTTATGTTTTAACCAAGCTAGAAATTTGAACTTTATACTTAGCTGTTATACAACAGATGTAGCAGCACTGCATAACATTTTCTCAGTGGAATATGGAAACCCAGATGGCCTCTGGTATACACCTTAGTATGAACAAGTATTGGCCCCTTTCTTGATTTCTTAGATGCATATTTGTCATGTGTTTGTTTTATATTATCAAACAAATCTGAATATTAGACAACGATCAAATGCAGTTTTTAAATGATCCTTTCACTTATTAACAAAGCTATCCAAACCTACCTCACTCTATGTGAAAAAATGATTGGCCTCTAAACTTAATAACTGTTTGTGCCAATATTTGTAGCAAGAGCTACAACAAGCATTAGCAAATATCTAGCAGTGAGTGTTTTTACATCAGGAATTTGCAGGACTGGTGATTATTGTTATTGTTGTCATTGATCTGCTCTGTTCCGAAGTGTTTTTAATCAAGCAATGTTCTGGTCGAGGGCAGAATTCATGGTTTCATCAAAGACAGCAAGGCATTCAGGTTGTAAAGCAGCATACACTACCACTATCATGTATGATTGTGGTGTTCTTTTCAAGAAATGCTGTGTTAGTTTTATGCTAGACGTAATAGGACTCAAATCTTCCAAACTCAGTCCACACATTATTTTTCCAGAGGTTTTGGCAACCGTTAAGATGTTTTTTGCCAAATGTGAGATCAGCCTTTGTGTTCTTTTTGGTCAGCAGTCGTTTTTGCCCTGGAACTCTCCCGTGACTCTCATTTTTCTCCAGGTTTTTTTCTTACTGTTGAATCATGAACATTGACTTTAACTGAGGCAAGTGAGGTCTACATTTCTTTAGATGTTGCTCTGGGTTCTTGTGACTTCCTTCTCATATTTCCTACTCCTACTTCATGGATGGGTTGTCAGTGTTCTTTTGAAGTAACTCTGGTAGGCCAGCCACTCCTGGGAAGGTTCCCCACCGTTCCAAGTCTTGTAGATAATGGGTCTAACCATGTTTTGCTGGAGTCCCAAAGTCTTAGAAATGGCTTTGTCACATTTGTTAGACTGAAAAATGTCCCTTACTTTGTTTCTCAGCTGTGTCTTTCGATTGTGGCATAATGTGCTGCTTTTTGAGCTCTTTTATCCTGCTTCACTTCAGAGGGGTTCTATTTAAGTGATTTCTTGATTCAACAACTGCCAGTAATGAGTGCTGGGTGTGGCTTGTGAGATTGAATTCAGATTTCCAAGTTGTTAATCAAATCATCATTTAACAAAGGCAGCAATCACCTTTTTACAAAGAGCTAGACAGGTTTAGATAGCTTTTTTCAGCCTTAATAAATGACATAATTATTTGAAAACAGCATTTTGTATTTACTTGGTTGGCTTAATCTAATATCAAAATTTGTTTGATGATCAAAATGCAAAAAAACAACTAAGAAATCAGAAGCTAAGAAATACATTTTCATGGCACCATATTTGCCAAATAAGTACATTGTCACCGTGTTCCCCTAATATTTCTGCTCGCTAAGTGCATTGGCTTCTCTGGTGGAGAGGTCTGATCTCCACCAGATCTGGGATTACTACAGTAACTTCTTTCATTTTCTGTATATCAGCCTGTCCTGTCCAATCCTGCTTTATGGCTGTTAATATCTGAGTTGCCTGTGAGTAAACTAACATTAGCAGTGGCATCAGAAAACTTTGCAATATGGTATAATATGTCAACATGGTAAAGCTGGGAGCTTTTTAAAAAGCTTGATAAAGTCACAGACCTGGACACCTGGTTTTGAGGGCAAGCTCATAATCAGAGACGTTTAAGAGACATGATCCCGATACCATATTCAAAGAAAAAACTATCAACATCATAAAGATTTAAAGCTTGGTATTGGAAACTATTATCACAATTTCTTTTATCACTAATGCTAAACACAACGGAAGCCTATGAATGTTCTTCTTGGCTGTGTTTCCAAGCACATCAGTGAAATGGGCCCACATTTTTTTAGATTTATTTTAGGACATTTTGCTTTTATTTGACAGTCAAACACGGAAGAGTAGACAGGGAAAGGGGGCGAGAGAACAGAGGAAGATATGCAGCAGGTCACAAACTCAAACCTGGGCTGCACTTAGGCATAGGCGCCTGCTCACCTGGTGCCCAGATGTACATTCTTTTAAATTTATAAGCCACACCCTTTAGTTATGTGGGATTTTACTGGATAGAAATTGTGATTTAGAGTTAAACAACCCTCACCAAGTCACTTAATGCATTTGCCACTAGAGGGCAGAGGGATGTTGCCTTCTCTTCAGAAATCCTAGTGACCTCTTAAATAATGTTTTTCTTTCTTTCTTTCTTTTTTTTACTTTACGCCACCAGGCTGCTACAGTTTTTTATTTTTTATTCATATGTATGTATATACAGTGTCCAACAAATGTATTATACCACTTGTCATTAAAGGAATGCAATTAATAAGTTTCACTTGGTGGTTTAGTTTACAAAATCTTAATGTGCTTTACTGTTTTGTATTTGTTTTTGTAAAACAGTGAATTTGAAAGTTCATTGAAATTCATTGAAAATATCAGTAGCAAGCTATTTAATCATTTTGATTAAAGTGCTTGTGGATACTGATGGATTAAGCATTACAGAAATATAAAAAATGATTTTGGTAATTACTGAAATTGCAATTTAGGGTAAATCTGACATAAGCCTTTCACTGACTTGTGGTCAAATTGTTAAGCACTGAATTTACTTACAAGATCATTATAAGACAGTTTCCAACCAGTGAATTACAGAACGGCTCTTCAGGAGTATACAAACTTCCTTAAGAGGAGAACGTTCAATGAGAGTTAGAAATTCTAGGTCAAACGTTTGTTAATGATGTTTGTTGTTCCTCTAAGACTCCTGCGACCCAGTTCGGCTTGTTGATTACTATTTCCACTTTTCTCAAGTATGCAATGACTCTTATTTTCTGTTCCAGCACTTAGGATTTATGTGTTTAATCTGCACATAATTAATAACAAGAACTGCCGTGCACTTACAGAAAAAGGTCTCAGTAGTAAACTTTTGATCAGGTTTCTGGTGCACCAGCCATCAGCAGATATTTCTGAAGTTATGAGATTGTATTAAGTATGTCAGGAATATTGATGCACACATTGCTGTATCACTGTGAAATTGTACCACTATGATAAATTGTGCTTTCATCATTCGAGACAAATGTATTAGGAATATATCAATAGATTTTTTTGTATCTGTTTTAAGGGTTACAGTTGTTGATTTTGTTGTTGGTTGCTTTAATGAGAAAGCTACTGTATGACCAGGTTTTGACCCTGCTTCTATTTAGTCATTACTTGATAAATTGACTGAACTTTGCCTGGTACAGAAGACCAGACATATATAAGCCCTCCTTCTACCTCACATTAGTCAGTCACTATTTGGTGGACGTTTCCTCAGTCTGTTTCAAAGTCATGACTGAATTAAATAATAACAGTAAGAACAAAAATAAATGATTAAATAAAAGAAAAACTGAAATAAACTAAGTATACATAGTTATAGGTACACTGTTTCCCATTATTGTGCGTTGTATATGCTCACTTTTAACAAGACCTCAGGGCATTTGTTCTGCCTGTGGGTGTAGAACTTATTTGGCATTGCAGTCCAGCTTCTGTCAATTAGATGTGGTATGTACTAGCCAGGTTCTGACCCTGCTTCTAAAATTGAACACTGATGCAATAGTCAAGCTAGCAATAGAAGTTCAAAGTCATTTGATGAGATCTTGAACCACTTAAGCCCGGCAGTCTTTCAGTAGTGAGAAAACACAACTATGGAAAATAGCGTGACTGACAAGCTGAACCAAAATTAACACGTCTGAAAATTTCATTGTAGCACGGTTCCCATGTAATTATTGAAAGATCCATGCATGTACGTTTTCACTGTATGCATATGGATGAAATTGTGCTGTAAAACATAGTAAGTTGTAATTGCCTTGTTCAGCTTAATTTTAATTAATCAAGACTTAAAAATAAACTACATTTTTGTATCAGTTCTGCACTAGACTACGACTTTTTTGTCTGTGTTTCTTAACACTGTATCATGCTGTCACACAATAATATATTTCTGATGCAATACTGTACGCTTTACTGTATAATGTGATGTTGCCATCTTCTGGTAGTGGCAGTGAAGTAAATAGACATGTATTCATGCATATATATATATATTCAACTCTGTAATAATTTATATTTTGTAAGCTAATTTTGCATGTTCAAATAATTTAGGGAAAAATAAGAAACAGTTCTGCTTTCTCTCGTTCTACATATGTGGTTTTGTCTCCTAGCACGCTGCAGGGACTTGTTATCTCTGTTTGCTACCTGTGGAGAAGTGATGATGCGTGAAGGTTATAGGTTCTGTTTATTTCTGTCTACAGGAGTATTAACAAGCTCAATGAGATCAGCAGTGCCCCATAACCTGAAAAAAATGAAGAATTTGTCAGTTTGTGTGCTGGTGCTTATAAGAGCTGTCAGCAGGGAACATACAGGTACGCATGAGGAGGTATGCATGAGTATGTGTGTTTGTGTGCTGTGCCGGCGGTCAGGGGGTTAAAAATCCCCCTTGAGTCTTCACATCTACCAGAAAGCATGAAAAGCACCTTGTTACAGCAGTTAACTTTAACAGATGACAGCTGGCTTTGGCAACTAGGGGCTAATGGAAAGATTAAGTCAATTACAGCTTGGCAGGGGGACTCAGAAATATTTGAGACATTCCCCAGCATATTGGAACAATAGGCATCTACATATGTGCTCTCCCTCTAAGGCAGTAAATGTCATTATGTCAGAGTAAATAAAACAAAAATGTGCTTAGTTCGGTTTCTAAAACAGATTAATCTGGATCATATCACAACAATCACAACATCGAAATGCAGACAGAGTCAAATTGTTATTATCTCCACATGTGCTGTGTATGCAGCTTTTTCACGAGCATCTAGTGATTGCTCTCTGTTTCGTCCTGATGGTATCGCCGATTTAGTCCCCAACTTAGATCAAACAGAGACGAGAGGGAAAACACATTCAGCTCATCATAAAGTGGAAACTGAAAAGTTTAACAACCTGAAAAGACTGCCTAAAATGAAGTGCTTGGTCCACTTCAAAAAAGATCTGGCACTTAAAAAAATAAAAAATAAAATCTGTGCAAAAGATCATGAACTAAAATTTGTAATTTCCCACACTGATTACTCTGCTCAACTTTTTCCGCTCATGACAAAATGATGTGCAGAAGTCACGCAGTGACTCTCACCAGTTGAAATCTCATTTCTCTTTCTTCTTGTGCAGCATAACCGAGTTCAGCCCACACGGTGGGCATAAATGTTAAGTGCCTCTTAGCTTGAAAACTCATCAAGAGTAGGAAGGCCTGTGGGGTAGCAATCCGATTAACTGACGTAACCTTTGACCTGTAGGCGACCACATCTCTACAGGAAGCCCATAATTTTGAGTTTTAATAACACATAAAAGACTGCACACAGTTTTCAGTTACAGATGAATGGGTAAATGTGCTTGTGTCCTTAACTGGCACTATATCGAGCCAAGCCATAACGAAGGCAGTTTTGACAGTAACCTGGTGCCCCTCAATTGCTTTAGCATTGTTGCACTGTGGAGGATTTGTAAGACAGAGTTACACATCACACTTGATTAAAATCTCATTATAAAATGGTTATTAACAAGAGGGCAACTACATCAAACAATTAGCAGCACATAGAGGAAATGGTTTTATTGTAGATTGGAGAATTGTGAACTCAGATCAGACATCTTATTATTAATCCAAGCTGTGTTTCTTCTACTCTGTTGGTTCACATGTTCCAGACCAGAGGTTTTCCACTGGGCCACATGCCAACAGACTTTTCCATAGGCCAAGGATTCCCCACACCACACTGCATACATATTGTCATTTACACTTATCCTAACATGACCACTAACAATACTATATCTGTTTTTTTTCGTGATTCATCTGATTGTTTTATTCATGCCTTTTCCCATTTCTTATTTTTCTCATGCATATATTTTTCAGCCACTAACCCTTATTCCTTATTCAAGGTTCTTTGCATGATTTTTTTGCACATTTTTTGACATATTACTGGTTAATGAACCAACTACATTGCTGAACTAGATTTTTTTTTCCTGCCCCATAGACAAACCTGGTTATGATCATTAATAAAAAGTACAATTTTTCTTTCTTGATTTGCCTCATTTGCGAACATCTTCAACTTAAATTTTAACTTTTATGCAATTTTTTTCTAAAGTCACCTGAAATATCATGTTTCATTAAAAATCAATATCTATGAATAGCTACAATTTAAAAAAAAAAAGGCAAAATATAAACACTGCTATTGACTAAAAGAAAATTTAAAGTCTGTTTTTTCATTACACAATTTATAAATGATGATCACATTCATAATTCTTTAATTTTCTGAATTCTTTTATTGCTCAACAAACTTCATTCTGAAATCGGTGGAGAATGACGTTCTTCTACAAATACATCAGTCACACTGGCACCACTTTTCCACTCATGTATCCAACCTGCTAAGGCTAAAATGCTATAGTCTGCACTTTTCCTGATTCAAGTGGAAGTCAGCATAATGTGGACAACCTATATTTTATACACACGAAGGTAGCGCCACATGCACATAAAATTATGTTCCAGTTCATAGAATTGGTTTTATCTGTTGATTATCCCTGGATTTTTGCAAAGTACTTTGCATTGTAGCTATTTATTTAAAAGAATGCCATAAATATACTTGACTTGTTTTGCAAGCAGTATGTGTGCTCGGACCATATTTTATAGTCTTAATTCATGGGTTCACAGACACCTGGGGAATTTGGGAGTGCAAATAAAGAATATGATTACACTTCACTAGATCAGCTGCCTTTTTGTTCTTTAGTATCCCAAGAGAAAAATAAACGAGAGAAGATGGATTTGGCTGCTGGTAGGCTGTGCATCGTGCTTTTGTGGGTTATACTTTTATAGGGAAGGGCAGAGAAGCTGGTATCTTTTCAGCTTAGAGGTTCAACTCAGTGTTACAGAGAAATGATGAGCTAAAATAGCCCTAATGAGATCACTGAGTCCAGGGTTGCATTGTCTCTAGGGAATGACCACCAGCAAAAATAGTCCTGATAAGTCAAGGCAATTGTTGGAACAGAGTCACTTATGAACTCTGAAGCAAACACAGTAGTGCCAAAGGAGACATTTATCAAGAGCACAAGGGAGAAAGGGAAGCAGCTTAATTAATTCAGATTTAATTAATGCATTGTGTGGTCTATTAATTACAATATTGCTTTTTTTAAGAGTTGCATTCCACCCACATTTAAAGGGTATAAATCTCAAATGATGTTAATGCCAGACATAGTGGTTAATGTTAATAATGACAGGATACACACATAACAAAACAATGTGAAGAGTCTGTTTGGCTCCAGATTTGAGCTCAGGCTGAAGGCACAGATGGTCCATCCTGCAGCGCCTCATTATCCAAGTATCAGGTTGACTTGATGTCACTTCTCAGAGCTCAAGGCGCCTTACATGATGTATATCTCTGTGAAAATGGTTAAAATAAGAGTGTTGTTACTGACGGGAGGGAATACAAGTCTTCCAGTATTTAGCCTGTTGGGAGGGCATCCAGCTGAGAGGAAACTGGAAGCTAGGTTTTCAGTAAACAACAAGCAAAAACATGGCATTTTTGGATATAGGATTCACCTAGTGTAAATATATGTATCTTTTTGTTCTACATAGACGCTGTCTTTGGACGGCTGGTAGAAGTGTAGTTAGCTGTCACCAAAGTTGTCTCGAAACAAAGTAAACCAAGGTTTGAGTGTTAACAGACACAAACAAAGAGTAGTCGAACTCCCGAACAAAGAGCCTGGAAACTTTTGTTGTCAGCTGTCAGCAGTGTGAAAACTTGAGCAACCTGAAATCAGCTCCTACTTCGATAAACACAAGTGGTATGTGAAATTGAGCCGAAGTGCAATTTTTAAACCTCAGTCCCACCTGGGCCACGTGTTACTACCCAGCAATAAATCCTCTGCACATCAGGAGCATGATTACAGTCTTCAGTTGCTGCATGGACTGACAGTTCTATCTACTAAGAATGATTGGTCATTTTCAATAAATTTGATATAAATGTGATATGACAGAATATCATCAAACTTCCCCAAAATAAGCCTGAAGGTTTGGATATGATCCAATACCTTCTCTGCCATTGCTGCTGTCAGAAAGTCCTATTCATCTTCTTTTTCATTTTCTCTTGTAACTGGGAGCTGTCAAGGACTGGGAGCTTTGCCTTGCAGTTTGCAGGGCTAGATTTATAATTGGACCCTGTCAACAGTGTCCAGTGCAACTCAAGTGCAACGTTTGTTATGGCAGCTACTGTGTACTGATTTCAACACATGCCAGCTGCAAGATGGTTTGTGTGTCATTAATGCATAACTATTGGTAAGTGCAGACACAATGTGTGCGTCCACAAGCTTGTGGATAGAATGAAAAATCATCTAAAGGGGATCAAAAGAGAGTGAACGCAAATGAAGGCAGATTTTTCCAGGCACTGTAAAGCTCTAGAGTTGCTGCCTATTTACAGGGAATCTTAGGTATCTGTATACATACTATATACACAGCTGAGCAGCTATTCCTGCAGGTGGGCTCAATGAATACCACGGCTGTGTTATAGAAATCTGTCTTGCTGACATTTTAATTGAATGTGAGAACAATAAAAATACCACACATGTTCAGGATTTTGCATTTTTTTTTCTCCATACACTCCCCTTTGGACGTATGTCTGATTCTACCAGACAAATTTCTTAATCTACCAAATTTGTAATTCTTATCTGACTGTGCAGCAGTGCTCATGGCACCAAAATCAACCCTACTTGGAATAAAATCCAGTCATTCTGTCCTGCCCTGCTGTGTAGTGCAGTATCTTTGTGGGTGTTCTTTTCATCAACACTGGTTCTCCAGGTAAGTGGTACAGAGAGAGGTTCATGACTGGGCTTGTCAGCTTGTCAGAGGAAAGTGCTCTGCTGGGGAAAGCACCTGACATCTGGAGGACCTCTGTGATTAGATTGCCCTAGCAAGAAGCAGGACAATGTTCCCACGTGATTTGGATAAATAGAACTTTTGATCCCATTAAGAGTGGATTGTGAGCAGGGTTAAAAACAAAGTTGAAGACTGCCTTCTAAGCATAATTTAAATCTCTAGTGACAAAAACATTGACTTCTTAAATAAAACAGAAAACATTAAAACAGTTAATCCTGCAAATTGCAAATATTAATATAATGATAGACCAAAATTTCCGAAATGGATTAAAAACAAACAAACATGCACACAACAGTAAGTATTAAAAAATGTGAGTTTGGAGGGTAATGAAGACGTGCTGAGCATATTCACTCCAGCGCAACCCAGGAGAGGGAGACAAAGCTCTTCTGCACTCACGTCGATACAGCTGGACTTCTGATTCCCTTATTAATGTGGATATTTTGGAGTAATTCAACTATATTTGAATGTATATTTAATAAAGACTGCTAGTCTGCTTTTGGCGTGTTTAAACGAAGTAATTTGCTCACATATCTTATTGCAAGTTCTGCTGGGGACATACGCAGTCACGTCTAATACATAAATAGCACCACATTCTTTTACTAAATGAAACTGAGCGTTTATCTGACGCGACATTCTTTTTCCGCCCAGAATGACACAAACCACGTCCATTTAAAACCTGGCTAACGCGTTCCGGAGGAGAGATATCGACCAATTGGCTGAGTGGAGGGCGTGGCTCTCCTTACTCCAGCTAGGCAGGAGTATGAAGTTTGGGCTATCAGTGCACAGCTACTGTGAGAGAATGGTGCACCTCAGTGCTCACAGGTGCGTGATATTATCCAACTCGGATTTTGTACTCTTGCAACTTTAACCGAGGTACGCGGTTGACAAGGTTGCATGCACAAAGTTGAAGGTGTTTCCTCTGCAGTTAAACTCTACAAATGGCTTGGATTATTCACCCGCATCTGCACGGGACTGGCGCCGCTCTGATTCTGCTCGCAGTGATTCTGACAGGTGATGTGATTGCACAGGTTTTTGACAGCTATGGATTATCATACGCTTTGAGGGCTGAGCTGTCAGAAGACACGATATTGGTTGCCAATAATGGGATACGCGTGCCTTTCGGGAGATCAGTCTTCATTGATCCCATCAACGATTTGGTTATCCAAGTTCAGCCCGGTGATAGATGCAGCATAACAGTCCTAGACAACGATCCTTTGTCTCAAAGGCCTGGACACCTGTCTCCGAAAAAGTTTCCGTGTGAATTTGGTCCCAATGACGTGAAGTATTCTCACTTTGGATCTCGGAGTCCCCCGAAGGATAGAGTGAGGTTACAACTCAGGTACGACACGCAAACGGATACAATTATAATACCTTTTATGATGGAGGTGGAGGTTATTTTTACGCAGCTGGAGGTGCTGACGAAAAACATGCCGCTCACTGTTGAAAAACTGCTCGGCACAAGTAATCCCATCGATAAGAAAATTTTAGAATTCACCTATGATAGAAGTGCACATCAGTGCAAAATAGCTTCCCTCTCCAGTAGCAATGTGCTGCCCAGGTATGGAAAACTTGTGGATGAAGAGAGCCTCGGAACAATGGTGGACTGTGATGAGTTTATTAAAATGAACACCCGTTATCAGCACACTTTCGCTTTGAAGTCACCTAACAGAGATTACATTCCGATGGTTGTGGAATTACATGATAAAGAAGGCAATTTGCTCAAGCAGGAATTTTTCCAGATTCTGGTCAGAATCAAAGAGGGAGAAGACAACATACCTCCTAAACCCAGCTTTGTTGCCATGATGATGATGGAAGTAGATCAGTTTGTAATGACAGCAATAACCACGGATATGCTGGCTGCAGAGGATGTTGAGTCTAATCCCGATGAATTAATCTTCAATATTACATCTCCCCTGTCCTTTGAGGAAGGCTACATTGTAAGCACTGATGATAGGAATTTGCCAATAACCTCATTTTACCAAGGAGACCTCAAAGAGCTGAAAATTGCCTACAAGCCCCCTGCTGTGGATTCGGACACTGAGAGGATTTTTCAGATTGAGTTTGAGGTTGTGGATGGAGAGGGAGCTGTGTCAGATCCTTTTGCTTTCATGATTGTTGTAAAGCCTATGAACACGCTGGCCCCTGTGGTTACTAGGAATACTGGACAATTGCTGTATGAGGGTCAGTCCAGGCCTCTGTCCAGTTCACAGAATCTGGAAATCAGTGATGAGGATAATTTAGAGAAAGTCAAAATGACTGTTATTGATGGCCTGAGGCATGGTGAATTGACTGTTCTGGGCTCCAGGAGGAAATTTTTCACCCCAGCTGACCTTGATGCTGGTGTAGTCATTTATCAACATGATGGCAGTGACACGTACAGTGACAATATTGTTTTCAGAATGACAGATGGCACAAATGAGGTGGAGTTTCTGTTTCCTATTACTGTTGTGCCAACAGACGACGAGCCTCCCATTATAAATGCCAACACTGGTTTGGTTTTGTTCAAAAACCAAATGATGCCTATCACCTCTCTTATGCTCAGTGCAGCAGACATCGACTCAGAGGATTCCACAATTAAATTCACAATCGAGCCTCCTTTTTCCACACTGGGACAGGTGATGCTGCGTCAGTCTGAGGCCCCAGAAGACCCATCAACCTGGAAGTTTAATACAGAGGACGAAATGTATGAGAAAGTAGTGACTGAATGGCTGCAGCAGGATATTACTGATGGCAAACTGTTTTACAAGCACATTGGACCTCACAGTACCAGCACAATCATGGATCAGTTTGTGTTTACCGTTCAAGATGACAATGACCCACCTAATCAATCAGGTCAAGGCTCATTTGTCATCAAAATTCTCCCTGTTGACGACCTTCCACCTGAACTGTACCCTGGGGCGACGCTGCAAATGACTGTGCATGAGTATCAGCTTACTTACTTCCGAAAGAAATTCCTCCGTTACACTGACCTCGATTCAGACGATCGTGATCTCAAATATACAGTCGTGCAGCCACCGACAGACACAGATGAGAACAGCCCTGTTGTACTGGGAGCTTTGGTATTGACTGAAAATCCAAACACCGAAGTCACAACTTTCACTCAGGCTCAAATCAATCACCACAAAATAGCTTACAAACCACCTGATCTTGAGCTTGGAATTACCACTCATGTTTTGCAGTTTAGATACACTGTTGAGGATGTTTCTGGGAATACTGTAGAAGGGGTTTTCACTATATTTTTAAAGCCTGTGGACAACAAGCCGCCTCAAATAAAGAACTCTGGATTTACTGTGCTTGAGCGTGGCAGACATATCCTTACGAGTGCTGAGCTGGACACCTCTGACACAGACACGGAAAACAAAAAGATAACCTTCACTTTAACTCAGCCACCGCTGCATGGTCAGGTCCAGTTTACATTCACTGATATGACCAAAGGAAATGCTTTCACTCTAGAGGATATTGCAAATGCCCTAATTTCATACATTCATAATGGAGATGAATCAACAGTGGATTCCATACAAATAGATGTCAGCGATGGGGTGCACATAGTCCCGATTACTATAAAGATCAATGTGAAGCCAATTGATGATGAGGCTCCAACTATAAGTCTTCCTGCTGGCACAATTGGCTCCTACATAGATGTACTGGAAAATGGAGCAACAGAAATCACGAGTAATGTCATTCAAGGAAGAGATGAGGACACCGATGACCTCAGATTAACCTTCATAGTTGAAGACCCGCCGTCATTGGGTGAAATCCTGGTTAGAGGTGTTTCATCAGGCACATTCACCCAAGCTGATATTATTAATGGCTTTGTGGTCTATGCTCACACAAGTGGGGAGATAGGCTCGAGCACCAAGGAGGACTTTTTCAATCTCACTTTGACAGACATGTCTGATGAGTGGACTGTGGGAGGAAATAAGATCACAGGTGTCAGAGTGCATGTCACAATTCTTCCTCTGGACAGCCAGGCTCCAGAGGTCTTTGTGGGGCCGCAGTTCACTGTTGTTGAGGGAGAGAAGAATGTCATTCAGATTCTCCACATAAGCGCAGATGATGTCGACACCCCCAGCGATGACCTTCTATGTACAATCATCGTACAGCCGACTTCAGGGTATGTGGAAAATATTTCCCCAGCCCCAGGCTCAGAGAAATCCAGGTCTGGAACAGCTATTAGTGCTTTCACCATCAAGGACATCAAACAGAATCACATTTATTATGTTCAAAGCATTCACAAAGGAGTCGAGCCAGTAGAAGACAGGTTTACATTCAGATGCTCTGATGGCATCAATTTCTCTGAAAGGCACTTTTTCCCCATCTCCATAATCCCCTCTAATGATGAAAAGCCAGAGATTTACATGAGAGAGTTTGTGGTTATGGAGGGCATGAACATAGTTATTGACACTCCCATTCTGAATGGTGCTGATGCTGATCTCCCCTCTGATCATCTGACATTCATCATCACCAAACCCCCCAAGCATGGATTTATTCTCAATCAGCTCACTACTGGCACCGTCCCCGTGTCTAACTTTACCTTGGATCAGATCAGGGAGGCCTCCAGCTACGTGTATGAGCACGATGACTCAGAGACCACAGAGGACAGCTTTGATATTGTTCTTACAGATGGAAAGTTCGTTGCGGAGAAAACAGTCATTGTTATGATTATCCCTGTGGACGACGAAACCCCAAGGATGGCAATCAATGATGGCCTTGAAATAGAGATAGGTGATGTGAAAGTCATTAACAGCGATGTTTTAAAAGCTACTGATCTGGACTCTGAGGATAGCACGCTAACATATATAATTCGATACGGACCCGGTCAAGGGTATTTGCAAAGAGCGACGCCTTCGGGGACGTTGCAAAATATCACAGTTGGAATGAATATTACACAAAACGAGGTGGATCAGGGTCTGATTGTGTACATCCACAATGGACAAGAGGGAATTCGAGACCTCATCAAGTTTGATGTGACTGATGGCATCAACCCTTTGATTGACAGATACTTCTATGTTACAATCGGCAGCATAGACATGGTTTTCCCTGATGTGGTCAGTAAAGGTGTATCTCTTAAAGAGGGTGGCAGGGTTACTTTGACAACAGACCTCCTCAGTACCAGTGACCTCAACAGCCCAGATGAACACTTAGTTTTCACAATCACCCGAGCGCCAGTGAGAGGACACCTGGAGTGCACAGACACACCTGGGATGCCCATCTCATCCTTTACACAGCTCCAGCTGGCTGGCAACAAAATCTACTACATTCACACATCAGACGATGAAGTGAAAATGGATAGCTTTGAATTTGAAGTGACTGATGGCTATAATCCCGTGTTCCGCACTTTCCGCATCTCCATCGCTGATGTGGATAATAAAAAGCCTGTACTGACGGTACACAGTCTGGCAGCGACTGAGGGAGAAAACAAACTCATCACACCTTTCGAGCTAACAGTTGAAGACAGGGACACCGTTGACCGTCTCTTGAAATTCACAGTCACTCAGATTCCAGTTCATGGTCGCCTGCTCTTTAACAACACCCGGCCTGTCACCTCATTCACAAAGCAGGACTTGAATGAGAACTTGATCAGCTACAGGCACGATGGCACAGAGAGTACAGAGGACAGTTTCTCCTTCACTGTCACCGATGGCACTCACACAGACTTCTATGTCTTCCCCGATACTGTATTTGAGACCCGAAAGCCTCAAATGATGAAGATTACCATCCTCTCCGTGGATAATGGTGTACCACAGGTTCTGGTTAATAAAGGTGCCCCAACACTGCGGGTTCTGGAGACAGGCCACTTGGGCTTTGTGATCACTAGTAAGACCCTGAAAGCAGAGGACAGAGACAGCATTCAGAACTCTGTGACCTTTAGGATTACTGTAGCCCCAGAACATGGCTACCTTATCAACCATGCCAGAGGAAATGCAACTATCAACAGCTTCACGCAAGGTAAGAAGGCTGCTCTTTAAAACTTTTCAGTCCTGTGACATTCTGATGGATTTGCAATCTGCTGCAGTAAAACTCACATAGAAGACTTTTTAAAATATTCAGAGCAGTCTGATGTGAATTTAATCTTACCCTGGTTTTACTTAGACTTTTAAATGGCCTTACTCCAATGGTCTTAAAAATCATAAACTTTTTGTTTTCACTCTAGAGAGTGCCTGTTTACAGAAAGAAGTATGCTAGTGCCTCAGGCTGACTAGTTCTCTCTGGAGGAGAGCATTTTTCAAACAGTGCCTAAAAAATTTCACTTCGGAGGCAACTTAGGGTGGTTTGTGCTTTACCAGAGGAATATAACAGTAGACAAGAGAATTACAGACGTGATGATAAATAATGTGAACATGCAAACATGTCAGAGGGAGAAAGATGTGGTATTCTAGCTCCCAGCAAATCACTGGCTTTGTAAATAACATGGTGCAGTACAGACGTTACATTTCAAACAGACCAGAGGGGGGTCTTGGTAATGGTAAATATCAGGGTAGCAGCCACAGTCAATATCCACGTATCCCCTGCTTTTATTTGCTAAGCCACTGTGAGATGCTTTCCCCTAGAGGCCTGTTCAATATTTCAAGAGTTCTCACAAGAGTAAACAGACAGTAAATAAAGACACTATCTCCTGGGCATTTGAAAGTTTAGGCTACACATTTGTATGCATCTGTCCCTTTGAAGGGAGATATTCTGACATAAAATATTGAACGCAGCAAGTGTGAAAACTTGGCAGTTTTTAGTGCTATAAGGAAGCTTGTCTAGCACCACGCTATCAAGATGGCAAGCAGACAGACTGCTGTGATGGCATCCCATGAGTCAAGCTGGTCTTAATGTCCGGCATCATTCAAGAGTCTTATTTGTTTACAGCCCTTTCAGGCAGTTCTTTTTGCTCGGATTCCCCTGGTGCTGTCAGCGTGCACATTTAGGCACACAGGCACAAAGACACTGACAAGTAGATAGGAACAAACTGAACATATTTTGTTAGTTGTTTTTGCCAAATAGCTGATGCAAAAATTTTGTGAGCAGGATTTTGCTTGTACTTATGTAAATGTGCTCTTTTTCAGCTGAAATTGATGACATGAGCATATGCTATATTCTGAGGGATGGGGACAACGCGACAAACGACATCTTTCATTTCTCCATTGAGGACAGCGGTAAGTTCCTCAATTTAAACATCCACTCTTGGAGTTATATTGAGTGATAGCCGTTAAGTTTGAAATGAGTCTGTGACACGCTCACTTTTGAGGATGATACAGTGAATTTGTCACGCTGTTGCTGTTTAATAAATTCAGATTTCTCTAAGAAAGGAAAGGCTTGAATCCACTCAACAATGTGCCTAATTAGGCAGAATTACAAATCAAAAGGCATCTGCAAAGATTGCAGAGATTTCCATTATTTCAGCTTAAGTAAGTGGGATAACAGGCATGCAGTGAAATAGAAGGAAAGATGTACTGTTTCTGGATAGCTTTTGTTTATGCTCTGGTGAATTTCATTCCACCAGCATTTCGGAGAAAAAAGGAATGTTAGATGTTTTACGCCTATTAAAATTTTATTCAAATATTCATTAGTATATTCATTAGTTTGTCCTACTGCAAATGATGCCATAGGTAGGTCAGTCTTAGCATCTTACCGTAGTCGCTCATTATTTTTTTAGAAAGTAATGATTGATTTAGCCAGTTACTAATTAGTAGAGCTGTAGATATGTAATCAGACGCAGGCTCTGTGAATGGTTTGAGGCAATCATGCCGGTGTTGCCGATTAGCGGAAGCAGTGTGCCTGACAGTGTGTCCTTTCTGCTATCCTTCAGCTGTGATGAGTGAGCACAAAGGACGGCTCTAATAGGGGCCCTCTTTTCCCACAAGCACCTCAGTGAGCTCCCATTCTCATTTCTCATTTTCCGTGCCTTCGGTTTGATATTTGACAGGTTAAAATCAATCTCAACAGGTGGATGGGGTGCTAATAAGAGATGACTCAAATGCAGGAGCTGGTACTGAATATCAGCAGTTGAGCCCATGCAGATTTTTTTGTTGCTGAGTGAGGGCTCAGTCCCTTATTATTGTCTCACTTGGGCTTTCTGTTTTTTGTTTTGTTTTAATGGATCTCTGTGGGCCTCTCTCCCTCTTTGTCACTTTCTTTCTCTGTGTACCTTGCTTGATGCTTGATGACACACATATCCCCACACTGGTAGTTTATCTTCCAGACTGGCAATTAGATTCACTCCTTTCAGCGCTGCTCACTGCGAGACTTCAAAACAGCTTTTGTCTTATTCCGTCCTCAATCATAGTTATGTCCTCAAACAAAACAAAGCATAAAATGGCAACTATCAGATACAGTGCACCTCTCTAAAATGTCATTCTTTGATATGAAAATTGTACTTTATAGTGGCACCTAAAGAGCTTAACAAATTGATGAATGATCTCATTGGATGGCCGATCCACAAGGACTCACCACGTACTGCAGTGCAGTTTTTGAGGCAATCAGTGAAGATTTTTTTTTTAATAAGATTTAAGCTGGGCTGGTGGCTGCCCTAAATCCCTAGACAGAGCCTGCAGCTCTTTGAACAGCCGTGTTGTGGAGGAGCTGAATGCTGTACACTGGCACACAGCTGCACTATGTCATGTTCAGCAGTGGAAAACATTCTCTTTCTCGCTTCAAGTTCATTGGGAAATTTACCAAATGCACTTGGCAATGCTATGAGTGTGAAAAGTTGCTTTTCATGTTGCAGCTGTTCAGTGAGATTCCACGGGTTTATGCCAATAGTTGTGACGAACTGTGAATGTAGTCACATTTTCGAGTATGCGCCTGCTGCTGACTGCTGATTGCCATAATTTGTGTGCTTAAGAGTGCTGGTCATTGTTTAAACAGCACATGTGCAAAACTATTGGATTTATTTATTTACTGTTTTTCCCTCTTTCAGGTGAGGTCATGTATTGGGTTTTAGTACACCACACAAAGGCCTATAGGATTTCTTCTGGTTCCATTGTCAGTCCAAACATAAAGTGACTGTCTGCACTTATTACAGGGCAGCACACTAATTTACTCCTGGCATATATTCTCACAAAGGAGGATGAATGGAAAGTGCAAAGCCGTTCATTGTGCTCCATCTAAATACTTATGGCAGTCTCACTTCTAACCACAAGCTTGCTTTAATTGTAGAAGCTGACGTCATAGTTTTCCTGATAGACGGGTTGTCTTGTTAACCAGGGTACAGTGTTGGATTTTAATCTGAGCTGCCAGAGCTTCAGTTCCTCTTTGCAACAATGTATTTGCTGACTTCTACATGTTTCTAATAGTAAAGGGTGAGTTCAGAGCCCAAATGTGAAACTGTGCTAGACCTGACTCGCTCTCATCCATTGTATAGCACAGCTGTATTAGAGTATCGACTAAAGTAATGACCTGTGCTTTAAGCAGGCAGATATTTTGTTTACCTTGATTAATTATGCTTGTGCAATTTAGGCGGTTTCACTTGATTAACTCGGCCACATAAAGAGAGGAGATGGGCTTTTTACTACAAGTAAAAACAACTGGGCCACATCCCAAAGTGCTTAGCATTTTTAATTAGTGAATAGAGTTTCTTACAAAGTACAACTTTTAATCCTGTTAGTGTATAAAAAACAGAATAATATTGAATTTACTTCCAAATTATGCTGCGTTTTATGTGCAGTGGTCTACAAATGATTTGTGCATTTGTTTATTTGATTTCTTTTCCTCTTGAATTTCTTTAGCGTCTTAAAGTTGATACTGCCGGCTTTTAAAGCTGCATTTAAGGTGTTTTTGTCAAAAAGGAGACCACAGGATGAATGTTACCAGTGATGCTTGTGTATAATTTTTTGTCATCCTTGTCAGAGCTTTAAATTAATCATTCCAAATGACTAAATTCACACATTTTAACTTGTAGAGGTGTCTGTTGTTTTGAAGAAACTGTTGCCCAAATGGAATGTCGATTTTTTTCTGGGGGGGGTTGTATCTGTGTGCCTGTATGTGTGCTGCCCTTGTTATTCTAACTCGGTTAATTGTTGTGTTTTGATGGACTCCAGCGCTCCCCTTGTCTCCTAGGGATTCAGTTGCATTCAGGTGAGCTTACCTGAGCACACACGAGCCATCGCATTCCCAGGCAGTTGTTTATGGAGCTGATTCCCTGTCTGCTTCCAGCCAGTCAATCAACCTCACAAATGTTCTTAATGACAGACACAATGTAGTACTCTTTGTTTTTTATTCCAGGCGCTCAGCGCATTTTTATTTTTTATTTTTTTTTAAGTGAGCTACAAAAAGGCAGCAAAAGATCATTAATAGTTTGGGAAAAGAAATGCATTTTTAAGGTCAAACTCTGCAGGCATGCACAAAATGTCCATGTTTTTTCCTCATTTGACTAATGAGACTCGTTCGCTGTAAGAAGCATAGAGTATGTAAGTCAATAATTTCTAGTGAAATGGGTCAGCAGTGAAAAGAAAAATAGAATCACTTTCTGTCTGGAACACATTTTCTCACATGGAAAGAGACAATAGGGTGCATGTCTGCAGAGCCCACCTCAACAAGCGTGTTTTGTTTGTTATTTCTGCTCCGTGTAACAAGATAAGTTCAGGTCACCGTGCATACCTCGACCTAATAAATCCTCCAAACCATTTTTCACCTGCAGCAACATCTGATATGTATGTTGTCAACATAACTTCCATGTTATCGGTGTGTAATCTCTTGTGACAATGGGTGCATACTCCATCTTCTTTGTCTCCCCTCCTAATTCCAGGCTTGGGGGGGGGGGGGGGGGGGGGGGGGGATTATCTTACTCCCCATTGCGTGCTAGAGTACAACAAAAGTAAGTGTAGAACATGCACTCACATGCAGTTGTGAGGTTAGTATAGCTATATGCTATAATATCCCCATCACCGCACAGGAGATGACTCTGCAGTTTTGCAGCGTTTCTAGCCTGCTATTAATGAAACTGTCTCTTCTATACTTTCTTGTGGGGTATAACATTCCTCTGTCCTTGGGACCAGGTATGAATCATATTCATAAAGTATGCTTTAAGCTTCAGCAAATTACATAGCTGGTCTCGTTGTAGTGAGAGTTTAAAGGGGTTTCAGGGTGTTCGGTTTTCTTCACAGGCCAGCTGTGCTGCAGACAATAAAATAGGTGAAGTCGTTTTATTGTTATGGAAAAACCATTTAGTGATAAAACATCTGGGCTTTGATTACAGAGCTGTTCCTGAGGCACAGCTGCTTTACTTTGGGGCTGAAAAACTGAATTACAGAATGGATTTAGGCTAATCATTTTAGTTGGAGAGTGATTTGCGTCTCTTACCGGTCCCTTATGTCATCAGCAGCTAACTTTGCGTTATAATTTTCTCACTAGTCTGCATTGCAGTTATATTTGCAATGTTTACCACCCAGCAGCAGCCTTCTCTATTCAGCACAGCATAACAAGGTGTATGTGCAAGTTTGCTTTCCTTTAATGTGTGTGTGAAGAGTAGAGACGACTTAAATGAAAGCATATCCGCAAAGAGCTGCTGCGACTAACCAAACAGATGAAAAACCTGTGCTCATCTGTGAGGGGATCAAACATTCGCCGTTATCTAGCAGTCTTGAGCCAGCGAAATGCTTTTTTTTAAAAAAAAATTTAAATGCTTTTTTTGATAATGAAAAGATGATAATAGAATTCTCCAAGGCAGGAACGCCTGAATATGTTTCAAGAGGTTTCATTGTTCTGAAATGATTTAGGCACTGAATAAGCCAATGAATTCTCTCTTTTTTTGTTCAGATTTCTTTGCCCAAGTCTGTTGGATCACTTTCAGGCTGTCTGTTAGTGCTGTGCCTCCTTTTTTCCATTGCAGTCCATTTTGCTCCTGAGTGCAGATTACAGCTCCGTATTTACAATCCATATTTAGTCCAAAAGGCATATTCTGCTGCCTGAAATGCATCAGAAAAAGAGAACACCAAATCCATTAATGACAGATAATGATTTGGAGCAGCCGTGACAATATCACATTTATTTTTCATTGTGGTGTTTGTGCTGATTACAGCAAAGAACGTGGGTGATTTGTTGCTTAAACATCTAGGGAACTTACTGATTTATTCTGATCTGCTTTAATTTTCCCATTAGAAAACAGAAGGGAAAAACCCTGTTTGATGATTTTGCTCTCTCTGTCTTCATGTGCTGCCAAAGTGTATGTTGCCAAGGTTAACAAAGCAAAGGCAAATTCCCAAAAGTATAGAAACCTCAGGCCCAGGCTTGTTCTCCGAATGATGATGTGTGTCGTCATTACTGCCTTAGGTTATCAGTCTAGCAGAACTGAGATTCCTCTGGTGAAAATCCCCATTATGTGGAAAAAAGGGTTAAAGTTTGTGTCATCGAGTTTTAGGACGGCCCCAGACAAGTGTCATACTTGAGTCATACTTAAAATAAATATAACAGGGGCAGAACAAAAAGGAAATAAACTTTAGGTCAAATTAAACTATTCATGAATTTATTTTGCGTTATTATGTCACAGTATAAAATATCACTTTCTTTTCACGCTCTGCGATGTGTCCTGGGTGATTTTTGGCCTCATGAAATCGCCCGATGGGACTGTTTTGACAAACAGCAGGGAATCTGAGTGTTTGTGATGCTACAGTTGCTGCTGTAACAACTCTCTTTTCACAGGAGTAGAGCTTTTGTTCACTTTTGAAAAATCAGTCTGGATAATGTGTTTCTGGCCCCTGAATCCCAGCAGTGGACCAGAGCTGCTCCTCTCCGCCCTGCCGCATGATAAGCCACTGATAGCTGGGCCGAGGCTGTAGTGTGTCACAACTCTCTCCAGCTATACTTGGGTTTCATGATTGGAGCCCTTTGCACGCTACACCTCCTTTGTACACATTTTTTCATGCACGTTCACACTCGCGTACACAAAGCATTGACCATCTTTCCATCACTGGGCCAGCTGTCTGATTTCATAATCAGAGATGAGGCCGGCACTGCTAAAATGTTTCATCAAGATGCTTGGCATCAGCTACAGTTTAATTGATAACGGCTTTGTCTTTGATTTCAAGCTGTTGTCTCTTTTGATTAGAGTGCTGTGATGTAGAGCAGAAACAACACCAGCTTCTTTTATTGTGATATCATCAGCATATTATTGAGGAAGGACAGAGGGGTTCAAGTTAGGGGTGCGGATACATCACGGATTGGTTGCACTGGTGATAGACAGATTAATAGATGAAGTCAGGCAGGAGACTCTTTGGACTATATTGTTTGCAGATGAGATTGTAATTTGTAGCGAGAGTTAGGGCTGTTCGATATAACGATATAAAAACGTCTATCGTTTCATTTTACGCTATCATTTGTTTCGTGGTGTCGCAAAATAAACTGTTTACGGCAATATTTTTCTCATGGTTTTGATGGTTACTGTAGTGGCTATATTAATTTCTTAAAGTTCTCTCAACCAGTAACCACACTAAGGACGGACAAGTGCCTGTTTTTATGCGTTGTGGTTAGCAACAACGACAGTAACACCATCGCGTTTCCGCTGTCTTATGTTCCACATAAACCTTTCACAATAAAGCTCAAGATCCTGTTGAGATTTTTCAAAATAAACTGAATCACGTGAAAGAGCAGATTGTTTACGGATGAGAAGTAAAAAAGGCGCCAGGTGCTAAAAAAGAAACCTTAGACTCAAACGTTAGAACAGGCTTTTCCCCGCAGCACGCCGTGTAATAAATGCTCACAAAGAAAACGGCGGCCGTTACAACTTATGTCTAAAAATGTATCGTTTCATGCATCGGTTGAAACACTCGACTCCAGCTACATGACACAGAGCTGGAAACACTTCCTGCAAGTTGAGCTGCCCGAGATTCACAGAATTTACAGAAAATGTTAAATTTTTGTGATTTATATCGTTATCGGACGATAGATGTCTTATATCGGGATATGAGATTTTGGTCATATCGCACAGGCCTAGCAAGAGTAGTGGTACGGTGGAACTGAGCCTGCAGAGGTGGAGGTATGTTCTGGAGAGAAGAGGAATGAAAAGTAGTAGATGCAAGACAGAATACATATGTGTGAATGAGAGAGAGAGAGATGGATGTAACAGTGACCCTACAAGGAGTAGAAATAATGAAAGTGGATGAAATAGGTGAGGTCAGCTATCCAAATCAGACCATGTACACGGGAGGTGAAGAAGAGCGTATTGGCATGGTGGAGTGACTGGAGATGAGTGTCAGCTGTGATTTGTGATGGATAGAAGCAACAGTGAAAAGGATGGTCTGATGGTAGATGTTTGGTTTAGAGACAGTGGCACTAATGAAAAGACAGAAGGCCAAGCTTTGGAAATGAGTGCATCACAGGGACAGCTCAGGTCGAGTGGTTTGAAAACAAAGTTTGAGAGGCAAGGCTGAGATAGTTTGGACAGGTGCAGGGGAGTGATAGTGGATATATTGGACACAATATGTTGAATATGGAACCACCAGGCAGGAGGCAAAGTGGAAGACCACAGAGAAGATTCAAGGATGTAGTAGAAGGAGGACGTGCAGAGCGTTGGTGTGACAGAAGAGGATATTAGGGACAGGGTGAGGAGGAGGCAGATCACCCGAAAGAAGAAGAAGAAGAAGTTTAGTATACAAATGTGCAAGGGAAATATATACAGTAGAGAGGAACTGAAGATGATACGCATTTAGACACAGACTCACTTGAGAAGGTTTTTATTTTCACACATGGTAGGAGTGTGTCTCTGGGCTCTCGTCTCATGAAAGGTGCTGATGAAACCTTTTGGGGATTCTGATCAAGCTCCCACTCACCATCACCTCCTTTCTATAAGTGTAGCCTGATACTCAGGATATGAGGAGTCATCGTGTGGAGAGATGGATTGGGAGGTGGGTAGTCATAGGAGATGAAAGATTGAAGTGCTTTGTTGGTCCCCGTATTGGTGAGGGCAAGGCGTCAAGCTGCTTCCTGTCGCCTGTAGCGACTGCATGAATGTGCTGATGTGCACTTCACTCTCTAAACACTGCCTGTGTTGACAAGGTGCGAGAGCGCAAATGTAGTAGGTAAACTCTGCATGAATTCAGCTGGATCTACATATGAATATAAATGATTTAGAGTTTGCTATAGATTTGATTAGCCGTGAAGAAATGTTATGTAGTCAGGAAGTATCAAGCTTCTCTCCATTTCAAGGAATGTATGACAGCCTCAAACTATGGTTATTTAATTCAGAGAACATTCCTGTCGCTCACTTTATCTATTCTGTTATATTTTTTTACAGAGCTGAAGGCAGTGCATATCAGTATTTTTCCACTACTGGTCAAGTAATACGTCCCACCAAAAGTTGCATTTGATATGTGAATCAATTCTTAGTTATTTGTCTTACATTGCATTTTCTAAAATTTGTTTTGGCTTGTATCAGTTTGAGAAGCACAAAAATAATTCAAAGACAGCCGTGGAAATGTCCAGCACTCAGATGAACCCTTCCCCCCATTAAGAAAACTCAGGAATGTCTTGCTGCCAGAAATTAACTAGACCATGCATGGGCTTATCTTGGTTTTCCAGCACATGAGCTTGGAGTGAAGTGAAGAGTTACATATTAGCAAGAAAATGGGACAAGAGACGGAAATAAAGGCCAAAGGAAGCAAGTTGAGACAACTGAGCAGTCTGGTAAAGAGGTTGCATTTTACTGCTTTTTTTTTTCTAGCCAAAGCCACTACCCTCGCCACCAAACATTACTTCAAACGGGATCAGTGGTTAATAAGTCATATGTATGAGCAGAACATTTGGTTCGATTAAAGCTTCGAAACATCAGGTGCAGATTTAATTTCAACTTTAAAAAGAGGTGATAATGTTTTAAAGGATATTCAGTGTGACTGTTAAATTTAACAAAGCAATCTGAAGGTAAGAATTACATTTCTGCTCTCTTGCAACTCCAACATTCATCTCTTGTCCTTCATGTCTAATAGTTTTCAGTCTGAGAAATATTCAGATTCATTACATCGCATTACTTTATTCCATTCCACGGGATGCCAGGTAATTGTGCTCCCTACAGCACTGTGTGCCTTTATGTGGTAGCACACAACACAGTGGTCTCTGAAGAGAATCAATTTAAATGATAGTATTATGCAATGTGGTATACTCCGAATAGAGGTCTTGCAGCACAGAACTCATCCATGCAACGACAAGAGTGTATCTGACTTTGTACCTTGAAGTTGGTTTTCATATCATAAGGTTCACTGTCGCCAACAAAGATTTCCAGAAGCTATTTTGACAATGATTCAAAGGCCAGAAAAAAAAAGAAAAATCCATTTGATTGCCTAAATTAAATATTGCAGGCATCCCTAGAAGTACTCTTCTTTTAACATGCCAGCAAATATTTTTGAACCCAGGGCTTGTTCTGCTGCACAGACTAATCTTCAGTCCAATATTAAAAGGAGAAGACAATAACAACACTAAGTCCTTAGACATTTTCTGCACTCTTTTCATGAATGCAGAACAGCACGCTTATCTTTAAAATGCAGGTTTGCACAGTTCTACTCAATGGCTTCTTTTCATCCATCATAAACAAAGGGCCAACAGTTATTTAACACTTCTTTAGGAATTACCATTTCAGCTTTTTAGGGAGCATTTTGCTCCAAGGCAAACGCTTTACTACATGCGAGGATTTGCAAGTAACAACTGTGAAATGCAGCTAAAACATGTTGTTGTAGCCGAAGCCAATGGAGGCCGGCCCAACAGACTCGAGAAATGCCTGGCTTTATTAGTATGGAGCGCATGAGTCTGGGGGACTGGGATGGGTTTTTTTATTCTGTGGTCTCACGCTGCTGCTTTCAGCAAACAGTCCACCATTATTCGGTCTGACAAGAGAGCAAACACTGAGCATTCAAGGGTCAAGAAAAAGCACGTCCCCCCTCTCTTTGTCAACTCCTGTCTTCCTGCATCCTTATGTTTCTTTGTTTTCCCTCCCATATTCGCACTTAGCCTTGTACCTCCTTGTTATTTCGCTACCTTTGTTCCTCTGTTCAGTTGCCAGCAGTATTTGAGAAGTGGGATACATTTTGCATATGCACCTGTAACAATGTAAGCTCAGGCAGACACGTTTTGTTCTGCCTGAGGTTGTTTCCTCTGAAATGACTTAAAAATGTTTATTTATTAGCCAAGATAAGCTCAAAAGGCATGTTATTCTTGTATTCTTTACAGCATGCTATTTGGAAAGGTGTTTTTTTTTTTCAATAACTCCATATAAACAAAACTCAAAGGGTTGCTAAAAAATTTTTTGGCACCAGCTTCACTTCACACAGCTTTTTTCAGCAGGTCACAGAAGATTTGCACATCTACCTCAGCAGCTTATGCGCCACGGTGTTCATACTGTACATAATTGACTGGTAATGAGCAAAGAACTCCTGATCTGAAATCCACTGTGACCTTAACTTGTGAATGTTGAAAAAAAAAGCCCTGTAGTTGCTAATTCAGCCTTTTGTTGTAACTTCCCTTGCTATTGAGAGTTCAGGCTTTTGCTCCGTAAACCGTGTGGCTGACTGTTAATTAAGACACTCGAGGCCACGTCCTCTTCGACAGGCTGGAATGCTATTCAAGGGCAATCAATGAATACTTTGTCTGAGCTCACCTATACAATCAAAATATACAAAGCCCTCAGAAGAGGCTTTGATATCTCTTTTGGAAAGAGATATCCTTCAGAAATGTGATGCACTTTAAATGCCCTGTGTATTAACTTTCATGGTTAAATCTTTAAACATTTGTTAAATCTTTATATATTGAAATTTATAACTTGAAATCTATGACGATCGTGATCTTGTTAAGTACGGTATTTTCATCAAATATAAGAAAAATATAGAAACTATTAGCCGTAAAGCCACGATAGAGGTCCTGGGCACTGGTATAGCTCACCCATATGCTGATAGACTACTGCAGCGGCCTGGGTGTCCTCACTTTCCTGTCTGTTTTACTTTCCTGTCAACATGGCTAAACACAAAAAGTACCTCTAAAAATATAGAAATAAGTCCTCACCTTGAGTGCTTGGCACAATGCCCCATGTTGTAAAATCGCAAAGTGCAGACATGCACTGCAGAGTTGGCTTCATGCTGCTTCTTAAGATTTCTGGAAATATTCTAATTGAACTAATATTTCCTCCCAAGGCTAATAGGATTGAATATAAAAAGCCTGAGTGTTTTCATTTGCAGTATGAGATGTCAGTGGTTTGTAAATTTTAGAAACGGTACATTTGTCAATTGTCAGGATAACTGGAAATTGGAGCTGCCCATACAAGTCTATACTCGTAACTTGATAACTCTTTAAATGTTTTGGTAAATAATTTATGAACTTACATATTTGAGAGTAATAAACCTTTAAATGATGGCGATAATTTGCTAACATTTAATTTGTAAGATGGATGTTAGATTTTAATTAATTGTCAACATAACTTCCAACATATAAATGTATAAAGGATCTGAATTTATACAGGCGGATTTGTGACTTTGAAACTGGAAATACAGTAGACATTTTTACGACGGATGTTTTTATTTCATAAATGTATTCTCACCAGTTATTCTCATGTGTCTTTGTGATATCTGCACCCACAAATGACATCATTTGTGGCTGTGTGTGAAGACACTGGAGTGTGAAGAAGATTCCCAGGGAATGGGTGACCTTTCCCTACAGTCACATTGAACTGTACTTCCGCTGCCACATTTCTTTCCTGGGGATGAATAAAGGAGCCTCGTCTGAAATAGGAGCTCTGGGAATTGCTCATTGCCTTTTTACACATGCGAGTGGCTCACTGTGCAGTTTCCACAACAACCTGGTGCTGCAATTAGGAATCAAAAAGTGTAAACAGGATGACTGCTTAAAAGGATCCTTAGTGTCAAGAACAGGGTAGAAGAGAGTATTGAAATCATGATGTTAAGTGTTTTGAATTTCATTCTGCAGATGCTGGGTAGAACTTTTTTTTTTTAATTTTCTGATTCTTGTGAGGAGCTGATAATTTGATTCTGTTTTGATTTTGTAAAATGTTTTATGAAACTAAAAAAAATGCCTTTAAGTGCAATCCAATCATAGCCAACATAGTTATAGTTGTCACCCCATAAAGTCTCAGAGCAGAGATGCAATGCAGTAAGGAGACATTGACTTTAAGGACAGGTAATTCTAACTGCTACACTTCAAATTTGGAAAGAGCTCGGAGAATTTAATCACCTTTGGGTTCAGATGTTAATCTCGAAGAACTTTCCCTACTGAGAGCAAAGCATTGCTTGCTTTAAGCCTCGCATGGCTCTCTGACCTGGCACCTTTGTACAAAAGCACCTCTCGCCTTTCTTTCAACATTCACAAATCTTGCCCCAGAGTGACCACCGTGTGTTGGAGTGGACACAGAGGCAACAGCAGCCAGAAGGGACGCTGCTGGAGTGGCCAGATTTATGGCAGACCAGTTCCCTGAAAGTCTGTGCTTATAGAAAAGGGTTTAGGACCTGTGAAATCATAACCATTCTAAATCTTTCAAGCCATGGCCAGCTCCCCACTCGTTACTGTGCATACAAGGCTTAGGGAGATTAGACCATATCGCTCTCTCTCTCTCTTTCTCTACTCTGCCATGTGCTTTTTTTTCCTTCAACAGGATTATTAAATCCCTTTTCCCTTAATTGGAGAGGTGAAAAGTATGCTGGTATAGTCTCACACACTATGGACGTCAAGGCAAAGGTCATTTCATAGGAGAAGATTATATAACATGTTTGGTTTCCATCACAGAAATTAACCATTGCTGTTTCTTTGAAAGAAAATTAGGTATTGATTTGTCTCTTGACTTATATGTTCTCAAAGGCGACATTGCCTCCGTTATGCAAATTAATTAAAGACGATTATACTAAAATCGCTAAAACCCTGGATGCCTAAAATCGATTACACACTAGAGACCCTAAATAGCATGATTACATCTGTGAGGACACATTGGATTCTGATGAAACTTTAACCTACCTGTAAGATTGAGAAAGCAACCCAAATTATTCAAAGCAATTTTCAGTGTAACATGAATATTCACCAAATGTAGCCAATTACCTCAAAGCTTGATGGCAGCCCGATCATTAGATGGGATGTCTTGCTAATGATCCACATGTTGAATAGACAGACTGATTAACACTTACCGACATTTTTTTGATGCTAATTAAAAGATGGCGCGAACAGTAGTTGGGTTTTTTTTGTTATTGTTTTTTTTTTCTTTTTTCTTTTTGCTGCTGGTGATTTAAGAAAAATAGGACTGCATGATAATGTTTTAGAGGCGCTGATTAATAGTATGAATGAATTTGGTCTAGCAAATTGCTTCAGGAGACTTTATGCCTCGCACTGCAGGTGTGGAAACATCTTTTTGTTATCCACACCAGCGCAAACAAATGAAGTGTAGAAAAACATTATCTGTGCAACACTGAAGCAGAGTTTGTAGTTGGAAACATCTGCATATGAAATACATTTGAACTCATTCCTTGAATATCTATTTCTTGGCTTTTCTCCAACATATAAATACATAAAAGTCAAATAAAATGTTATTCTGCACTGAAACATGCTCTGCCTTCAGTCTCTGATAGCTGTACAGAGCTGTGAAGTTATACTTTACAAGTTCTTTCATGCATTTATTAATAAATTAAAAATAAATAAATAAATTGAAAAACTCTTGTGGCTTTTTCTTGTAGTGGGGTCTAATTGCACTCGAAAGCTTTGAAACACAACAAACCAAAACACTTAAATTACTATGCAGGTTTGGTGCACAGTTAGTTATCGAGCTATATTGTTATTAACATTGCAGTGCTGAAATGTGCAGAATGAAAGAGAAGGAGGATTGATTAGCACAGACTGTCTGTGTTGACGTTTCATGTTTCCCATGTCCCTTTTGGAGTTCTCTCAGGTCCTTTGGCTTCTTCTTCCAAAATCTGCATCTTAGATTATAAATTAGCCACGTGCATGTAAGATAGACACAGCTAGTGCTTAAATACACAGAATAAAATGCCTTATGAATATGAGTGAAAAGGTGAATGTGGCTTATAGTGTAAATTGCTCAGCAACACCTCAAAAGCACTGTATAAATGCCAGTCTGTTCCATTACATGACAGTGAATTTAGAGTACATGTATTTTTAGATACATTTTGTCTTTTGAGTCTAAAAGGATTCATCAGTTAGGCTCAGTTTATCCTTCATGATCAGCGCAGTGCAACTCTGTGGGCAAAGAGCCGCCTATCTGTCTGCCTGGCTGAATCCATGGGGCACTCTGGCCTGCAATGCTTGACGGTGACCAAATAAGGGCTGACTGCAACATGTATGCAGGGAGGAGACCATTTTGTAAGTTGGCACAGTGCAGCCTCTCACATTCTTTGGCCCCACTCAAAAGGCTTCTGTCCTTCATCGCGCATCCACTATGCGAACGGACAGCAGCTACATGAACTGTACAAGAGGGTTCGTCAGATGGTTCATGTACGAGGTTGGCTGTAGTTAAGTGCTTGTTTGCAGAGTCTGACAGTTATCGCTAATATTTAGAGTGACATCCGCTGCCAGCGCTTAAAGGCATAGTGTGAAACTAACAAAGACAGAACAAAGGCAGTTTGTCAATCCGGTGAATTCATTAAGATTATCCAGGAAAAATAAGGATAATGTGGAAATATGGTGTAATATTAAATCTAAGACTAGCACTGCGGAGCAGACCCAAACATAAGTGATTCAGATATTCACTAAATTCTGTCTCACTACTGTGAGACCAAGTTAAAGATTAACTTGGATGTTTTCCTTTGGGCCTCTTTGAAGTGGAATTAGTCCAACCCCTGCTTATCTTAATTAGAAAGAAATCTAGGGGAGTGAAGTGGTCTTCTGGAAATGAGCACCTCCACTCCCTGAAGCCCATACTAAAGCTTAACAAGACCTTGAGGAACACTAAACTTAACGTTTTCTATTATCATTCTGGGACTCTTCCTATAATATACTCTGGTATAAACTGTGAACATAAATATTTTTCTTCTGATGTTTGAAAGTGCGGGTCAGTGCTGTGTCGTCCTCAGTCTCTTATGGATAGGGAAAGGGAATAATTAATAGAGCTTATTCGTGTTTGTGAATAACGCTGAAGGTGAACAGGTGTTTAATGGGAGTGATCCTGAAAAAGAAGGGAAGAAAATTCTCCTTGAGGCTCGGTTTGTTGCGTAGGCACTTTTTTGAGTGTCATGTGAACACTTATGCAAAACAGAACATGAATTGGTGTGCGTCTGACTATATTCTGTTCCACTCTCTATCTGAATATTTTAGTGTGCAAATAATCTGTTGCCTTCATTTTCTATACCTACATAGACTCTATCTAATGTAAGGTTCAGATAAACAAATGGTGGCAGAAGAATAGCCAAAACCTCTGCTTCCATTGCTTCCGTGGAGAACAGGCGCCACAGCTCGGAGATCACACACACAGTGTTTATTGGTGGCATGAGTGACATGCTGCTGGCTTTAATCCAAATAGTGTAGGGAGGCCCTGTCATACATAGGTCACCTGTCTCCAGAAGAATAATGTGGAACACACAGGAAGCAGAAAGCCTACACTGTGGTAGACCTCAAGAATGTGCGTCAGGTTCCCATAGGATGTTGTCCTGTCACTTAATAAAAGTTATGTGTTACACATGTAATATTCGATGTATTTTGCCAGCAATATTTTTTCTTTAAAAGCATGTTTTCTCTGCACACAGAATTTTATATTTTAAATGATGTTGTTTTTTGTACTGCTAGTGTACTGAGAAGCATAACAGAGCTGAACAGCTTGATTTTATTAGTTCAAATTTAACGCCACACTGACTTCCCAAACAGCTTTTCACTCTGGAATTGTCATTTGTGTCTTGAGATCAGTGATGGAAATTTTGTCATAATGCGGTGCAAATGTTTTGCACTTACCTTGTGAGCTACTTGATCTCGTCATCAGCACCGGTGGCTTTGCCTACTAAAACAGAAAAGCGACACAGTGACATGGTGCCTGAGCAGACAAATGAGTGAACGCTAGCATTGAAAAATGATTAAATGTTATTACACTGCCAGATAGACCTTTTGATCAATATTAGATAGCTACAATTTTCATATTTAAGTATAATTTAAACACAGAGGGAAATCCACAGTATTTGAAAGTATAAACTTTTAAAACGTGATTCTGAATCAGAACGAGGTGAGAAACAGCCGTGCTTTGAAGTTGTGTGTCAACTAGATATGCCTGTTGTCAAACAGAGAAATAAATACTCTGTTATGGGCAGAGAAAATCTGCTTTCTACTCAAGGTTCACAGTTCAGTCCTTTCCATCTGGATCTGTAATTTTAAAGAACCTCAGCATCTGTCTTGTTTTGTCTTCTGTCTTCTTTCGGATTTTACTGCATTCTTTATCTTCTTAGCTTTAAACACCCTGTCTGGTTGAAAACATCAAAGTAAATCAGTGTGTTCATTATATTTTAATGACATAATATATAATACAACGAGTTTTCTATGAGATGAGGGAAAAAGAAATCTTTTTTGCTACTTGTCCTCATGCATCACACTGACTTTTTATACTTTCAAGCAGTTAATGCCCCATATTGTCAAATGGGTATTTAACACATGGGTATTAAAGGCCTGGTGTTGCTCAGTGCGAGAAAACATGTACAATAACACCCAAAGTAACAGGTGCAGAGAATATTTAATATGTGCGCGCACCCACTCGAGCATGCACAGAGTCACCGAACCTCATAATGCATGCACCCTCACACATAATAAAACACCCAGGGTGAATGTATATAGGTTTTACCCTTCACAGTTAGGAAGGAAATGGACACAGCAGAGTGGTCTGCTGGACGTGACAGATTTACTGGCTGTACCGACGAGAATGGGGAGGAGCTGAGACTCTCAGTTGTGCCTAACATCTGCAAAGGCAGCACTTTAAAATCTCTGAACAATGTCCCGGCACCCTCCTGACAATTTCACTTTTATTTCACTACTTTCTGAACTGCCAAATGTTCTGTGGCTCATGCATCTCCATCTCACCATCCTCAACCATTACAGCACCAGCCAGACAATTTAACTGTGCAGTCTGGTGGATGCATTTGGATTTTTTATTAACCTGTGTTTCATTATTTAGACTCCCAGCCATCGCACTGGAAATGACCACATTAAAATGCGTTCCTGTATGAGTCCGTGCGTGCATGTGTGCCCATTTTGGTCTGCCGGAGTTTGTGTATCTGCGTTTGATGCCTGTCTATGTGGCTCTGCTTTGAGTCTTTACGGTCAAATTGTTGCAGACGTGCCCTCCAGGACTATAACGTCGCCCTTTGAGTGCAGCTTCAAAAGGCATGGAGGAAAAAACCCAGTTCAGACAAGAAACAGACACCTTTTATCTTAATCAGAAATGAAGCAATTAGATGGCACAAGCTGTCTTCCTTTTGCGTAAGGGCTGTGCACACCGCATGGGGGGTATGCGGTGTGCACAGCCCTTACTGAGAGCAGGCTAGAAGTCAAAGTCAAAACCTGGGGGTATGCAAGAACCCATCCTAATAGAGGGTATTGAAATTTCTTTATCACCTCTGAATCAAAAGGATGTGCCCATTTTTGGACCATTTAGTCCTGGTTAGGGTTTTTAATTCGTCTTCTTCTGTGTTTCTGTATTAGGATTTCTCAGTAGTCCTTTATGAAGAAAAAAAAACTTTTTCTTTTTGTAACAGGCGGCAACAAACTGAAGAACCAACAGTTCCGTCTGAACTGGGCTTGGATCTCCTTAGAGAAACAACACTACGTGGTGAACGAGGAGGCCAAGTTCCTGGAGGTGGTGCTGAAGAAGAGGGGCTACCTGGGAGAGACATCATTCATCAGTAAGCAGATTTTACATCAAGTCACTTAAAATGTCCTTAATTCATCTTAAATGTTACCAAAAAGCAATGAGAGGAGTTGAATATGTTCATCTTATCTTAACAAAAAACATTCCCCATTTTCTGATTCTGGATATTTTCAAAATAGTAAAGGAATAAATGCTGAACATGTTACATGTTTGTGAAATACTTTATGCATTCTTTGGTCAACCACTGATGATTTGCTTGCTGCTTCGCTCTGGGATTAACTAAAGATTAACTCACCAAATTCCACAGAGTCTGTTAAGTTGTTTTGCAGTTAAATTCAAATACACAGGGAAGCAAACATATAGCTCTTGTCGGAAGATATTCACTTTCTCAACACCCGTTTGTTTAAGTCTGTTTACTTGAGTGTCGCGGGCCACCATATCGTCAAGCATTCACCGACTCAAAAGCCCACACGAACGCGCTTTGTTATATTTCAGGACAATTCCAAAGCTGGCCTAGATAGTCAATAGGGTCACACGGGTCGTGACCTTTTACCTCTCTTTTCTGGACGGTATTTATGTTCCAGTCACACAATAGCAGAGGATGTTCCCTCAGGGACTCTGCATGCTCATGAGAAAGGTCAGCTGAAGTTAGAGCCTATGGAGAGGTGCCACTCCAAATGTTAGTCGAGGCAATCTAGTGGACAGAACTAAACGAGCAATAACAGTTAACACTGTTTTTTAAAAAAAGAGCTGCTGTAAGCATTTATGAGTGGCAGGAATTCTTACTGCTGGCACTAGTAGCCTGTTTTAGTGCTGCCATTTATTCTGTCCATAAAGATGAGGTGTAATTAAATGGCCTCATGCTGAAGGTCAAACCCCATAGGATCATTTACTGTACTGTCCCTGCAACTTCGTACGCTCAAGAGCCCCAAGACTAATGAAACATCTCCGAGGGGATATGCAAATTTTACTGACCTTTACAGTGTCTCACACTGCACGGCATAACGGCTCTACCTTAGGGACTCAGTGAAATAAAAATATAATATCTTTATATTATAAAGTTAAATGCCATAAAATGTATATGTTATGTAATGTTATTTTATGGCCTTTTGCGCTTATTAGAGCGGTGCAGTAGAGTGAGAAAAGGAGGAGGAGAAACCATGCAGTGAAGATGCGATACACGTGGTAGATAAGGATTCAGAGTAAGAAGTAAATCTAAAACTTATTATGTAATTAATTAATGTAATTTTTCTGTTCACGTTGATAAGATGCAGAACAAAAGAGGCAAAACTGTTCGTGTGTGTGTGGTAACCCAATAGTGATCTGTCTGCGGGATGATTTTAAACAACAAAGTAAAATATTGTTTATAAGGAGGTTGGGCAAACAATCAAATAGTTGCTGTTTGCTTTGATTTTCTGGAGCACTGGTGCTGATTTATTAATGACTTCATTATCAATTAAAGAAGTTTTCCTTTGAACTTTGGATGCACTGTTTTCATTGCCTAAAGAAAACAAGGCTTGCATTATGTCCAAAATTGCTGTTGTGTTATTGGTATTGCGTGCTAAGGTTTTAAAAAACAAGTTTTCTTGTTACTGCTGCAGCATTAAGGTGGATGATAATGGACGGGAGAGGATGCAAAGCTTGCCATCGTGCTTTTATGATACCCAGAAAAAATTACGAGAACTAAAAGCAATAGTTTCTCTTACTGAATATATATCATAAATGCTTTAAATCTTTACATTTGCAATCTTCTCTTCTATTTTTGTCTGATCAAATAGTCCTGGACGGATTTTCTGTTTTTTAATTTCTAGCCATGAAAAAGAAAAATAGGTAGCCTCAAGTTCATCAGACATTTAGACAACCTTATTGACATCTCTCAACAATAACATCCATGACAAGGTTTGCTGTAGCACTTGCCATTGGTTTCAATTTAGAACTTTATATTTTTCGGTTAAAAATATCTATTTTCATTTTATTCATCAGTTATTCTGGTGCTTCAACATCTCTGCACTATTCCGCCTCCAGGCACACACGTAACAACAAATATCCTGTCTTAGAAAGGTAGTGTCCTTCCTTGTAACGGAAAACATAAAAAATCCCAGAGCATTCATGTCATTCTTACAGGGAGCATTTATAGTTTCCTGCCTCCTCTGCTGTGGTGGGGATAGCAGAGCAAAAGTAGCAAACTGTTCGGATTAACTGGCATAAGCAGGCCACCAGAGCAATGTGGCACCTCAGACTCTCTGCCTCGGTGTTGTGATAAAATACCACCTGATCTTAGGTCAGTGCCTTCAAGTGAAGACAGTATATTTTATCTTGCCTAACCCTGCATGAGTGAACACTGATCTGAGGGCCCAAAGGATGGGCTGCTTCATCTCTAACCAATGTGCACAGTGCAGTTCACAGCAGTTAGGAGGCTACAGTGAGCACAGCTGCTGCGAAGGCTCAGAGTGACCGCTGTGAATGGGACCGACCAATCCAGCTTGAAGGAGATTGACTTAACAGTACATCCTTGTGTCTCTTTTCATACTCTTTGAATGTTGATGATATTTCAGGATCCACTAAACCTTTTTTTTTTCATTGTATCCACTCATTTTACTTTATTATTTTCATTTAAAAACACTACATGAAATTGTTTTTTTTCCTAATTCTATCTTGCTCAGTATTTTAAAAAAAATCCTGTAATCCCAAAGGTTCAGTTTCCAGTGATGTTATGGTTTTCTTCATTTACAGCAGCTCGCAGGACTTCCTTGTTTTGTTTAGTTTTTTTTTTTTTTTTCATTTATTGCCAGAACCCTGCTGTGTGTTGTGTGGCCAGTTAGCAAACACAATGGAAAGGCTGTGTGACATTTCACCAGCTTCAGCGCTCCTGCTCAACAGGCATCCAGCCAGTGTCACAGCAGTAGTGACTGTAAGCTCCATCAAACAGCTCTCATGCTGAAGGTCAGACAGTGCAAGTCAGCCTCCAACCACTTCTGCTGAGGCTGGGCTGACATAAGGGATAATGGTGTTTATTTCCACCATGATCATCTCAAAGAATGGTGGCGGGAAACTGCACCCTGGATATGGACAGATATTGTTGTGTTAGACCAACTGGGGTGTGAGATTTTCCAGGTGTTACGGGAGGTGAAAAGCAGTTTAATTGTATGTTTGTTTGGTTTTTCAGCTTTTATATAGCTATTCATAATCACATAAATATTTACATTTGTAAATGGGCATGCAGTTAACAAAGCCAAATGTTAAAATTAAAGACAAAAGCCGGCAGATGGTGAGGTCATTTTTACAGAATTTTCAAATGTTAATTAACAATAACTTTGCAATGCCCTTTCTAAGGTATTGGCACAAAGGACGGCACTGCAGAAAAGGACAAAGATTTCCGGGGGAAATCTCAAAAACAGGTGCAGTTTAACCCAGGCCAGACCAAAGCCACCTGGAAGGTCAGGATCCTGTCAGACGGGGAGTATGAAGTATCCGAAACATTCCAGATTGTTTTGTCTGAGCCGGTGATGGCAGCCCTTGAATTTCCAAAGGTTGCTACTGTAGAGATCCTGGACCCCGATGATGGTCAGTATTGATTTTACTTCCAGAGATTCTTCCTTTCTGTCTTTTTTTTGGGGGGGTGAACATTTTTCATTAATGTTTGATATAACTGAGTGTTTGATATCACGTGTCTGAACATTAACACCGATCTGTCATTTTTGCAGAGAAAAAATAATGTCGTGGTTGTCATGGTTGTGTTGATCACACCCGTGATAAACTAGTTGGCCACATAGCAACGCATAATAATACGCACCCTTTCTCTGCAGGTTGGAACATGAAAAAGGAATTTCAAAAAAAAAAAAAAAGAGCGAGATAATGCATTTACAGGATAACTAGGTAAACTAAAACTGCACAAAAGTGGTTAAAGTTGACAACACAACTCTAAGCTATGCTTATGTTTAGGAGATTCATTTGGGAAATTTAAGGTCTGGAAAAAGACATCAGAGCATTTTAAATGTAGCATTTAATCTCAAGTACACTGAAATTATAGATGAACTTACTCTATCTTGAATCAAAAATTAAGACTGGCAGACAATAAAAAGTAGAAAAGTATATTCTTTCCACTAGAGATGTAACATAGTGTCAGAGGGATATGAAATAGAGATGACCGCACTGACCTGAATGTGAAGTTATCGTACTGTAAATATGAGCGAGGCACTGCCTAAAGAACTGAACAGCTGTTTCTTAAAACAGCTTGTCAGTAACAGAGATGACACGGAGAACTGCAGGATACAAATGTGGATATAAATATGGATAACGTTTCTCCTGATCCCATAGGGCTTCAGCTAGTGAAAGCAAAGCATGTGCTGTCAACAGTGTAAGCTAATGATCGTGTTTAGGTGAAGCTTGTTTTGCAAAACTCGTGTCTCTGGAGGGCAATCCCCCCCCCCCCCAAAAAAAAAGCAAAGAAAAAGCAAGAAGAAATCCTTCAAAAAACTGACAGCTATCTATCTGCAGTTCTATTTTTGTATCTTCATGCCTTGCACAGACATCTTCTTCGTCTTCATACGCCCATGTCAATTATCATATCATTACACTTTTCATGGTTTCTAAAGTTTTAATATGTGTTTTAACCTCTAAAGGTCAAATATACTCTGAGGCCTTATAAAACTATATTTCATGTTTCTTTTAACTGAGAGCAGAAAAATTTTACAGCCCAAGGGCACCGATTGAATCACTTGTATCGGTGAAAAATAAATAATTTCAGACCATACTGACTAAAATAGCTCAGAGGGACGAGAGGTGAAGAGCAACCGCGTAATCCAATGCAACTGTTTGCATAGGAAGGGAAAGGACAGCTCAAGTTCTAATAGCTTTTCAATGGGGCCAAACATGACACTTACCGAGAAGAATACAAACCATTTGTCTGTGGATTTCATGGCTGAAATGATAAAAACTCATTACCTCGCTAAATGTCACACGTGGCTAAGAGATGGAGAGAAATAGATAGAGAGATGCCCGTAAAACTTTAAAGGAAAACAAAAGGTTATACTTTCATGTCTTCTAGCCAATTTACGCGGGCTTATTATTTTCTAAACAGCATAATTCTTCACGTAACAAATTCCATATTCATCTGCATCAGTTACCAGGTCAATAAACAGAACTGTTTGTTTATTATGCTGTGGAAGCCAATTATAGGTGAGATATTTACTGCGGATAAACAACAAATAGTGTCTGATAAAACACGATGGAAGCACCATCAGCAGAGCTGTAATGAAAGCTGTTGTTGGTCCCAGCGCACACGTCTGTCTAATGAAGGGTTTTGATGCAAATAATCAAAACCATGCTTTGATATTCTGAAGCATTTTCCCTTTCATTATCGCCAGTGCATTTTTATTTCACTTCAGATTATTCTTATCATGCTTAGATCATACATAAGAGATTTCCTCATATCAATTCTGATGCTACTTAGCTTAAATCATAACAAAACACCGTGTCAGAGTAATGATCTAATATCTTTATTGATGTTTTTTTTTTCACGCACAGAGTCGACAGTGTTTATACCCTCCGCCGTCTACAACATAGAGGAAGACATAGGTGAGCTGCTTATCCCTGTACGCAGAAGCGGGGATGTCAGCCAGGAGCTCATGGTCATATGTTACACCCAGCAAGGTAACACAATAACTTTGTCTTGAAATGTTTGTGATAAATTGTGTCATTTCTCGAGTGAGTTAGTGCTGTCCTCCACATCAGAAGGATCCCTGTTCTCAGTACTCAGTCTGATCACCTCTTCTCGGTGAAATCGAATTTAGGCTGAGGCTGAATATCTATAAATGGCATCTTTAAAGCAGAAGATGAAGGCTGTCTTATTGATAATACATCTGGAGTGCTAATGACTTTCCTCCTTGCACATCAAAAGTGGGTGCAATGTGATACTTAATGCATTAGAGGAAAAATAAAGGCCATATGCTGATCTGCTTTTAATCACTGACTTGTCTTGATGAAGATCAATGTTGCATTAAAAGTTTTCATTAAACAGTGACATTAAGTCGAAAGGCACTGCCTTATGTTATAGCTTAGTTTGAACTTAGGTTCATTGTTCATGAAAATCATACATAAATAATTATCTTTAATGTCACGAAAAGTACACTGTTGTGTCATTTTTCTTCCTGTAATTCTGTTTTCTGTCTGCTCAGTTTCTGCAACAGGCACCATCCCCACCACCGTGCTGTCCTACTCCGATTACATCTCCAGGCCTGAGGACCATCACAGCATCCTGCGCTTTGACAAGGGAGAGATAGAAAAATCCTGCCGCATTGTCATCATCGACGACTCCCTGTACGAAGACGAGGAGAGCTTCAATGTCACCCTCAGCATGCCCATGGGGGGCTGTCTGGGCTCTGAGTTTCCCACGGCGAGAATCACAATAATTCCTGATATGGATGATGGTAAGATTACATTACACTGGTCGTAAGTATGCAATTGAATGCAGTCTCAAATAGTCAGTGCAGGTTAAGAAATTTGACTGCGGAATCAGTTTAAGGCAATTTCTGCCTGTTTTTCATCTTCACTTTTTCACGTCTAATTAAAGCCTAAAAAAAAGTCAGCATGAATTTGTTCCTTAACTAAGTTTTATTGTATCTTCAGTGTGTTTTTTATTTGTGGACTTTAATTTTAAAAAAATATTTGTAAATGCAAATTTTCACTGCATAAACTGATTCCAAAAGATAAATTCAAAGAGATAAGCAGGTTGCAAACATGCTGGTATAGATATGAACGTGTGTTTGATTTTTCTTTTTCCCTGTATGTGTTTGTGCTTGTCTGCCAGTGTCTCATAGAGAAAGCATTTGAGTGTGCGATCCTTCTTCCTGAAGGCAAAGCCTTTATCTCATATCTGCAGGCTCAGACTGGAGGTCTGATAGTCTCCCATATCTTCCTGACGCCTCTTTGTTCCCCAACACCTGATGGCCTTATCCACAGTTCTCTATCGCTCAACAATCTCCACAAGCACTGCTGTGAATTCAAGACTCTATGATGCCAAGCAGGCAACACCACAGCTGAAAAAAAGCAGCACATTTGCAGAAGGGTCTTCCCTTGAATTTATCTGAAACCATGTAATTGCAAATGTGATGTAACATTCAATTCAGAATTCTAATAGTCAGAAAACTCTTAGCCAACCATTGAGAAATGACCTTTACTTTGTGTGTGGCTAAACTTAGCTTCACTGAGATTTTTTTTACTACTCATTTTAGTTAGTTTCATTTCCCATTAGTGAAACCTCAAATGCGTTCAAACCCGGATGTTTTTTATGTTTGATAAGAGTCCTGTCATTCACGCTGTTGACTTTAGTTTAGACAGCTTCTGAAATAACATTCCCTGTGACCTCAAATGTTTAGCGGCACAGAAATATTCAGTGTTCCATTTCTCGACAATAAAAAAGTAGTAGTTTTTGTTTTAGATCGTGGCCAAAAATCGCTGCCAACAAGTGCATGAACCTGTGTGACGGTGACTCCAGCAGCAGTTTTCAATTCAGTTTAAAGCCTCAATCTGTGTCAAAGACTTTTTCGCCCATTCAGTTCCCAGGGTACCTGAGGCAGCCACGCTTCAAGTGTGTTTCTTTGACCTCCTTGAGGATGGAGGAAGTTACTAAATTAGAAAGTTTTTATACTGTAGCAGTGTGCGGTGTAACCTGAGAGTGAGCACTAGGCATTTTGACCTCTACTGCTTGTGAGTACTGAATCGACTGCCAGAACAGCTACTGTGAGATAGAAATTCTTAACTGTATGTACAACAGTTAGTTGCAGCAGCCATCCTGCTTCACAAAGGGATATTCTTTCACTGCAGCTATTGAATTACATTGTCACAGTCTTCGTCGACGTCTTTGACTCTAACAGTGTGAGACATACATGTCTTAACAACCACCAGAGAGTCTACCGATTGGAGATCAAGAAAGAATATATCTGTCTTTTACTGACTGTCTGAAAAAGTCTCATAATGCTGTTGCTTGTCTTTTAAATAAATAAAAAAACAGGTTGTGTGGCAAATGAAGCAATCGGATTGTAACAGGTATCACACAGGATAAGATAAGAAAACTTAGTTTGCTTTAGAAGCGATCTCTAAAGACCAAAGTCCTCTAGTGCTGCACAGCTTCTTATAACCGATGAATAACATGTTTGTGCTGGTGCATTACTGAAAGCTGTGAAAGGCAAATTCCTGCTTTGAAATTATCCATCTTGCGTGTGTTATCTTAGCTGTTACAAACTCATCTCTTACCTAAGTAATCCTTTCTCGTATCACCAAAAGAGGTCTCATCATAAAATATCCAAAAAAATAGTCACTGTGCTAATTTGACACCTGCCTTTGCCTACATTATAAGTCCTCGGTGTATTATCAAACAGAGAAAAGGAGAAAAGGATGCTCAGGGCATCATAGGATTAACTCGACTCAGACTGACAACCAGAATTAACAGTCTGCGCTCTATCTGCTGTCATGTTCTCTTTGCCTCTGGCTTGTGACAGTCAAAATATTCTTATGCATATCAGTTGTCAGAGAGCAATGAACTCACAGTAGTGCGCCTATACAACGTAATTGTATGGAGTACAGTATACAGCGCGCTTTTGAAGAAAGTTCCTTTGTGTTCATTTTGCTGTTATTCTTAAGATCTGGTTCTTACTGTGGAACATGGAGTGAAACAGTGCCTGGAGCTGCTGTCTGACAGATTTGCACCTTATTACAATGACACCATTACCTGACATCAGATCAACCACCTGTACATGCAAATGCACACAAAAGGTGCTTATGCACATAATACGTGTAAAGTAGGCACGGCGAGTATAATTTCAGGATTAGGTACCTAATGTTACCGGCAACCACTGTATAAATGGAACGTGAAGAGCAGGGAGAAATAAGGTCATGTCGACCTTTCACTTCTGCCTCAAGGAGGTGATTATTAAATGCCTTTAATATTGATGGAGAAGTAAATGGTAAGTAGCTCTGAGTCAAGCAGAACAAGACCAATGAAATATCTGAAAGAGCAGAGAGGCGGCGGGAGATTCAGTTCCACTTCAAATTTAGCTTTTCTAGCTAGGTATTAAATTCAAGTATGCAATCCAGGTTCCCTTTGTAAGTTTGCCTCAGTATATAAGAGCTTGAGGCAAATGGGGGCATCGCATCCTTCTTTGTTATCCCTCTTGTAGGAATGCCTGTCAAGCGGGTGCTATAGGAGGGAGGTAGGAGTCAGATCCTGGCTAAGCACCTGCCCCTGCCTGTGAGAGGTCCGCGCAAGGACTTCCCAGGAGGGCTCGGAGTAGGTTTGCCAGCTTGTGGGGTCAGACAGTTATTAAACATATACTACTGATAAAGAAAGAAAGAAAAAAAAATAGAAAGAAAGAAAGAAAGAACTCAAGAGAAAAAAAGGAGGGGAAAAAGCAGCTGTCTTCTTTCCAAGCTGGAAAGCTTTAGTGCTGCAGTGAAATATGAAGCACGCACCAATATATGCACTCCCTGCTCTGTGCAAACACAATCCTGGCCACCTACTGCGGTGGCATGTGCAAGAAACCACACGTGCTGTAGAAGGTGGAGTTGCTATTGTCTGCCAGTAGTCTGATATTAATCTGACAGTTTCTGGAATTCTACATTGATTATGTCTACAGCTTTTATGCCTAAATGAGGTGAAGTTTACTGCAGTAATAATCAGGTTTAAAGACCCGTGGCACAGAGAGAAGACCTGTTTTCTTTCTGACCAAAAGAATCATTTTACTATTAGCACCGATGCAGAGATGGCACAGAAACATATATTCAATGTATATAATATGCATGTACTGTGCAAATGGCATCGGGCTCCCTTTCAGAAACAATTAAACTGTCAGGCTAGAGGAGGAAATACAACAACAAAAATCACTCATAAAAATGAAACAGATACTGAGGAGCAGTAAATTAAAAAGCTAAACAGAAGCCAAAATGTCCTAATAACAAGTGAGGACAGACTGTACTAGCAAACTGAAGCCAAGAGAAGACAGCAGAACGTAACAATGAAGGAAATGGTAAACAACAAGAGAAGCTACAAACTGACAAGCTCTATAGAAATTTCAAAGGCAGCGCGGTAATTAACATGAAACGGTGCCTGCATATGCTCAGAAAGGTTCAGGTGGTTTCTACTACTTATACTGAGATCTAAATGCAAAGCGTTTCACAATCCTTTTCTGTTCTCTTCTCATCAACAGAAATACACACTGATGCAAAAAAATACACACTACAGAGCTACTGCCCTGTCATAAAAAAACTGGAAAAATCCCTTTCGGCTCTGAGCTTATTGTTAAACGTCAGCTTATTGTTAAAGACCTGTGGCACTGAGAGAAGACATGTTTTCTTTCCAACCAAAATATTCATTTTACTAATTAGCACACCTTCACCCACAGAGAGCGAATAAAAGTAAGGCAATACCGCCAGACTCTGAGACGGCACAGAAACTGATATTCTTGTTTTTGAAGGAAATTTGACTGATCCATCACTTAAAGTCTCCCCAGGTGGTCTCTGGAGTTGTACAATTTTACATATTTCTATGTTAGTCTGGTGGTTTTCTCTTTCTCTTACTCGCTCTCTGTGGGTGAAAGTGTGCTAATTAGCAAAATAAATGTATATTCTGGTTGGAAACCACATATCTTAAACAAAAAGATAGATTGTAGCAATAAATTACAATAAATATATATGATTACTACTTTTCCTGGACACATTTAAATCTTGTAGATTATTAGCACTGAAAGGGATTAAGGTTTTCAAGCTGTCCGGGTATTCTGCAGTAACAGGAACATCTGCAAACCATAGAATACCTGCTATTTTCCCAACAGCAGACCATCTGCGCATAAACGGCCACATCCTTACAGACTCCACTCTGGCTTTTCCTGTGATGGTTCGGAGAAACTTGTCCTTTCTTGCAGCGGTAATTGCTGTTTGATATTGACTTTGCATCCGGGAAAATATTTTTGGTGGTTGGGAGTGAAAGACATGAGAATGCTTGTACAGCAAGACTTGACTGGTGTGTTTATCATCTCGTGTCACTTGGCCTGTAAATTTCACACTGGTTCTCAAGGTATGATTATGACCTGTTTGAAAGATGGGCGGGTTCAGTGCATGTGCTGTACATCCTGGATGGGGATGAATTGAGGAAGACCTCTCAAACCCTGTCATTATGTCTCACCTGGATTCCCGTTCGTTCTGATATAAACAGATGTCTTAAAGCACTTAAGCGGAGAAGTGCTGACTTCAGTCGTCGGCCTTAAGAGGCTCAATCTAGACCTTGCTTTGAATTTTCAAGCGTGCATTGCTGTCAGCCGTTGTTAAAGTTGTTGATTTTCCTGTATTGAATATGGAGCTGATTTTGTATGCATTTTCTGCTGCAGAGAGATTTGTCTAGCACACAGTGGGCAGAAGTGCATTTGCCAGGGCTCAATTGAATCTCACCATTAGACAAGCCACTTAACGCTGTGGGAATGTCATGCAAAGTTCAAGTGAAATCAAGCAGTCAGTGGGAGCGCAACAGTCTCCTTAGGGATGTCTGTGTCTCTCCTTGTGCCTCTTCTTTATACTATGTTCACTCATATGCAACAGTAAGGATATTTCTTTGTTTGCTATTGTGTTTCCGGCATATTACACAATAATGGCACGAGCCCAATGATTAAATCAACGGGCCTCTTACTTCTGATCTACATTTTTATGTTTAATTTCAAAAGAAGAAGCCCTGTGGCTTTTTGCTTTTATTCCACATTTAAAGTTTGTTCCTCTGTTTACAAAGGTATGGGATTTCAACAGTTTACATGATTTTGCATAATACAAATAGGTCTAAATGTGCATCATCACCACTAACATCCATGTAATCTTAGATGTGCTTTGAGGTATAGGAGGCTACTGCTCGTGAATCAAGGATACGGTGGCTTACCTTTCATTTAATGAGTCATAGTTCTTTGAAGCTCAGTGTTTGTCTGCTGCACAAACCTTATCTGATTACTGGGCTAGTACAACAGGGCCTGAGTTGCTGGCTGCTCACCTCAGGTTAGTAGATCTGATTACTCTTCCAGTTGGGGTCCCACTGCAGGCAGCCAAAACCATCTTTGTTTGTTCTCTCTGTGGGTAGAAATTCTGGCAGCTGCAAGACTCCTGATGCACCACTCTTTGTCTTGGCCATGCTCTCAGAACAGATTAAAGCATAAAAGTCGTATGTCCTTTGCTTACGCTTAGGAATAATATTACTTCAATCGCAGAGATGGTTTCTCTAAGAACCATGAAACCCCAGGCTTTGCTTAAAAGACCCGTTCCTTTTTTGAACTTGTCTTTTCTTGCTAATATCGAGCAGTTGCTGCCAAGGCAGACTGCATCAAAATATTCCAGATCTTCTAAGAGTCAGATTACTTAGAAGTAGAATGTGGTGAAAAATAATAAACACTTTTCCCTGATCCGTAATAGAGCCTGGCAGCACTATTGACAGTTAATCTCTGTCACTAATTCTCTGTTTCCTTGGTCTTGTGTTTTGGTTTCACTAGATAACATAATCATAACGCATAACAGCGTGGATTCGTTTAGTTTAGTTTTTTTTTTCTCATTGCGTTTATCGCTCCGTTCCACATATTCAGTTTTGCCCCATACTGTGTGATGAGAAACAGCTAAGTACCTTTTTGTAGGTGTATTGTCATGGAAACCACAACTCTGCCCATGGCCACTGACATTCACTTAATTTATTCATTATTTGGTCACAGTAGCTTTTGAAAGCCCAAGGTTTTTACTGCTCAGTTGTGGCTCTCATTAGTGATATTAACTACAGTACTGTGCAAAAATCTCGAGCCACTTCTCATTCCTTTATATTTTGTTGTATCTACACATAACAGACAGCTTGGCAAAGAAACAATTTACATTGTCAAAACGTATTTTTAGGTACTTTGTTACTAGCACCTTTTTGCAAAAACAGTCTGCACAGGCATTTGACAGCAACAAACTATTATTTGTGCACCAACAAGATGATTTCTAAAGAGCTATTAGCTGAAAACATTGCATGTCTTGACATGCTGTGCAGTGTGTCCTTAAAAACAGTGAGCAAACTGGACAAATGGGGGATTTTTTTTTACCTGATTTTTGTTTTTAAGAAAAATGAGAGCCACATATGAAGATATTTGTTTAAAATTTTAATAGAAGAGTGGCAGTATAATGTCCTCGTAAGTGGATATCAGGTCCTTTTAGAGCAAAAATTAGTATTTTGGTCTAGACAACCCAAAATGTTATGTCCACATATGTGGACGTGGGTCCTAGGAGGTTAAACAAAAACTGGACTGAGTGGCAAAAGGTCATATGGAATCCAAATGTAAAACTTTTTGTTCATTCATGTCGTTATCAGTATGTTCAGTTGTGAGCGGTACTACAGGGAGTGTCTACAGCAATCTGTATTAAACCCCCCAAAATTCTTACAGCATCTTCTTAGGAGAATGTCCACCAAAGTCCAAACCCTTACACAACCATTTCACCAACAGCATAACATGCTGGACATCATTGCGAGGACACTGGTTCTGAAAGAGTTAACTAGAATAACAGTGGGTGAGTTTGGCTGCAGTGGAATCTCAGCTCAGCTCATAGAAACACTAATTGCAGTCAGGCAGGCCTGGGCTGGCGTATGGAGCTTTACAACCCCCCAGACCTTCTGTCAGGCCTCCTGTCTGGCTCTCAGACCCATCGCTATCAAAGTGAGCTCCACCAGGACAAAACCAGCCGTCAGGTTTCTTTTTTTCCCCTTTGGATACTTGTCACAGTTAAAGGAATGCCACCAAAACATCGTGCGAGGAAGTTAGAAAGCGCTATTTAAGGTCTACAATTACTGTGTTCGCTACCTGCTGCTTATTCAATGGAAAAGTTCCTTTAAAATCTCCTGTAATCAGAGATAATTTTACAGGTTATGCTACCTATTAAAAGATTCAACTCAGCAATTACACCAGACATTCAGATATCCTGTTGTGATTCGGGTTGAAGGTTATTATGGTCTGCATTCTCCCACGTGTTTTTCCTCATGTGTTTTTTTTCTCTCGTTTCCAGATCCCGTCTTCTACTTTGGCAACACAGGCTACCACGTGGATGAGAGTGACGGCTACGTGGAGGCGCAGGTGTGGAGGACAGGGACTGATCTTTCCAAAGGAGGAACTGTCACAGTGCGCTCCAGAAAGACAGATCCTGTCTCAGCTGAAGGTATCTGCTGGTCCCCTTCTCTAACAGCGTTGTCTAGTTTATTCTTAGATAAATGTAAATCACAGAAAACAAAAGATTTAAGATGTCACATTGATAGTCATTTTGAGCTCAACTGTGCAAACAGATTTCAGCGCTGAATATGTTGAGTGGATGGCCTAGGGGAATGTAAACACTGGTTAAAGGTGGGGGGAGGGGAGCTAGGGCTTTTCTGTTCGGACCATGTCTTATACGCGCTGGATCTACACATTGTTGTGAGGATAATGACAGTCTGACTGAGAATAATAGACGCTATAGGGCAGACTGTAAGACTGGTTGCTATCCCTTTAAGTCTGCCCTATAGCGTCTATTATCTGGTTCCCCCAGGCAGTCTTCTCTCCTTTGCACAGATTCCTAACATCTCTACTCCTGCTTGCTTTTTAACTGCAAAAATAACCAAAATCTAATCATATGCAGCATGTTAGAAATTCAGACTCACACTTACACACACAAGTGGGTCATAAGTACATGAAAAAAGCCTGAGGGCAAAGTTTGAGCTCTCAATACTCAGGCGCTTCACGGAATAGCAGATGAATAACCTGTCAGCACTCGGGGAGATGTCCAGATTCTAGCAGTGCTGCTTTAATATCACAACAAATTCCAATTGTTCATGCCTATGAAACATGAAATAGAAACTGGCGTTTTGCTAGCATGAAGTATAGAACTTAGTATTCAACTTGCTTGCAGCCTGAGATTCACAAATGCATTATGAACATGAGAGCTGTTGTCAAGAAAAATATGATCATGTACTGTAGTTGATTTTTGCTATATGCACTACGTTTTATAAACACTGTTCTTTGAAACGTGTCTGACCTATATTGTGTTGTGGGGCAGCTGGTGTGGATTACGTGGGGATCAGCAGGAATCTAGACTTTGCACCAGGGGTCACCATGCAGACAGTTCGCGTGACAATCCTGGATGATCTGGGTCAGCCAGTGCTGGAAGGGCCAGAGAAGTTTGAACTGGTACTACGGATGCCAATGAATGGGATCCTCGGGGAGCCAAGCAAGACTGCTATCATCATCAACGACTCCGTTTCTGACTGTGAGTGAAAATATGGGATGCAATGAGAGCTTATTAACATGGCCACACTTATCTTTATCTATTATTTCTGATTTTTGGATTTAGTGCCAAAGGTGCAGTTCCGTGAAGCTACGTATGTGGGCAATGAGAACTTGGGGCAGATCTCAGCCACTGTATACCGTAGCGGTGATATCAGTTACAAGTCCACAGTACGCTGTTACAGCAGACAGGGAACAGCACAGGTCATGATGGACTTCAATGAGAGGCCTAACACAGACGCTTCTATCATCACCTTCTTACCAGGTTGTGTAGTAAAACCTTACACATGTCCTCTTACATGGTTTGTGTGTGTGTGTATTTCTTACCTGCCCATAGTATTATAAAGCCCCTTGTGCTATATAAATAAAATTGAATTAAATTGGTAGGCAGCACGGTGGCACGGTGGTTAGCACTGTTGCAGCACAGCAAGAAGGTCCTGAGTTCAATTCCAACATCAGGCCGGGGTCTTTCTGTGTGGAGTTTGCATGTTCTCCCCGTGTTTGCGTGGGTTCCCTCCGGGTACTCCGGCTTCCTCCCACCGTCCAAAGATATGCAGCTTGTGGGGATAGGTTAATTGATTAATCCAAATTGTCACTAGGTGTGAATGTGAGTGTGAATGGTTGTCTGTCCCTGTGTGTTAGCCCTGCGACAGACTGGCGACCTGTCCAGGGTGTACCCCGCCTCTCGCCCTATGACAGCTGGGATAGGCTCCAGCGCCCCCTGCGACCCTGAAAAGGATAAGCGGAAGCGAATGGATGGATGGATGGATGAATTAAATTGGAACATTCAATTCTGAAATATAGTTGGAATGGTTAATTACTCATTTGTACTTTATTTCAGGAGAAATTGAAAAACCGTGTTTCCTGGTTTTGGTTGATGACACTGAACATGAAGAAGAGGAAGAGCTCCGTCTTGTTTTGGGAAGCCCTAAGAGTGACTCTCCATTTGGAGCATCCATTGGAGAGCAAAATGAAACACTGATCAAGATAAAAGATGATGGCGACAGTAAGAATCCTTTTTTTGGGCTAAAGACACAGTGTAAAGGCTTTTGATATCATTATAACACATTTAAAGTTAGATTAGATCTACAGTAGTGTTTTTTAACAGATCACAAAGGTTGTGCCCACTGTGACTGTAATATATGGTATGTGGAAATGTCACAGTTATACTTTACTGTCAATATTTCATGGTTTTTCAGAGGCAATTATTAGTTTTGGAGAGACCAAATTCAGTGTGACTGAGCCCAAGGAAAGTGGCCAAGTGTCTGTAGTAAGGATCCCAGTGCTGCGTGCTGGAGACACATCCAAGGTCTCTGTTGTCCGAGTTCACACCAAAGATGGATCTGCTACCTCTGGGGAGGACTACCATCCCATATCTGAGGGTAAATAATACTGCCAGGCACTTTTATCCCTCTAGCACAATTCTGAAATTTGCTCGAAAATATATTTGTCAAGTGTCTGTCCTTTCTCTCTGCAGAAATTATTTTCAAACAAGGTGACCGAGAGCATTTTGTGGAGGTGGAGATTTTATATGATGGTGTAAGAGAAATGAGGGAGGCGTTCACCGTGCATCTGAAGCCTGACGAGAACATGGTGGCAGAGACAAAGGTGAAAGCCAAACTAAATTAGTGTTTACCTTTAAAGCATCTAATTACCACGTTATCACTTTGCAATCAGTAATTTGCTCCCGTTTAAGAACCTCTCTTAATTGCTCTTATTGTCAATCAGCAGATGAGTAAAGCCATCATTTATATTGAGGAGACCAACAGCATGGCAGATGTGACATTCCCCTCAGTGCCCAGAGTGGTGTCGCTGCTGCATTACGATGACCCCGATGGAACCAGGGGCTCTCTGCCTGTGGCCGGATACCCAGTCATTTGTGTCACTGTATGTCCTAACTGATACTATGATAAATAGATAATTGTTGTCATTTTCTGTGTTAATGGTTAATTTAACAAAGCTTTGTGTCTCACAAGTCCAGATGAAATCTCTTAATGAGGTAGTATTTAACAGATGTGCACACTTTGTTTATTACGAGCTACCTTCAGGGCTCCTCGCTGGCATAAAGAAACAATTCTGCTGTAGGTTTGGTGGTGAATTTAACTTAAATGCACTGTTTCTTTTCCCATTTCCAGGCTTGTAATCCTAAGTACCTAGACTATGACAAAACAGGCTCCATCTGCGTCAGCGAGAACATCAACAATACCCTAACTCGGTATCGTTGGCTCGTCAGCGCCCCCACTGGTCCAGACGGCGTTACCAGCCCGATGAGGGAAGTTGACTTTGACACCTTCTTCACCTCGTCTAAAATGATAACTCTGGATTCAGTCTATTTCCAGGCTGGTTCTAGGGTTCAGTGTGCAGCAAGAGCTGTGAACTCTAATGGAGATGAAGGTCTAGAACTCACTAGCCCAATAGTATCCATCAGCACGGACGAGGGTGAGTTTAGTCCATTCGCTAACTTTGAACATTCAGTGTCTTTTATAAAAAGAGTTAACCATAACAAAAGCTTGAACTGTTTTTTAGAGAAATAGAATATTTGATGTTGCTTTGTATTTTTCATGGTTGCAGGGATGTGCCAGCCCCGTGTTGCAGGCACAGTGGGGGCCGAGCCCTTCTCTGCTAAGCTGCGATACAGTGGAGCAGAAGACACAGACCACCCCAATCTTATCAAACTAACTGTCACCATGCCTCACATTGATGGTAAGCAATTCCTGACTAAAAATTAAGACTAATAGGAAATCATGCAGAGACAGAATGTTGTTTTGAATCATCATTCGTGTCACTGATCAACCATATTCTTTTAATAAGAAGCTACTTAAGTTATTCACCAATTATTAATGTGTCTGCTGTCCAACTGCTACATGTGTGTCCCTGTAGGTATGTTGCCTGTAGTATCTACACGGCCTCTGTCAAACTTTGAGCTGACGCTTAGCCCCGACGGTACCCGTGTTGGGCACCATCGCTGCTCCAACTTGCTGGACTACACTGAAGTTAAGACTCGCTATGGCTTCCTCTCTGATGCCACCAAAAATCCAGAAGTAATTGGCGAGACTGCACCTTACCAGTACAGCACTTCCCTCAGGGGATCCAGCACACTACGATTCTACAGAAACCTTAACTTGGAGGCTTGTTTGTGGGAATTCACAAGCTACTATGACATGTCTGAGCTGCTCAGCGACTGTGGAGGCACCATCGGAACTGACGGACAGGTAAGCAGTCCTGCCTTGGAGGTCTGGCTCACCTTTGAACCCGTGACTAAAACAAGCCTTGTCCATTTGCCTAGTTGTTTTTTACTTTGAAGATGAGGTAAATCCTGGCAGATAAAGACTACACTGTCTGGAGATCTCTTCAGTTCCTGAGAGGACCAAGGGTTTGTCTTGCTAAAGTAGCAAGTCTCCCCGTTTTCCTTTTTTTTGCTATTGGCACATATGCCTTACAGGCATCAACACTTTTTTTCACCTTGGCAACATATTCTTAATTTAAGTTCAGTTAATTAAAACAGAGTGTTGATAAAGATGGTTTGGAAGCGTACGGGGGCAAATCATGGTAAAAACCTCCTCTACAATCCATGCTGATGATTATTAATTCATGCCCTACAGCACTTGCAAATATATTTTGGCTCTGAGGATATGTCGAATTGTATATTGGCTTGCTATTATAATGGGAGATACTCATTTTACATAGCTCCGGGTTTATTTAATAACAAGGGCATCACCCAGGCGATAAAAGCCTTTCTCAACAAGTGGAACTTTGTTGCCTTAAGTTATGAGATCTAAAAGTGAACGTAGCAGAAATAAACACGTCTTAGCAAGTAAGCAGTCTGCTGCCAGTAACATAAACTTGATTGCATATTTCTTTATTTATTAGTGACCACATTTATCGGAGATATTACTTAAAAAAACAAACAATACATTTATAAGTTATGAAAAGATATTAATGATGTTTTTTTCACTGGTATACATTTATATACAGGACTTGTACTGTGTATAAATGTATAGAGTCAGGCCTCACAGGTTCACTTTGAGCATCAGTGGAAAAAGGAACAGTCTTTTTTGTGGCTGCCCTGTGACCCAAGTGCTCTTCTAAGTGGGCAGGCTGGCCGATTGGAGACAACTCTGTGCAGGCCGGGGCGACTGTCATGTCACAGTGCAGGGCTTAGTGCCCAGCCTAACAGGCCACAGGAATCTATTAAAGCCCAGCAGGTTGTGTCAGAAGGCCATTCTGCAAATCGTTTGTCTGAGCTCTAAATGCCCAGAGGCGTAGGCACGTCTCCACATGAACACAGAGCCAGTGCGGGCAGGTACCGCTCACAGGTCAGAGGAAAGTGCAGATACCAGAGACTGCTCCCACTTTCACCACTTTGACCACTTTAAGACAGCTCTTTTAGAGCAGGAATGTTTCCAGTGAGTCAGTATCTCCAGCAGCAGTATCACATATGTAGAGCATTATTGCAGCCACATAACAGTTATAAAACTGCATAAAAATGCAGTCATATCTTACTGCTATACATCTTAAACTGGACTTGTTGGTGTCAGATTTCCCTGTAAAGTGTCCTTTAAGTCCACAGCACACACATATACTGTACACATGACTACATGCGTGTTATTAACTTCAATAACATGAAGCATTTTCAAAATATACCTTAAAACAGCCACAATGGCAGAATATTATCCCTCATTTTCTTTGTGAGCTATTCTATGTGATGATATCGTGATGTTGTTATGTCTTTGAACCTCAGGAACAAGACCAGGTTCGCCTTTGAAGTTTAAATTTAATCTTTGTCACTGCAGGTGCTTAATCTGGTCCAGTCCTTTGTGACCCTACGAGTCCCATTACATGTGTCATATGTCTTTCACTCCCCCGTGGGAGCGGGAGGATGGCAGCACTTTGACTTACAGTCAGAGCTGAGGCTAACGTTTGTGTACGACACTGCCATCTTATGGAGAGATGGAATCGGTAGCCCGCCAGAAGCTGAACTACAAGGCAAGATTTGAGCTGCAGTTTGCAACAAAGATTTAACACAATACTTTTATGTCATTTCTACAATCTAAGGCTCTGTAAATGAATGAAGTATGCAACCTAAAGTAGTCTGTCACTGTCTTTGCAGGTGCCCTTTACCCAACCAGCATGCGTATAAATAGTCAAGGACAACTAGTTGTCAACTTCCGCACAGAAGCTCGATTCAGAGGCCTGTTTGTGTTTTCACATCCAGGTATGTCACATCAGTTATATAATATGCAGTTTAAATGCAATGCTGCTCTTTAGCACGTCATAATATGTTTCAAAAATGTAAAATAAACAGATTCTAGAAGATGTTTAGTGTAAAAAAGGGTGACCTCGGCTTTGCAGATTTTACCTGTGGCTTATATTTAACTAATGATATTAACCAATAAGGTCGTTTTGTGTTTGCTTCTGATGACTGATGTCTTTTTTCCCAACAGCGTCACTACTCACCTCCATGGTTATGTGTCCTGAACACCCTGGTTTAACCTTTAACCTTAGCCTTGTCAGGACTGAGCCAACTTACAGCCAGCCTATCCAGCAGTGGATATTCATCTCTGATTTTGCTGTGAGGAGAGAGTTTGTTTTTAATTTGTTTTCTCATTTATTTTTCTTACACTTTATTCTTAATTAATCGAATTTTTCCACTCAGGTGCGTGACTACTCTGGCATGTACACAGTGAAGCTCCTCCCCTGTACGTCCCCTCCCAGCCTGGAGTACGCAGTCCCTCCTGTCTGCAATCCCAGAGAGCCTCTCACCTTTGACCTGGATATCCGCTTTCAGCAGGTAATTCCACCTTGTCTAACAAGTTGCGCCTGCATCAGATTTAACCATTCATTCAGAATGAAATGTATTTGTGTTTAGTGGCTACACTGTTTAAGTGATAAACATTTTAACTACTGTGACAGCAATGAAACACTATTACAAAACCCCTAATTATTTTTAAAAAAATGTCTTAATTAAGTGGCATACTGAACTTGGTAGTATGGTGCCAGTGGATAATTTCGTCTTTGCAGTTTCTGGATTAAATTCTGTGGCTATTGTTTGCAAATGCAGATTTATTTATTGTTTAAAAAAAGCAAATTAAAATTAATCACCATCACATGTTTTGGAGATTGAATTTCAGAAAATACAATCCCTCCTCTGCTCTCCACATTTACTGTTTGTCTACTTATAAATCCAAGTATACGCAAGAGTGATTGGTCAATAGGGCTAAAGTGGACTACATACAGAGAGCTTGCCCTTTTAGATCCCCTATAGAGTCTCCATATTTGGATGTAGATATCTCTTTATGTAGACTGTATTATAAGTAAAAATATATTTTTAAACACTGATCATTACACTGTTTTCTCATTGGATCCTATTCACTTACTTGGTTAAATATCTGACTCTGTTATTCCTTAACTGTCCTCCCTATCTAATTAAGTACACATAAAACAGTAACTCTCCTCTCTTAAGTCTTTAATCAACCTTCTCATTTTGTCCACACACTGTTGCTATAGTGCATCTCTTCACTGGTGCTGATGCGAGCATATAATCAATATCACAATATACACTGATCAGCCACTTCATTAGGTATACCTGTTCGACTGCAGTCGACTGCATTTATAGAAATATCTGATCCAAATATCTATCCAATCATGTGGCAGCAACTTAATGCAGGTAGACATGGTCAAGATGACCTTCTGAAACTCAAAATTTAACGTTAGAATGGGGAAGAAAGGTGTTTAAGTGACTATAAACGTGGTCTTTGTTGGTGTCAGATGGGCTGGTTTGAATATTTCACAAACTATTAATCTACTGTGATTTCCTCACACAAACATCTCCAGGGTTTACAGAAAGCGGTCCAAAAATGAGAAAATATCCAGTTAGCAGCAGTTTTCTAGGTGTTAGAGGTCAGAGGAAAATGACCAGACTGCTCCAAACGAATGGGAAGCCAACAGTAACTCAAAGAGCCAATCATCTCTGAACACAAAAACACATCAAACCTGTCAGCTACAGCAGCAGAAAACCACACCAGGTGCCACAGGAAACTAAGGCTGCAAATTAAAACAACTCACCAAAATTACAAAATAGAAGGATGGAAAAATGTTGCCTAGACTGATGATTCTCTATGTTTCCTGCAATATAAGGATGGTAGGGTCCTAATTTGGCATAAATATCATGAAAGCATGGATTCTTCTTGTCTTTTACCAGCAGTTCAGGCTGTCACGAAGCTTAAATCATCTCAAACTGGTTTCTTGAACATGACAACAGTTCACTTTACTTAAATGGCCTCCACAGTCAACATATCTCAGTCCAATAAAGCACTTTTAGAATGTGATGAACCTGGAGATTCACATCATGGATGTGTAGCTGGTAAACGTGGAGCACCTATGTGATGCTTTCATGTCAATATGGATTAAATTCCTCTCTGAGGAATGTTTCCAGCACTGTTGAATCAATGCCATGAAGAATTAAGGCAGTTGTGAAGGCAAAAGGGAGTTCAGCCTGTTACTGGTAGGGTCTGTCTAACAAAGTATCCTGTGAATGTAAAAAAAAGAAAAGAAAGAAGACCATTCAAATCTTCACATTTGGTAGTTAAATATCTAAACTATAAATAAATAGTAAATATGTTTTTTGTTTTCTGTTTAGGTCAGTGATCCAGTGGCTGCTGAGTTCAGTCTGAACACACAGATGGTCTTACTTTCTAAACGGACACTCTGGCTCTCAGACGGCTCCATGGGCTTTGGACAGGAGAGTGACACTGCTTTCTCAGAGGGTAATACTGCAACATTTGCAACGCCTTGAAAATCTTAAAGAAAAAATAAATTAAAATATGAAAAGAAAAAAATAACATTAAAGGAAATAAATATGCTGCAAGCTCCAAATATTTCTGTGAATGTTTTCATTGCACAGCTGCGTGGACTTCTCTTCGTTCTACAGATCAAAAAGAAATTCCTGTGTGATGAATGGTTCTGTTGATTTGGCAGAAACGTCCCCCATTATTTACTGACTCAACAACTCAACAAAGCAAAATGAAAGGAAAATGAGGGCTTCATGAAGTGCCATTCTGACTACTTCCACATCTTTTTCCTAAACAGGCTAATTATGAGAATGCCTGCATTTTGTGTCCATCAACAAGGTCTTAAAACACTTAAAGTCCTTGAAGCTGCTGTCTGAGTCAGTGTAGAGAGTGAGAGTGGTTTTAGCTGGGCTTTTAGTGGTTTTTCCTCATTATATAGCTGAGCAAAGTACAGTCATTTGAGAGAACTGAATCTGCAGGCATAATAGAACCACTTTTACTAACTTTTCATTAAACCATCAAACTTATGCTTGTAATGACTGATGTTTTACTCGTGATGAAATCTTTATTCCTCTTTTATCAGGGGATGCAGTTTATGGGAGAGTGATGGTGGACCCAGTACAGAACTTGGGCAGCTCCTTTATTTGTAACATAGAAAAAGTGTTCCTGTGCACTGGAGCAGACGGATACGTCCCTAAATATAACCCGAGCAATTTTGAGTTCGGCTGTCTGGCTGATGCTCCATCACTGCTTTACAGATTCAAGATCATTGTAAGTAATAAAATAATATTTCTTATAGTATCACATGTACTCTGGTCCTATCCAAACTTCATCGTTTCCTGTGTAATTCTTTGACTTCAGGACAAGGCCCAGCCGGAGACACAGGCTCGGGTATTTGGTGATGTACCTTTTAATGCCTTCCTGGCAGTGGATGACCCCGGTGCTTTAGCACTGGTGAGACAACCTGGTTCAGATGGTTTCAGAATGGATTCTACAGCTCTTTTCCAGGTCAGTAAAAACAAATTGAAAACACTAAATACTTCACACGATCTAAAATCACAAACCTATGAGTCATTCCAGAGAAAACAATACACTGAAACTATTTAAAGTTAACTTAACCTGCTTTTATGGTGTGAGCATGTATCCCACTCCACTCTGTAGAGATCACAGACTAATAGCACTAGACTAATGGGTTTTTATTCCGCTGACATTTTATCCCTAACAAGCTGATAGAGAAAAAGACTTAATGACCAGACACAGTCTGTGCCCTCATGAAAAGCTCCTTAGGTTGGCTTTCATAGAGGTTATGATACCAGAGTTATGTATTTTTGGTATGACTCACACTCTCCACTTTTCACCATGTCCAAATTGCTGCTTTTGGTCAGGGAATCTATGTTTCTTGGCTTGTTAACAAGGAAAAGTCAGTATCATTAAGTCTGCAGACTGGCAGGGCATTTTCCAATGGTTAAACAAGTTTTGTGCTTTTCTATTCATTTTATGCAGTGACAGGACTGAACTGGACTGTGAGGTTTAGCTCTGTTTTAATCACAAAATAAAACTGAAATTGTTCCTTACAAGAAAATGTCAAAAAATAAAGGTTTCATAGCACATACGTACTACTCTCTGCACAGAACTGTTAGATCTGACTCTAATGGGTATAGTTTAATAAAGCTGGCAGTTAAGAATCTCTGAGAATAGATATACTTTTAGCCTTCCATTAAAATACGGAGAGGAGGTAGCAAAAACCACTTTATCAATTCTGTCCTTGTCTTTACCTGGGTAATTTGAGACACATGGATGGATGGACATTAAAATAATAGCTGTTGCTCGTTTCAGGTGGCTGCAGGAAGAGAGTGGTACATACACACCATCTACACTGTCCGGTCCAAGGACAATGCTAACCGTGGCATAGGGAAGAGAAGCCTGGAGTACCACGTGATGAGTCAGCACACTGATTTGCTTCCGAAGAGTCAACGTCGCCTCAGAAGATCAGCTAATGACGTCCTAGATATAGTAGAGGACATTGGTGTGAGTAACAATCGTGGCACCAACATCCTGCACATCGCCCTGGACCGCAGTGGTCAACAGAGGACGAGCCCGGACAGGGAGATCTTTACCAAAGGACACATCCCTCGAGAGCTCAAAGAGAGGGACAGTGACGACAGCCTGGTTTTGATGATTGGTATCTTTGTGGGGCTGCTACTTACCGTTCTCGTCATCATTGTGGTGGTGTTACTAGTTCGGTCCAAACAAGAGAAGAAAGAAGTGCCCAGGAACTCCAGCAGCGCAGAGCCCATGATGACACAAAACATCAGTGACAACTCAGAAGTCTAACTGACAGACTGAAGATCGAGAAAGTTATTTTATGTTGCAAGTGCCTCACATTTACATAAAAAAAACTGAAGATTGCGTGTGAAACAACACAAACTACAAGAGCTTTGATTCTATTCAGAAATCTACTTGAAATATTGCATCACTCCTCATGCTGGAGAGTGGTTTGGACACTAGGAAACGGACAGTGTTAGTAGCTGTTTTAAGGCACTTGTCGAGTTGTCACTTATTAATTGGCCTTTGATGCCACTTGATCCAAAAAGGTGTTATTAAGTTTCCAAAGGTGCTACAGAAGATGCCTCTTACCTTGAATGGCGTTTGGTGTTTTGCTGAGTAGGTCTAGAGAGGCCGGATATTTTGCATTTGCTGACACTGTCCACAGTACGCTTTCACTGGAAAAACCTGTCTGTTCTTACAGAGAATGATTCGATTGTGTGTGTGCCTAAGAAGTCACAGGACTTTGCGGTTTTATGATGTAAAATGTGCGTCCTGTGTGTTCCGTAAAACGCTCAATTGAAAATCATCCAAGTGAATATAATTTTCTTGTGCTTATGTTCTTGCATGCAATTAATTTTTGTACTTTACGATTTTAAAAAAAGTCTCACTGCTGATTTAAACTGGCTTGTGGCAAATGTGTCTGATCTACTGTACTTCCACATGTTTGTATTTTACAGTATATCCCATAAGAAACTGTATTTATCTAATGGTATTTGTTCTTCTCTTAGTTAACATATGACACTGAATCAGATAGGGGAACTTAAACTGTTCTCTTAAAGGATCCTGTGGTGTTACAGCAGCTTTCGGGATAGCTGGTCTGCAGTGTACAGTGTAATGTAGTAATGGTTTCACATCCACTATTTCTAACAGGAACTACATTCACAACTGGTACGCTTAAATTCTACTGTAAGTGTTGCCTACTGTAGCTTTGTAGAGCTTGCTAAATCCCTTTCTCAACAGGGCTACATGTTGACTGTGCTTTTTTTATGCTTTATTTCACTTAAAGGGAATGAAATGTTTAATCTGCAATCATTCTCTCTTTGATTTTTTGATATTTTGGTTTTAAATATATTTATTTTCCAAGTATTGTTCTGTTGACACAAATCACTCCTTTTCCGCCTTTGATTTTGATTCATCAAATCTTTTTTTCTCAAACGGTATGACATGCTTATTATTGTGATATTGCAGTAGATATTAACAGTTTGCATTGAAAGAAAAAACGCTAAAAACTTTATCCATGTTGCCATAAAATCCGATTACCTCATACTGCTGTGTATCCTATAATAAACATCAACTTCATAATCACTTTATAAATGTCAAGTTCGTTTGCTTTTTTTATTATTATTTTGAAATTGAAAACAATTCTATGCAACCGGTGATAAAATACCTTGATGAAATGTTTATCCACAGTATGAGTTTTTTGTTTTTCAGTGCACATTTTGCTTGCTAATCTAGGTTTGACACTGTATCAATGTACTGTGCTTCTTTTACTATACTCTAATACGCTGAGTGCATTTTTTATGCACATTGATGTATCTATGTATATACACATATGTATTACATATAAATATACCATTTGGATGTTTTGGGAACAGTTATTGTTAAAAGATGCATACTGTATGTGCTGTAAGTATTTGTAACATAGACCAGGAAGACAACATGGTCTGCAAATAAATAATTTTTCAAGAAAATAGCATTGAACTGAATGATTTCATGAAATCTGTATAAATATAGAAATATTGGGAAAAGCAGCGTCATAACAAGCCAGTGAAATTGAAATTTGTACCCACTGTAGCCGAAACTGTGTGTCCCCAGTGCCTGTGTAAATTACAATTTCATTTTTACTACTGTTAAACGATTTGGTTTTATTTAAATGGTGGAGGAGAAAAAAAAATTGCCTGCAGAGCAAACAAACATAAATGTTAGTCACACACATACACGGCAAGCTCAGTAAATCATGTGCTTTTATTACCAGTGCATATTCATAGAGAAAACAAGACTGGGTTGGATAAAATGCTTTAGACACATCTCAAAAAGATGAGCATGTCTTTGCTCCTGTTTGGCAACGAGTCGAGGTGCATGAAAACCACAGCTTCCTAGCTGACTTCACTGGTAGAATTTGAGTCATATCCTGCAGCTCAGTAAAAGCTCCACACTGAAAGGTTATGGAAGTGTCTGGGTGTTGAGCACAGTACTGTGATTAATTAAGTCTGTCTTGGCTGCACTCGGTCTTTCTTCTGTTGTGGCACCGTGTTTTTGTTTGACATTACATAGAATGAACAAATGAGTCCTTCATTTAGAGTCACGGCATGATGGAAGCCAGGCAGAGACTCCGATTTGACAGAAAGCTTAGAACAGTATCACAAATAGTGTACTCTTAAGCGTGAATGTGCTTGCTAGTCAATGTCCTCTCATAAACGGTCATTTCTGGTAATACATCTGTAACAGTTTCTAATATGAAAACCACAAAGCAACAAACACAATAAAACAGAATTCATCTTCCGTCCCAATAAGCTATGACCTTGGATTCAGATTAAATTTGCACAAATTAACAGTTTTCTCGCAAAGCTCCCAATGTGCCTGTTCCACTATTATGTCTATGAGTTTATGAAATTTAAAAAAAAAAAAAAACAACTATTTAATATTCTTCCACTGATATTGTGAAATTTGGATGGATTTCCTGAGATATCTGTATTATTTCTATCCAGGTGGTAGCACTTGAATAAAAGCTATTGAATTGTTAAAGGCAAGCCAGTGCTTCTATGAACCCAAAATCCTAAACACAGAAACCTAAATACTGATATTCTTTGTTGTTATTGTAAATAAAAACCAGATAGGGTTGTAGCTTTGGAAAAGAGCTGCCCAGGTGCACAAACACTGATCTACATTTCCCAGATGCGGGTGGATACTGAATTCTGCTTTAAGGGGGTTAATTTGGGGAAAGGGAGAAAGTGTGAAGCTTGAAAGAAAGAAAAAATATTTAGAAAAATAATTTGCAAATGCTGAGCTAGTATAAAATAAAATAAATTAGCATTTTACATTGTTTTTCCCCTTCAAGATAACAGATAATAACAAAAACGATCATTGTGCTGCTTGCAATAGCAATAAATATGACAATTCTTCATTTAAGCATGTGCTGGGTATGTTTGAAAGCACACTCTTTAACAGCTGCCATACACATGTTTAAAATCTGGAAATCCTTGACTCCTGTGATCTGGACTGCCACAAGGCTGAGTGTTCAAAAAAAAAAAAAAATTATAGCACATACATAGGGAGTGATCTAATATACACAATATACATTCATGTATATACAGTACATACAGCAAATCAATGCACAGATGGTGGTGACACTTATGTGAGATGTCAGTAAATGAGAAGTTTTACATTTCATTGCTGGAGAAGCATAGCGCTGTTTATTTCACTGTAAGCATTAACTAGTTCATGAGAAAGCAACTAATGGGTGCACTGTGTTGTTGTCTAGGTATCAAGATAAAGTAAAGCTTCATGCATCTCGACGAGTTATGGCTGATTAAATAGTTCCAACTATCTCCTACCCTGTCTGCTCTCACACAAAGTGTTGTTTAAGAATACCATCCACGTCAGTATTTGCAGATTTTCAAAAACCAGTCCATCGCTTGTTCCGAGGTACGCTACGTCACTCAATTTTAAAGTCAACCGTCAGTTCCACAGACAGGATAAAAAATGGACGTAGTTTCCAGGTCAGCAAAAAGGAAGCCAGTGCAAGCAGCAGCTTAAAGGCCATCACAATGCAATAGATGTAATTGCAAAAAGACTTTGACCCTATAGAAGTTTATGGGAAAATGGCTTTCTGTCTTGACCTCTGTAAACCCTTCCCTCATGACTTAGTCACTCATTTTGGGGCACACTGAATAAAAAATTAAGTCTATTTTGTAAATCTTGGCCATACAATGTTTTAAAAAGGATCATTATCTGCTGATTAATGTACTATGATTATCCCAATCATTGGCTAACCACTTGTAAGTCATTAGCCAATGAGCAAGCAGTTTCAGATTTAAACCCACCCCTCCTCATCACATCTGGTATTTTGAAATGAGATGGATGATGTCACGGTAGCGACGTCCACCTTTTATGCTGTCTATGGTCAATTCACATCATAAAGGTAAGGTGAGGCGACACACAAAAGGCTGTACTGGAAAAATCATTGCACCTTGTGGAATACATTGGTTGTGTCGTCAGTGCTTGCGGTGTTTAAGATGGCTATCTCGGGTATCTACTGTAGGTAACGGTAGACCTTGAAGCAGTGGTTCCCAGAGTCTGCCACCGCCACGTGGCCATCAGATGTGAGAGCCAAGCCCTGGGGGCCATAAAGCGGGTCCGCTGATGTGTTGATATAGGAGAGGAAAGACCCTGAGCTGTCAAACACCTGGATGGGTATGGAGAATTGAAGGACAGATTAGATGAGTGACTACTGCAAGCTGTAACGCAGTTCCAATTACTCATTTCCTCAAACTAACCTGGATCCGACTGTTTCCCCAATCAGCAACAATGATATTTCCATTGGCATCCACAGCCACACCCGTTGGAGCATTAAACTGGCCGTTCCCCTCTCCGTGTGAGCCAAATTTAAACAAGAACTCCCCATCTGCATTGTACACCTGTCAGGTAAGATTAAGCATAAAAGAAAATGGGTGAACGATGCTGACAAGGAAAGAAAAATGTCAGTGTCATCCTCACAGCATGAGAAGCACAGCAGTGTGTGATATTTGGTTGAGTCTGCCTGCCTTTTCTTGTTCTGTTGAAACTGATTGATTTTAAAATCGGTCCAAGTGCATGTCTGAAAACAATGGGGGGGGAAACAGGTATGCAGCCTTTATCCGAATGCTAAGCGCTATTTTAAGATGAAAAAACCTGCAAAATAAAGGGGCTATCGGAAAGGGTTGCTTCAGTTTTGGTATCTTAAAGTGACTTCAGTCCTATTGTAGGAAGAGAGTTTAGCTAACAACTCTGACTTTGTTAAACCTGAATTAAGAGTTTGTCTGGGTTTTAGGCTCCAGAAAGAGAGTTGACTTGAACTCTGAGCTTAACAACAACCAGTGGTTAAAAAGACTTTTTCATTCATTCCCTTGTCAACCGTTAAGGATGGAGACAGCGATTACAACTCAGACTTTTAATCAGCTCACACTAAAATCTATAGTCTCCATCTTTCTGTCTCTCAGACTCTAGACAGTAATGCAGCTGTCAGACGGTCAGCCATTTTCCCCACACTGTAATTGGTCACACTGTGAAAAATGTCTGTCACAGTTGGATCTTCTAGAGGATGTGAACATTTGAGTGAAGATTAGGCTGAAAGGACTTTCTTTAGGCCTTTGAGTCATGAGTTTTTAAATGCAGCTACAGACAGCCTGTGTCCTGAGCTTTTCATGTTCAGAAATGTGTTCACAGATTGCGTTTCAGTCATTAAATGCTGTCAAAAGGCACAGTGTCTGAAATTCATATGCTCTGTAACAGATCAGCAAACTGTGTCCATGTTGGAGTCCACTTGCACGGCGGGACGGATCCAAAATGGATAAGGATCAGACCCGGACTCAGTTTGGCACCAGTCATTTCCCAGCTCATCCATCTGAATCAGTTCAACAGCTTGATTTCTTCTGATTATAATCTGCATTCTTTATTTAAAACACCTCATCCTAATATAATGTTTTTAAAAGCCATTTAAATTTAAACTTGTTTGCAATTACAAAAAAAAAAACAACAACTTTACATTAATTTCAATTATATTAGAAACTATTACTAAACTTTTACTATTAACAGCAACATCTAAACACTGTTGCTATGACTGTAAAAAAGCCATCATCTATCAGTGCAGGCTGAAATTAGATCAGATTATAAATGGTTAAACTGGGAACATTAAAGCAGAGTTTTTTCTGTAAATTTCATTAAACTTTTTTATCCAGCAATCTCAGAAATAATGAAACTCTCTGTATGAAAAATTAAGCTTTTTACACTCCATTAGGAGATTCAGTTTTTACTAAATAATCATTCAGACAATGAAATGGTCATCACCTGTAGGAAAAACAGCTTTTATTTAATTAAAAAAATGCCCTGAAGGCAGATCTGCCCTGTAGTCTGTTGCTATCTGGGTAATTAATATCACCGGTCCATAAGTAATCTGTCTGTTATCTTTTGTTTCTTTCACTTATATTTTACCCTTGTTGGGTTATGGCTGAATAATTAGATTTGAAAATCAAACTGAAAATCAGGTTTAGAGATTTATCTAGTGAAAATTCCAGTTGGGATAATGATGACCACAGTCTGCCTATGATGATGACAGAGCAGACCAACCTGACTAAAGTTACTCTTTCCTGCCCTTCCATTTGAGATAAATACCACGGTCAGCACTGACGCATGTTCATATTTTTCAGTTTACTGGATTCAAATGGAGGCTTTGCTCTTTATTTACCCGTTGCCATGGTGAGTCCTGATACTGGAGCACTACCGATGATGGTTTTCTTTTTCTACTCATGTACACCCTTAATTCAGCTGCTCTGGAACCAAAAACTCAGACTTGCTGATCTCAGAGCTAATCAACTCAGGTTTATTGAACACACTTTCTGGAAGAAGTCCCAGGTTTTCAAACATAATGTTCGCACATACTTGCAACGAGCCATACCTTCACTGAATGGTTGTGGAAGTCTGTTACCACGATCTCATTTTTGTTATTTACAGCCACAAAGTGGGGACCTGAAAGCAGAGGAGATGGGGAGGGAACAGCAAAGATGAGTCATCCGTCCGTTTACAGTGTATGAGATGAAGCGTCATACTATTTCTGGACATCAAAAACAAGACACCAAGTGATCACAGAGAAACTCTCAGAGCTGAGACATGACAGGGCTGAAGCACCAACATGTAGAAAAAGAGAACAAAGATTCATTTTTTTTTTAGCTCACAGTCACAGTGAATATATTACTTACTGAAAACAGGGCCAGATTTACTAATCTTTGTATCCAGTGCAATGTTTGCACCACTTTTCTCTAAAAGAAAAGAAAAGTTATAAGTGAGAAATGAAAGTGAACGAACGGGTGAGTTCAACTTAAATATTGCTGTACAACTGGAGCGGCATCAATGAGGGATTCCAGCAAAGCATGCAAATTAGTCCCGCCCCCCCAACATCTGAACAACAGGGAAGGACGATCATCAAAACTTGGCATGCAGTAGTGTACATCATGAACTGCGGACTCCAGCTGTGCTATGATGACAGGGTGTATAATTTATCATTTATAATTAGGACAATCAGTGCAACAACCAAAACATTAACTGTGTGTTAATGTCTCTAATTAAGCAAGTAGCTATACATGCACTCATTAGTTAAAACAAATGAAGGGTGCATAGAGACATGCTGATCACTAGCACTGTTCAAATCAACTTTCCTGTGAAGAAACAGAAATCAATTTTGTAAATCTGGCCCAACCACATGCCCTGATACATGAAACTTGATTAAATGTTCATCTCTGTCATTTTCTGTAAGACACACTGTTAATAAAATGATCATATATATATATAAAAATATCCCATTTATTGATTTAACATCACTCAGTACCTGCAAAGTGTCTGTCTGATGTTCCTCTGGCACCAAACTTTGTCACCAACTTCCCATTTGATTGGAAGATGAAGACACAGCAGGCCTTATTATCAACCGTGATAATGTGTCCATTCTTGTCCACAGCCACACCTTTGGGGCCCATTAATCTTCCAGCACCAATCTTATTCTGTTACAAACAAAGTTTTGTTTTCAAATCTAGTTTCACTTTATAATCGTGCGGTTTAAAAACAAACAAACAAATATACATTTCTTTTACTGACTGGAATGCCAACCTTGAACTTGCCATCCGAGGAGAAGATGCTAATCCATCTGTTGTCATAGTCAGCTACTATTATGTCCCCGTTCATGTCTACTGTGACTCCTGTGGGACGCTGCAGCTGGCCTGGTGAACGACCTCTTACCCCAAACCTCATCTTAAACTGGCCGTCGTTAGAGAAAACCTATGAAAAAAGAAAAGAAATTATTAAACACTTCAAAAAATTTATTCTTTGAAGCTAAATAGGTTAGCCACTGACCTGTATGCACTGGTTGTTGCTATCTGCTACCACAATCCGACCATTACTGGAGGCCGAGATACCTTGAAGATTGGTGAATTCTCCTTTATCTCTCCCTCTTGTTCCTGTCAAATCAACAAAACATCACCATCTTTTTAACACTATGAAAATATGAAAACTTTTAAGGACAAGTCACCATTTTGTGCCACTAAAAGTAAATTAAAAGCACTAAAAGCATAAAAATATGCATGGATGGAAGATTGTAAGAACAGTCAACAGTACGATTAATATCCAAAATAACGCTTTTTCACTCACCAACTCTATAGATCAGCTCGTCCTCTATTGGATTTTCCTTTTTCTTGGTGGTGCTATACATGCTGGAAGGCCTGCGCACGGCCTTCTGGCGAACGTGACCTCCTCCTCCGCTTGGGGACTTCACTCGTCTCTTCACATCGTCTGGCGACTGCAGGACATCTGACGGTTTGACAGCACGCAAACGGAAAGGACTCCCCCTCACAGGCTGTTCATACAGCAGCAAAGAGAAGGTGAATTCTCCCTCAGAGCGGAGGGTGTATCCGACCTCGTAGGTGCCGTTTTTGTTGTCCACCACCTCAGCTTCAGTACACACCCCATCCGCGGAGATAATCTCTGCCCTAAGAACCGCGTTACCAGTCTTCACCAATTCTCCATCTTTGTCTTTAGTGGTGACTGTGATAGTGGTGTGTTGGCCAACTAGTGCGTGTCGCAGACCTTCACCGGTGGCAACGCTGGTATGGCCTACAGCCCCCGTTGTGATCAGGACTCCTAGATTCTGAATGGAGCGCCTCAATCCATCCGTCTCCACCTGGCATTCCAGATGTCCGTTTTCATGAGGATGCTCGGGAAAGCTGTGTCTTGCCAGAGCACTCACCCTCTCACCCATTTGTTTTTGGACCAGAAGGACTTCAGTGGCGCTCCCATGGCTCAGTGCGTGCTCTGTGAAGTTACAGCTACTCTGAATGTTCTCTCTGCCCTGAAGCAAAGAGGTAAGCTGAGTTTGAAGCACCTAAGAAGATGGAGAAAGTCAGCAGAGCTAGTACAAAAATGTAAAATATCATGATTTTTTTTTTAAATGCATCAAATTTAAAATGAATAAGATCGCTGACCTTCTGCTTGGTGCTGCAGATGTTTTCCACCTCAGTAATGAGAGCAGTCTTGCGTTGGTGTAGGGCCTTCTCCAGCTCATCAAAAGTATTACTGATTTCTGTCACAGAGTCATTTTTCCTTTCTGTAAGTTGCTTGGAGATCTCATTCACAAGGTCAATGGCAGCTGTCAGCTGAGGTAGTCTGCCAGAGCGAAAAATAAACGCAGATTACAGCTCTTTATACTTTTACACGTCCAATTTTACTAATGTCTTCCAAAAGCAATCACATAATAGATCATGTGTTAAAGCAGTGAAAAATCGTACCTGTTGCGAACAGTGTCCAGCTGACCTTTAAGGGCTGACTTATGCTGTTCGAGCACATCCCTTAGCGGCACCGTCACATGTTCCCTGTGTTCTCCTTCTGTACACTCCAGACACATGGCTGTTTCACATGACTCGCAGTAAAACTCCATCACCTGCAGATGGAGTAGTTGAGGCATGTAAAGTCACATTTCTGAGGTCAAGGTTGCTCAGAAGCTCAAATGCATATATACAGAAGGCATTTCTTTTTAATCCAATAACAGTCGGCAGCCTGGTCATGAACATGCAGATGAGGTCTGATAGCTCTGACCTATTTTTGATCAGCATTTTTATTTATTTATTTTTTTAAAGCTTACCTTGCCCTCGTGATTAGGGCAAGAAAGGGGCTGACAGGTTGTAGTTGCGTTGGCTGACTCAAGAACATTGCCCGCCTCAGGCTGGCTGCACTCTGGGTCTCGTTGTAACACCTCCATTAGGTTCGTGATGAAGAAGTTGTTCTGCAGGGCTGCCACACCCTTCTCTGGCAAGATAGAAGTCTGTCTGCACACTGGGCAGGATAGTGTCAAAGACTGGGGAGGGATGTAGTTCTGTAGACATCTACGATCAGATAAGATGTTAAAGAAATCAGTTAGAGGAATAAAGCTGCAGTCAAGCACCAATTTCAGGGTGAGACCTGATTAGAAGACTGGACAATGTGATTTGGGTGGTTACCAAGCACAACGATGTAAAAACAGTACTACTGTAGCAACACAGCTGTGGAAACCAGTATTTGCTATTACCAAAGCTGTGCCCTAAAAAAAGGCCGTGTGCTTTTCTTGTGACCAAGCTTAGAGTAGCTGGTGACTTACGTCATGCAGAAACCATGATGATGACAGAATAGCTCGCTTAAGCGAGGAGCTGTGATACCAAATTTAGAAATTGCTAAAAAAGACATTAAAGTACACTAAAATCTAGCACGCTGCATCCTATAATAGCCAAACGCTGACGCATCTTTTTATTTTGCTTCTAAATGTTTTATGTCTGCTTATCTCTTTACTGTCACTTTGATCTCCTGGTGTCGATCACCTTGTAAAGCTAAGTGATTCATAGCTTACTTCTCACAGAAGGTGTGCAGGCAGGGTAGCACCTTTGGGTTGTGATAATGGTCCAAACAGATGCTGCAGACCAGGAACTGCTTGTCTATCTGCCTCACCACAGGGCTGGTGCTGCCAGTCTCACGCTTCGCCATAATGACAGACATTCAAAGGGGACACTGGGAACACTTAACCTGTGCAAACAAGGTGAAAGAAAGAGAAGAAAGGTCAAGAAAGCCTTGAGGAAACAGTCAAGCAGGGTGAACAGGGTGTAGTTGCTTGAGCAAAGGAAGAAATGACTCAGAGTCCCGCTAACACAATAAAACCTCATCTAAATCCTGTATCCGCGAGCAATTTATGGTCTCGCTTATCAAACTATGTCAGTAGTATGAGTTCCTTCACCAGAGGCTGTTTAACTTTATAAGTGAAAACCCCAATTGAGTTCACACAGTGGGAAGAAACATATACATGTGATTAAAACCGCAGGGTAGGAACTCTTAGTGGAGACAATTATGCTGTCAGCTATAGTGTTAGAAGTTATACACAGTATAAGCCAATCAAAACATGATACAAATAGAAATGGCTTATGTTTTACTCTTGGTGATATTTTTCGGTGTACTGTGTCACTTTTGTTATTTAATATGACTCCTACATGAATAGATGCCTGCTGGCTTGCAGTTCAGATGGCAGAGTTGCTGTTACATGAAATTATACCACTGGGTCAAGCAGGGATTAACTTAGCATGCCAATGTTGTGCCGTACATCTGTCATAGTGTACATAAGCATCTAAAGGATTACATGGAGTCCAAAAACACAGACAAGCTGGTCAATAAACACCGCTTACAAAAGTGAGTGACTCATATGATAATAAAATTCCAGCGGGAGGTTTGGTGTGTTTTGTCATTTGGTTTGGCTAACACTGTAAAGAGCCCTACAGTTTTTTCCTCTATAGTTCCTGTCCTGCAAAACACCTTCAGTCAGGTAACTGACACTGCACCATCCGCTAATAACCTTGACACTGCATTGTACGTCTTGAATTAAAGCTCAAAAAATTCATTACAGATTAACTGAATTTATCCCCTGACAAAGTCAGTTGCGTGACGACTACTGAGATGTCAAATTACATGGGAAAAGAACTCAAAGGCAATTCATTTATTTTCTTTTGCTTTTTCTTTCAATTTTCTTTGTAACACTAGCAAAATATGTTCTTGTTATGTAGGATCATGAACAGTTAGTATACCCAGTAGCTTCATTAATGCCCAAGAAAGCTTAAAACAGCTTTCTGATACGTATATGAGAAGGTTAATTGCTATGGTGCTATTAATCAAAGTGAACCTTTGAGCCGGGGAAACCTGACAGTTGACCTTGAGCCGTCATTTTAAACCTGATTACAGTTCAAAATATGTAATATGTAATATGTATCATTGATGCAAGATGTCATATTCTGAGTAACTGACAATGTATAACATTTTTTAACATTCTTGATCATGTTTATGAGCGTAAAAACATCCTGCTCATTGCAGTTTAAAACAATGCACACACAGACAAAAGAAGGATTCACTCTATTTGAGCTTACTATCAGTTTCCTCGTTGCGTCACTGTAACATGTCTCACCAAACAACACTTTGTCTTTCAGCTGATGCCTTAAAAATATAACTAGGCCCCTTTTCTTTGAGAGAAACGAGAGGGAAGAGGAAGCTTTGAAATGCCACTCCCCAAATTCCTTCTAGTTCCTTCCCTTGACTCTTAGCAGGCAGAGTTCAGGAACCACCTGTCTCTCTGTCTGAGGGGAGATGGGGAAAAATTCACGGTGAGCTGGGCTCTCTGCCTCACATGAGCAAGCAGGCCTCGGCGGCAGCTGTCCCTTTTTGCAACACAGAGCAGCGAGCAATAACAATGGCATTTCAGCTCTGCTCACAGCTCGGCGCCCCACATCTCTTCCCCTCCCTCATTCTCCCTGTTTTTTTATTATCCTGTCATTTTTCTCTTTCTCTCTCGGCCACATAAATGCATTAATGACATCAGTATGCCTGAGCCCAGCCACAGACAGATGGGAATTTTCTCAAGCGCGCAGACTCTATTGTTGTTTCTTCCCAAGTGATTAGAAGGCCTACTGACTAAGGAGGTCTGCCAAGCCCATTCACAACAAGCCCTTCCCAAAAAACTCTATGCCTCCCCTTCCCTTGTCTCCCCTAAAAAGCCCTCCCCTCCCTGGGCTGTCCTCCCTTTACATAGACTCTGAATTGCAGCAGCTGAACGGTGACATCAGGAGGAAGTATGATGAGCCAAGACCTCTAGGCTCCTCCCTTCTCGACAGACTGGCCGCTGTCTTTAGGATTGCAACAGTCTCTCCCACCTTCCCTTCTCCCTGCCTGTCTGTCTGCTCAGTTACTCCCACTCGCCTCACCGCAGACAGATCTTTCATTAAAAACCTCCTTTCCCTGTGTGAATTTAGAGAGCACCTAATGTACAACATAAATAGTAATATATTTAATTAAATACAGACTAAAGACTTCAATCTGCAGTTTACTCTAATGTTCGAGGAAGCATGTGATCAAACAGCAATCACAAGGCTTTGTCATGAAAAGTGCACAGTCAGCGCTTCATACAGATGAGGTCAATAGTCCCTTTCATGTCTTTTTACTGCAGAAAATCACGGCGCGAATGTTTGCAAAGTCAGCCGTTTCACTGCAAAACGTCACTTGCCACTCTCACCCTGCATTACTGTTAAGTGCTTTAATCTCCTCCTGCAGGGTCAGGTCCTGTCTGCCATCTGGATTACTGTCTCACAGATTCAGATGACACCATCATGCCCAGTCACTTCAAATTCGCTTTGAAGAAAATGCGTCATGTCCACATAAAAGAATGAAGGCCAGTCACTAGCTGTCCGAAGATGATACAGCTGTATTCCATGCTTGAAGCAAGTGTGTATGCTCAAAATCTTCCTCTTGAAAACAGGCACATGTAATATGAATGATTTAATTGGATTTTAGCAACAGGAGCTCGCTTCAGAGAAAACATCGCCCTCAGCTTAATCTGCTTAGATTTCAATCGGTGGGGCAGGTAAGGGTTCCTCTCTCACTGCTCCACCGATTGAAGTGCTACTTTTTATATCTGTAGATGCTTTAATAAAAAATCACTATGGTTATGCTGTCCTCTATAATGGAAACAACAACAACAAAAATAATTACACATGCTTCCTAATCCAGGGCTTTTTGCTCCTCGATAAATTGGAATAAATAGGAAAGAGCAATTTCAACTTTTTTACGAGACGGAAAATTCCAGTTATGGAGGAAAATATAATGTTATTCTGAATACATGACTAATTCTTTGACCCACAGTTATGTGACCAACTATTATTACATTTAATGGAAAATGTCATCTCTTGGTTATAGTCAATGAGACAGAGAGCGAGTTAAAGTCCTTAAAAATAATAACTCAAAATAAGCCCCTAAAGTTATTAAACTTTACTTGTCTAATTTCAGTTAATGGTTATAAATCAGCTTGCTTCCAGGATAAAACTATCAGTGTCAGCATGTCAACATGTGATTTTCAAGTACAGAGCCGCCCTGTGGTGAAGTGATTAGCTCCGTTACCTCCCAACAGCAGAAAATTCTTGTTTCAAACATGCCCGAGGCCTTTCTCTGTTGAGTCTGCATGTTCCACGTGCGCTTACAAGCATTTCCTCAAGGTACTCCATTTCCGACAATCACAATATATACTCGTTAAGTTAAATTGTGATTCCAAATGAATAGTGAGCTATTGCCTTGTGGTAGACTGGTGACGTACTCAGGGTGTACTCCTGCCTCTCACCTGGTTACAGCTGGATGTGCTCCAGCCTTCGTGCAACACAGAATAAGACTTTTGATTAAAGAAATGAACGGATCATAAAGTCGGTCATTCATTACAAACAGGCTGAAATTTATTAATTTAACTGTTGTTAACGTAGAAAAAGTATTTGGTGGAGAAGTTTCATTCAAATATCTCTGGACTATGCAGACTAAGAGAGACACAGTTAAACAAAATAACTCTTTTATACAGGAGATGATAAGCCAATGAATTTGGCCCAATAAAATGGAACTGTCACATGACCAAATGCTTGGACTGGGTATGCTAACCATGCTGTACCTCGGTACAGCCCCTCACCTCTCCAACCGATCAATCAATTATTCTGATTGGCTGCCCCTCCCAAACAGAAGGTTTAGACAGCGGATGGGTGGGGCTATTGCACTCACAGCCTCAGCTGCGTGTCTGAGATGACTGCATAGAAATATCTGGCACCACTAACATCATAATGAGCCAAGTAGAAGAAAACCTTTCTGAACTTCTGAGCATTTAGAGCAGCCTGGAGCTTTTGGGCGATAGCTATTTCTTATACATAAATAATATTTGAAGTTTTGGCCATATTTAATATGACCATGCACCATTTTAACAGTATATGTAGGATAGAGAATATAAGAGCAAATAAGAGCATAGATCCCATTAATGATACTTCCATGATAAATAAAATGAAAGACTGATGTTCAAATCAAATCTTTACTACAATCTACATCAGGGGTGGGCAACTCCAGGCCTCGAGTGCCGGTGTCCTGGAGGTTTTAGATGTGTCCATGATCCATCACAGCTGATTTAAAGGGCTAAATGACTCCTCGGCATTTCGTGAAGTTCTCCAGAGGTCTGGTAATGAACTAATCATTTGATTCAGGTGTGTTAACCCAGGGTGCGATCTAAAACCTGCAGGACACCGGCACTTGAGGCCTGGAGTTGCCTACCCCTGATCTACATAATGAGAAATCAGAAACTGGCCCTTTAAGAAGGCTGTAATTTACAGATTGTTAATACCATTCCTTAACAGTGACTATTCAGGATTCCAGGATGTTTGTGCTTCAGTGGCCATATAAAGTATTTGCCTCTTCCCTTCCTCTTTCCTTATTTGAGTAACAGACAAGTATCTTTTTCTCCAATGATATTCAATATTTCAAATCTATTTTAAGCATTACTATCTTAGCCAGCTCAGTATTATTGAACTACAATTGCATACAGCATCTCTTGGAAAACGGACTTTGTATCCGTGTTACCATCTTGTGATATCAGTTTTAAGAGACACAGCAGAGAGGAGTCTTCAGCAGTTGTTTATGTACTAGACCAGCAAACACTGGTGAAAGCCTCACTGACCCGAAGAGAGAAGTGTTGGCCCTCAGTGATGTGCTCTCCAGATTGTGTTTAAATATAGACTGTAGTTTATGTTTTCTGCTACATCTGTTGTGTCCTTCCTCGTGTGCCAACACACAGTAATTGTTCACAGGCTGAGCAGAATTACCCGAAATGTCATTTTGAATAAACCCAACACACTGTTGAAAGGTTTTTCTGGGTTATGAGGAACAAGGTAGACTGTTACAAAGGAACATCTGTATGCTTGACTCAGATATAAAGAGAGAAAAGACAAGTAAGAGTAGAAGTGAGAAAAGCATATGCTCCAGAGACACAGCATAAATGACATAATCACATCTGAACTATTGTCTGCATCACAGCGAATGTCTCATTGTTTGTAACTTTGTTCAGAAGCATTCATGACTGTGCGTTTTGTTAATAACATACGACATTTGTGATCATTGTCTCAATTTGTAGCACTTTCAGGTGAACACAGGTCAATAATAACTATTCACACAGTTATATCTGCACTAGGAATAACAATGTGGAGCAATTACACTCGTTGCAACACCAAAGTTAATGTGGACCTAAGAATGAGACATTCAGGCAGCTGGATCTAAGCACAGGGTCTGTTTTATGTTTTTAGGGACAGAAAAGATGACTCATCAATCATTATTCACACAAACTTCTTAAGACTAATACACCCCCCCACCACCACCACCACCCTTACACTCCATCAAATGAAGAAATCTGTCTCGATGCATCAATCTCTGACAGAACGGTCACAGCATGGAACGCTGGGCTTTACGTAAAATAAAAATAGTGTCTGTATATTATATGTAAGGCTATTGAGAATGATACACTCAGCATAAGAGTGGGACACATTTGCATGCCTAATAGTGGCCTAGCATAGACACTTACTGATTGCAATTAGACACTGAACTACTAAAAACGAACACTGTGGCAGTTTTTCATCATTTTGTTTTGTGTTTAGATTGATAAGATCTGACAGCAGCAGATTTTTGTCTCGCCTTGTGAGCCCACACTCCTAAACATTGTCAGAAGACAATGCGGCACGCAGGGCAGCCTGTCTGCAGGCACAACACGCACTGCAGATTTAACAAAAGGTAGATCGGCGCACAAGCGGTGCCTGCAATGCTTATTCACCTGCAGTAAGAGGACTGAGATGTCTCATACTATGACTCAGTAGTTCAAATACGGTCTCATACACGCTGTACTTTGCAGATACACAGACACTGTGGAGCATTAGTGGGGTTACTCTTTGTTAAGAAAATGTAGTTCGTGTTCAGGATGTTTAAGAAACTGAATGTGATTTCGGCTTGGCAGTTTGCCGAGCGGCACAAATGTTGGTTTGATAAAATGAACAGTACCAGTGCTCAGCTGCTATGTTATTATAATAGGTAAAGAAAATAACTGTGACTTCATTGTGCTATATTTACTTTTATTGACTTAACTATTTTGCGCTGTCACATGTTTTACAGGGTGAATGCCTCAGTCTGTAATCTATAAGTTTCGTTCATCGCTGAACTTTGCACTGTTGTTCAATAAAAGAAACAACAGCACTTTAGTTCAGTAGCTGAAGGTTTAAAGATGTCCACTGGTAAAGGTATTTTCCAGAAAATATTGATTATTTTTTTAGTTGAAATAAACCACTCTGCTGCTTCAGAAAGTCTCATCTAATATTTATTATCTATAGCGAGTAATCTTGATGTGACTGCATCCCTCTTGATGATGTCTTATGAAAGGCTGACGATGCCTCATAAACCAGTAAACAGAAATAAAAAAAAAATAAAAGTGCTATTCAAAGGAGGACCGACTGATCAAACGTAAGTACAGAATTAGAGGATCCAATCACAAGCATTTTACCTTCTTTTGTTTTGTATGTAGTCTACCTCATTGTGGTTGTTGTATTGGTAGTTTGGTGGATGCGCCTTGTACTGGTTGCTGGTCATCTGTAGCCTGTGTACTATCAGCATGCACCGGCTGTGATAAGTCATTATATTCTAATTTTAGATTGCCGTTTCAGGAACTGACCAGGGACACCAGCTGACAATTAGACTCAAGTCAAAACTCTGGCTCATCTACAGTCATTCTTCTGTTGATCAGTGAGCAATAATCTGATCCAATAAATGAATTAATAACACAAAATATGCACAATCCTTTTCATGGAGATTAAACCTTCAAATATTTTGTCCTAAACTCCAAAATAACTCTGTGCTTTCTAATTGGCTAGAGCTAAAAACCATAATTATAATTATTATAGTTATTACCTACAGCAATCTATTTATTCTGAATTGGGTTTTCAACAAACCTCATGATGACAACTAGGAGAGATTAGAAAGGGCGAACGATCCAACTTGTGTATTATATTAAATCAGGTTAATCATACACTGATTAGCAATTAACAGTGGAGCCAGATAAACTGATATTGCATTATATTAGATCAGATCGTTTCCATTTGATGTTGTTACACAAATTAGGATAAATAAAACCAGGAGAACTGACTCACTGCCATGGATCTCATTTAAATACTGATATAATAATATGGAAAGCAGGTTGATAAATCATTGAATATGAAACATCAAAAAAATCAAATTATCCTGCAATCTATCTTTTTATAATATATTTATCAAGTTCCCTATTCTCTCATTTGTGTTGGAGCACTGGGGGCTGATTTTGTTAGCAGGTAAGGGCTATAGCCTATAGCATATATGCTACATGTCTGCCTTTGATCGAATTAGTATTCAAAAGCTGTTGCTGTTTCTGGTCACTTCTAAGCTACAGTTTAATCTCTGTTGCTCAATATTTGCACAGTAGTACTGTATACCCCACACAACGCCTTTGTTGGTCCCCTGGTTTTCTTGCACATGTTCCCTGTCCTGTATACCTTAAGAACACAGATATGATTTGACTCTCTAAGCTCTGCTAACAATCTGCCCTCTGGCGCAGCATCCTGCACCGTCTGCACCCTCCCTGTGACCCAGTGCAAGCAGCCAACAGAGCCAAACATCTCTATCACCTGCACTCATTTTAAAAATTAAACTTTTGAGATACTTTTACCCTAAAATGAGAAATATAAAACGAGCCTTTCAGAACAAAGACAATCAATACCAAAACCACTGGGCCATCTGCTCACAGTCTAGGCCTGAAGACTAAAAAAAAAAAATGTCTTCAAAAATGATGCATTGCCTGCTGCTGTTGCTGCAGTACAGTGCAACACAAGGAGCCACAGAGTGGCACAAGAAAACAACATGTCGATTCACATGTGGCTCACAAAACTTCTCAGCAGCACACTCCATACATATTCAGATGAGAAAAACCAACGGAAGATCACTAATCCTCTAACAAACGAGCATGTATGCTTGGTTAAAAGAGCCCAGCCCTCAGACTGCAGCAGAGATGCCCACCTGCTACTGAGCCGGCAGCCAGCCGGCAGCCAGCTAGGAGCTAAAATGGAGAAGTGTGTGGGCTGAAAGAGGAAGCAATGAAAAAAAAAATGCTTTAAAAAAAAATCAGAGCAATGGAGAATTTCTGTGCAACAGTTTGTCTTAAACGGTGCTGGAATTAATTGCGTTGACTTTAAGTTGGTTCATTGTTGCAATTTAAAAAAGCACAAAAGAGGGGGACATCATGTTTTTTTTGTTTGTTTTTTTAAAGTACAGCCCCCTCTGATATGATTTATCCGTGCACAGATGCTGCTGGGATGAAGTAATCAATTATTCATCTGCTTATAGCCCAGTCATTGTATCTCTGAGGACTCCGGATAACGGAACAAGCAGGATGAGAAAGCAGAAATTCGACACCGTAAAAAAATAAGTGAATGGTTACATTGTACTCACATAAATTCCCAACAGGAGGAACAGGAGTGTCAGCATTGCAGGCCGTAAAGAAAGCTTCCCATTGTCAGTGTCCCAAACCTCTCCAATACAGAATCCACAGACAGGGCGACAGAAAGGAAAGGGCAGGGTCTGTCTGGGAGAAGAAGGGGACAGTAAGGAAGAGGACAAGGGAAAGGAGGAGATTAGGGGCGTGGTTTATGCGCAGCATTGGTCAGAGGACTAATGGGAGGAGTTAAAGAACCCAATAGCATATGGAGGAGGCAGGGGATATGCAAAAGACGTGGAAAATCTCGAGAACTGACTGAGGGATAAATCTGACTACTGCAAAGGGGTTTGGCTTCCTTGGGTGCCACCCATTTCCTTTAAAAGCACAACGTTTATTTCTTTACCCTTTGAATTTTGGGGATGTAAACACAAAAATGGTCAGAGTAAAACGAAAAAGCACAAAACTGACGGCAATATAGTGATTTAATTATATTACATTTCCTTAAACCTTCCTTCCAGACACTTTTGTAAAAATCGCTTAACATGTAAAATGCTAATTATTATAAAGAGTATGTTGCTCGAAAGCTGATGAGGTTTTTTGTTTTGTTTTTGTTTGTTTTTTAGAGAATGGACGGGGATAGGTGTGTTCATTTAATAATAGGAGTCCTGCTAGTTTTAGTAATACAGCACTCTAGAGGCCAGGTGGTGGTATAGTATGGGAAATGTAATGGGATATGCTGTGTGTTTTCACTTAGAAGAGGCTTTTGAGAACAAAGAAAGACTCGGGCTTTTTCCTAGTGAATTCAACAGCTTTCACTTTGGGGGGTTATTTGAAATGAGAGTATGTGTTCATGCAGGTTGAGAATTTTGAATACAAAAAGATGTGACTGTATAATAAAATGCTGGAGGCCGTCAGTGTTAGGTGGCTGTTGTGTTGCAGGCTATAAGGAGTTTGTTGGGGGGTGGGGCTTGGGGGTGAGGGGCAAACAATTGTCTCTTGGTTTTATTCTGCAAGGTGGAGTTGCCATGGAGACTGCTTCCAGTTGAGTCAAGATGGCTGCAGCAGTCTGGCAGCAGCAGTGACTATAACAGATATACATAATGTAGGTCAGACTGACAACACTGACAGTGCTTTTCTCAACATGGTTTAAAATAAATAATTCAACAAAAAATAACACAATCCTAAAGTAATCTATTACAAACATTTAAATAAATAATCATTTTCATTGAAGTGATCTGTATTTTTATTTGTTTATGACTGACTTAGTAAGAGAAATCTAGGTCAATATTATGCTGTCAAATGATAAACAGCATGACTTCCCCTTTGAAGGGATGATGTAACAATGAAAACAACAATAACAAGGCAGCCAGCCATCACGCAGCCATTATTGCGCTAGAACTTTAAAGCAGGTTCAATGCATAATAAATAGAGATCTATCCGTGCATCCGCTCTTCACATCAGACGCTGTTTTTATGACCTTTTCACTGTTCAGCATAAGAAGTTTAAATAAAGATTGTTTTTCATGAAAATGATGATGAAAATCATTTACAGTCAATGGCTGCCTGAAGTCTAGAATCCATGAACATCACCAAATGCTGCATTTTCTCCCTTGAGAAGACTTTAATGCAGCTGCCTTCAGTTGGTGCTTGTTTGTCGGTCTGTCTGTTTTCAGTTTGTTATGTAACAACTGAAAAGCTCTGTTGTGTTGAGATCAGATGACTGACTTGCCTGATGAAGAATCTCTCATGCCTTTGCCTTGAGAAACTCTGGGGTCTTGCAAAATGATTTGGGTCATTAGCCATTTGCCCTGGGAAGCACAGTCTGATCAGTTGTGGAGAATGTGGCTGAAAATGAGACTATAGCCATGTACACTTCAAAACTCATCCTGCTGCTTGTATCAGCAGGCACATCATCATTAAACACTAGTGACCCAATTAGGCAACCATACACGCCAATGCCATAACATTGCAGTTACTGTTTACTTAACAAATAATGTGGAATTTTTTGGATCATGAGCTGTTTCTCTATTTCTCTACACACTTTCCTTACTGTTCTGGTTCATAGTGGTTCTGTCCAGAGATTTTTGTTCTTCAGAAATCTGCAGGCACTTTTGTTTTCTACAGAAATCCAGTTTGGTCTTTTGTTCTTGTTGTAAATTCCCTGTTTTTGTATCTTTGAAGGCATCTAATGACAGACTTTGACAATAGTACGCCTACCTCAATGAGAGTTTTTTTGACTAGCTTAGATGTTATGAAAAGGCTTTATTAGAAAATGGAAAAATCTAGCTGACTACCATGTGCTTTCAGTCCTTTTGGTGAAAATGAGGGACTATGTTTGTTAAAAAAAAAAAGAAGCTTAAATTCAAAAGCGGTTCAAGCTCACACTTTAAATCAAGCTCTTTGATTTAAAATCTACAACTAGTGCTGTGAGAGGCAAAATTACAAAAATGTTGTCATTGTCTAAACACATATGGACTTAATGTGATCACAGATTAGCTGTCCATTTCAGATTGTTATTATATACCCAAACACAAGCTTATAAGGGATTGAGCAGATAAGCAATATGAATTGCTATTGATTATTTGTTTGTAAACATAAATGGAGTATAAATATAGTTGCCTGGTTTGAGTCTTGTACTGAAACATATTTATCACTGACCCTTTACCATATCCATGCATGCTAGCCTTATAAATATTTTATCATAGAGAATCATAAAAAACAAAAACATTTGAAATACACCAGTCTGTACTGAAATGAAAACACTATAGAAGAGGCTGTTTTTATTACTTCATTATTTCAAGTCAGACAGCCTGACAGAGTACCAAAAACCTAATTAACGCAACTCTGGCATCAACAAGCTCTAATGTTATGGTACAAGCTGTGGCCTCTTTGACCCAATGCCTCTGCTCCCACAAAATGAAAGTACTGAGGGTCTTCCATAAGTGAAATGTACCACCATTGTCAGCCACCAGATACTGGGCCTTCAACTGTGGTAATGTCTTAAGTTAATTTGGGATCAACGCCCTTCATTTCGACTTTTCATAGTTCAGCTCTGCTCAAATACAGGCTGCCTTTGTAACACTGACCCATTTAAGATCAAACAATGGCTGAATTGAGTAAGACCCTCAAAGCAACCACACTCTTCTGCATTTTTGACATGCTTCTGTGATAATGTGGGGAAAAAAAGAATTACAAGAATGTTTCACAAAAAGAGTTGAAAACAGAGCAATACAAATATACTCAGTTAAAAACAAAACAAAAAAAAAGGAAATACTGTATTTAAGCATGCATTACAAGCACACGTAGTTTAAAAACAAAAACATCTAACCAGGATTTAAATACAGCCTCTGAGCCATTTTATTCTCTCTCTCTCTCCGTCTCTCTCAACGACTGTAGAAAACAGTCATTGGTGTCTCTGTCTCTTTCTGTCTCTCTACACTTTCTCAGTACCTTCTGCACGTTTTGCACGTCAATCCTTCCAAAGTTCACACACTGTAGGCCTTAAACCATTTATCCCAATGTGCCCATCTTTCTACATCAACCAGAAAACCTCCGCTTTAAGCCAACTATATTTTGCCATCTAGTGGTACAACATACAAAATGCCTTCTCCTAAACAAAGAAACCTTCACTTGCTTAAAGCTTTCTTGAATATATTCACAATTTAGGAAAAATTACCAAAATAGAACAATCTTAACACTTTGTTGTCATCATGAATTAATTGCAATTAACATTAAATTACATAAATTATCTTTGATACATGTAAAAATATATCCCAAAGGCTAAACACCAGAGCCTGTGGGCTTATTTACAGTGTCCTTGCTGCTCTGTAGTTTGCTCATATCGCCGAGGCGTTTTAAAAAACTGAAAAACAGTCCAGTGGTCTCAGTTTTGAACACCACAGGCTTGCTGCTTGCTGGAACAGTGTCACTAGTTATCTGTACATTGTTGTCTGTGGGCTGCATGACAGGAGCTGAGGAAACAGGTGGCTTGATTGTGTTTTCTGCTGATGTGTCATTTGTGTCTTGAGCACCTGATTGTTTTAAGTTGTGAGAAATGTCAGTATAATCAAACACTGGTTTGGAGGGAGGGTGTCCGGCGCCCTCTCGCTCTGGCATCGTCCCCTTTTCTTTAGCCACATGATTTGGAGTTCTGACGGGCAGTTCAGTCCACCGATTACTTTCCCCTGCCTCGGTTTTTGGGACTTTAGTAGGCAGCGTATGGCGGCGTCCAAGGTTACGTTTAGGGGAAGGTTGAGGTTTGAGCAAAACTTGAAGCAAATCCTCATTGCTGGGGTCATCAGGATACCGATCCTCTTCCTCATCAAATGTGAGCTGACGGCGTATGGGTGCATTTGGAGGAGGAGACTTCTGATTTTCCAGAGAGTAGTCCCCAGATGAGACGCTGCCACGGCTGTTCTGAAAACGCAAAACTTTTTTAGATGCTTCACGCAGCTTTTGGGCCTCCTCCTCATTATTATCTTGCAGATCTTCCTCACGATCATCAAAAGATCTAACTGTGGACATAAGTCTAACAGTCCTTTTGAAAGGGTTCATAAGTCCTCTAGAGTCCTCTTCTTTGGAAGTTTTCATCTCTTCTTCATTAGAATTTTCACTCTCTGCCATTGTGTCCTCGATGTCTGACTGGGCTTTGTGCGAGTTCCGTGAGTTCGCAGTGAGTTCAACTGCTGAACTCCACTCTTTTCTGCCCATGTCCTTAGCTCTAATTGAGGCTTGAATCTTTTGATTTACTGGGGGAAGGTTTGCCTGAGAAGTAATTTCTGAAAGGCTCCCGTTATTGGGACTACCATTAGTTGGGCTTCCACGAGTCGATGAGGGCTTTTCTGCTTTTCTCCTAGAACCACGTTTGGTGACAAAGTTTTGCAGCACAGATTCTAATGCAACACTATCCATTTCCTTATCTCTACTGGAGCAGGTAGCTGTGGATCTCCGCTTGGCTGCAATTTCCAGTCTGTCTCTGTGTCTCCGTTTCACCTCTGCAGTCTCTCTAGCTTTGTTTTCCTGCAGGAAAAAATAAAATCCCAGTTCAAACCCTTTAATTTTTCTTTTACCTCAGTATAGGAATATGCCAGCACATATAGCGCGTATATTACCTGTATAGCTCGCAAAAATCTTTCGCAAAAGGAGTTGAAAATGGAGCAACACTCCTCCAGTTTAAAATTCTTGGGGTCCTCACAGAAGTACTGTGCCACTCTGTCACTTACAGACTGCAACTCCTGAAGATCAGTTTCTACTTCTTTCAAGCAAACCTCCGCTTCCTAATTGGACCCAAAACCAAAACATTAGAGCATATACTCTCTATTAAAATTCACACAAACTGGACCAAGTAACGAATCACCCACCATTAGAAAATCCTCCATCTGTGCCTTTAGGTCTTCCTGCTTTAAAGTGTTTGCATTGGCATCTTGCACTTTCTTTACTTGCTTTCGATACTCCCCTTCAATGTCGCCTTGATGTATTCTAAAAGAATTTTTGAAAGCATTTCTTCTCTTATTCTGACGATACAGCAATACAAGAAGAAAAAAGCCATACAAGACACTTCTATATGGCTTTTTAAAAAGTATTGCTTACCTTGCTGCAGCTTCAATGTGTTTGAGCTGTTCTGGAAATTTAAGCAGTGCTGTGTCCACCTTCTGAGCTTGCTGTGATGAATTAGAAAGTTTGTTGAAAATCGAATTATGCAACTTCATCTTAAGGTGAGAAACACAGACTTCTCAAACAAGTAAAAGCCACTTGCCATCACAACATAGTGCATAAGATTCATTCCAGGTTTGTTTGCTTTGGTATCCACTAGTTTCAACAGAGAAGACATTTTGAAGCCAACTGCATTGCCCGCGTAGCCGCCCTATGATCAGACAAACATATTTAGATCAAACAAATATAAATACAAAGAAAAGTCATCCAAGACTCCACAAACACAATCATTATATACTCACAGCATTCATGTAATTTCCAGTCTTAAGGACCAGGCGAATGACAGCATGAAGATTATCGCAATCTAGCAGCTCTAAAAGAAAACATATATTGTTAACTCCAACTCCAAATGGGCGTACAACTCTGCTTTAATGGGTCTCATGTTTCAAACTCAAGGAACGCAGACATTACCCCTTCCAGCAGTGGTCAAAATACAGATGAATTCTTTTACTTCATCCATAAGGGGAAAAAATTCCTCCTTCAGCACCAAGCAGCTCAAACGCTCTTCATAGCTAAAAGACAAAACGTTTCCATCATTATCACCACTGACATTTAACATGCGCTTTTCATTGAATTACACTCAGGTGGCTTACCTGGGGATCTTGACCAACAGTAACATAAATTGATCTGCTTCAGGGAGAGCAGACATGTCACCTTTGAAATTAACCAGCTGCTTTACCTGCATTTGTGAAATCAGAAAATCTGATTATGTATTTACAAAGTAAATAAACAAAGGTTTAGAGTCACATGACGCAATAGACATGTTTAAAAAAAAAAAAAGCAACTAAAGTACCTCCCCTTCATCCGGAAGCATCTTGCATAATTCCTGCAGTTTTCCAGTACCAAAGCCCAGGCCATTTCCTGATTTGATATCCTCAATCATGTCTTTTATAGACCTGTAAATAGAGGTCAAGCGAATCAGTTATCTGTAGTTATGTTTTTACTGTTGCTTTAAAACATCTTCTGGGTGTCTGCTTTCATATCCCACTTTTCTATGCTTGGAAAAACTTGGAAAAAAAAAAAGCTGCTGACATGTACAAGCCTCTACATGCTCTAATCACTTTATTTCAACCCTCAGAAAAATACATGCTGTGCAGGACATGAGAATGATGGAATGGAAATGTGCTCAGATTGCAGAAAAACATATTTGGTAACAGAATGAGAAAGAAAAAAGTAGTTAGATTAATGTATCCATATGTTGTTCTCTTGTTTTGCTGGTGACAGTAGTTTGATCAAACATTTTAGGGATGTTAACAGTAACAGGATTGTTTTCATTCCTTTTAAGATCTGTTGTTTATGACAACTAGCTTTAGGCAATAGATTTACAATACCTCGCACAAGTGTGTCTGCAAGTTACATCAGGGAGATAACCTGTTAGAGCTGTAGAACAGTCTAGTATAGATCAGACCTGCCAGGACATGTCGTCTTTCAGAGATTTTGTGAGTATGATGCAGTCTTATTGCATACAAATCTGCCTGCCTCACCTTGTCCTCTTTACAGTGTAACATGGAAAGATTATTGTGCAAAATACTCACACCTTCACAGTGCTACCACTGACTCACCGCTTGAATTGCTTTAGGAAAATTCCAATGTTCATGCTCCTCTTGGAGCTGAGGACAGAAATCTGGGAAAAGAGAACAGAGACCGGATTAAAATCTGCTTGTCAGCTGCTAAAATGGTTTCATTGTTGACTTGAGCTCTGTCTTTCGTATCACGGACATCTCAACTTTCCAAAGAGACAGTCGAATCCAAAGGTTAAGAATTCTTTGAGTTGATTGTATTGAACATTCCAGGCAAAGATGCAGTTTTTGCACCTTTTCACCATTTCTCTTGCAATATTCTAGGTGAAAGGTCAAAGTAAAAGTTAAAATGTGTTGTTAGTCAAACCATGATTGATCAAAACTTCATTAAGTAAATCTATCTACTGGTGTTTATTATGGACGGTAGCTTAAATACAGAGCATGGACAACAGAGTGATGTCAGTGAGAACACAATTAGACCTTCCTTCAGCAAACAAATGAAAATAATAATACTCCACCCTTGTACGGAGTGATTTTACATCAATACATAATGTTTCTGACAGAAACATTATACTATTGTTGTCATTTATTGTATTTATATATTGCAAAGTTGGGCCTATAAAATGTAAATTGCAATTTTAAGTTTCACATAAAGGGTAATAAAGTTCCTATAGTATCACTACATTCCCATTTCCTAAAATCACCACTTTGGTCACTCTGGTTTTAAATGCTAGGAGAGGAAAAGATTGCAGGGACGTCTGTTTTTTCTTAAATGTAAGCTTGGGGGGGATCGATTCAGGTCAAAAGAACTTCCATACCTCAGCAATAAACAGGAAAGAATATAAAACCTTTCAATCTATTGTACAAACCTTGGGGGTCAAAGTTCCACTACATGAACGGGTGATAGTGACACATTTATAGTCTGGCTAGCTGCACTCACCATTTCCCCTGCTGTGGCAGAACTTGGCAGGCCTCTCAGACTCTGACGGTTCAGAGCTTTGATTTGCTGCTGGGCCTGCTTGTGGCTGAACAGCTCCTCCATATGATCAGTGTCCAGCTCATATTCCCCATCAGTCTTATCTGCTGTCCAGATATTGTGCTTTCCTATAACTGTGTGTTTGGGTAGGGTCTCCCAGTTGAAGTTGCGCATCTTGGAGCGCCGGCGCTCCAAACTTGAAATTGGACCCAGGCCATGTAGGGATGGAGGTGGAGGAGGTGGTGGCGGAGGAAGCGGAGGTGGAGGTGGTGGGGGTGGAGGTGGGGGTGCAGGAGGACCACCTGGCTGCATCTTTTAATAAGAACCTCTCAGCAGGTTTTGAATGCATCCACACTCATATTCATGCATAAAAGCTGAATTTCAGCATATATTGGAATGCAGTGAATGTAGAAGCGATTCTGGTCGTTTTTACAGGAATGTGGTGCAACAGTCAGTCCTGGAGTGACTTGTTCAAAATGTTGTCAGTTAGGATGATGCATTCCGACTGAAAGAAACAAAGCAGGGTGGGGACACATAAGCTACAGATCTTCATACACTCTACAGCAGTGAGCAGCTTTGTTTAGCACAGAGTACAGAATTTACTTTCTTTACTGTACATAAGATTAATTATGGGAGTGATGCCGCCGATTATTTTCATAAAAAGTTTCCTGAAACTTGTGCAAACACTATAATAATTCATGATCCACTTTGGAAACACATAGAGGCTACTTTAAATCTGCCATAACAGTCACTTTAGGAGATCTAGACGCTCCTGGTGTTTTATCCAGTACAGCGCTATGCTTGTCCACCGTGATCGGTAAACTACTAAAACCAATGTTTGTTCAAACACTTAGCGTTATTTTTAGTTAAAGACCGGAGAGAAAGAAAGAAAAAGTCAACTCACCTTTGTGTTGGACTCAGCATAAGTCCCATCATTCCGCTTCCCTTTTTGTTTCTTTTCTTATGGTCCTCTTGCTGAAATTTCAAAAGTAAAGAGTGACATCAGCCTGGATAGAGTGTCGAAACTACCTGTGTGTAAATGACACGCCCAGGTGAACTCACTTAAAATCCATGACAGCCCACACCTTCCCAGGCATTCTGGGATTGGCTTTTTTCTTTCTTTCTCTCTCTCTTTCTTTTCCCTTTGGAGTCTGGGGAGGCGCTGCGTTTCTATCCATCTGTCAATGAGTTGCGTCAGTAAGCGGTCAACTGGAATGACAAATATTCTGACTCAAAGAGAAAACCCATTGAACATATGTAAAAAGTAATAAATACATTATCAACTTTAATTAAAAATAAATCAAATGTTATATACTTTAGTAAATATTCCTGCGGTGAGACCGTCATGTATTTGAATTCATTATATATATTAATTTTCAACTAATATTCAGGCTTTAACTCTATATTATGGGAGTTCTCTCACAAAGGTAAGCTGTATAATAAGTCCAGCTCTGATTGGCTGCGTCTCGTTTGACTTCCGCAAACATAACTTGCCGCTTTGATGGCATCGCAACCCCTTCCTTCCCCCCTCCATTTTTTTTTAGCATAATTTCACATTTTAATGCACAAGAAAAACTTAAATTCTCACATTTGTCTGTACATATTTTGACCGAGACCAGCACCAACATTTCTTCTTGGTAAACTAAACTGCTTGAACCTTGCTCCGTAGATGCTCGTTATCAGATAACGATAACGGATTGCTCACCAGTCACAAGCCCAGAATGTGTATTTGTTTTTGTGTAATAGAGTACATTTAACACCAGTAATACAAATTAAGTCGACTGTTTTTTCTACGTGGTGTATATTTATCGAAATTCCACAGGATTTCGCCTCCGAATAAATGCCTCAGTTTGAGCTCTGATGACCATATAAGGAAATCCGTACAACGCAATCGGACCCCTGAGCTGGGGACTCGGTACTTAAAAACTTTAGTCCCATTAATAAAACAGGACTGCAAGTCATATTATGATAGAAAATTGACATAAACATTTTTCAAGATGGATACTTCAAATCATCCCGCAAATTGTCTGCAATGCGTTAAACAGTGTTAGTATGCAAGCCATGGGATTTTCTCAGATACTGAGGAAAACTTGCATGTTGTTTGCCTTTTCCAATGGAAAATGACCTGTGGGATAAAAGCAGGAAGTGAAAGCTATACTGAGGGAAGTCAGAAGGGACTGACAGTAAAGAATATATTTAAGACTTAATTACAAGACCAAATGTGTGACCACAACAAACTATCATATTATATAATTTATAAAGGTAGGATTAGATAAGAGTGTGTTATAATCTAATCTCTTAACCTTAATCTCTTATTCTGATTTTATCTGAGAGCACTGTGACCATTAACAAGCTATTTGTGTTAATGGCAGAGAAGCTTGAAAAAGCAATCGTGTCTGTGATTCTAATATTGACAGATTGATGGCTTTATTCACTGCATACACCACCTCAAAGAAAACATTCAGTTTCTTTAGGCTACTTCTGGTCGCCCTGTCTCATTCTTTCAAACCAACAACATCAAAAACCTTAAGCGCATTTTCAGAAAAAAAAAGTGTATTTTAAGGAATAAGAAATAAGGTAATCCACTGAAAGCATGTTGCAGATATATTTTATCATGTACATAATTAAAATTACATACTGAATATTGTGAGTTTTCTTTACATACATACTGTGAACTGTAACCATACGAAACTGACAGCTCCTGTGTCGAAAGCACATCTAAGTGAAACAAAACATCCAGCAGACTTTATTGGATTTGCAGAAGATAAAGACAATCAGCTGACTAAAACAATCTAAGTAACATACAAATTATGTTACAAACAGGTAAATAAATAACGCAAACTATATATATGCACTCATACATTCTGTTTTTGAAGACGCTGACACTTGTACTGTAACCTAAAGTGCACCTTGGTCCACTATTCCCATTCGGTATTTCAAAAGGAAGTTTTGCAGTTGCACAATGCCAGCTCCTACAGTCACTGCAACACTGGCTGCGTGCCATGTTTTGATACGGATTTCTTTATGATTGTTGAGATCTTATTAGATTAGGAATTGATGAGGATTTGCTGTTAAACACAAATGTCATGTTTGTTCAGGCTTGTTTCCATGTGTAAACTCCAGAGTAAAAAAGACAGATAGTTGCAATGGTGCCGGACTTGATCTAACACTGTATCCAAAATTTAGGTGTAAAATAATTATGACTGTATATTAGGTTAGAGAAAAATCATGTTTGCTAAATATATATATATATATATATTTACTGTATATATATTCCCCCTCTACAGAAACTGTAAACTGACCATTCAGGCAGGGATTATAACAGTGACAGTAGAAACATAGTGGGGCAATTTTAAAAATGAATCTATATTCTGATGTGTTTGACTCAAAAGTGTTAAAATTGATCTCGTGATCACATGTGCATAAGGAAAATAAATACAATTTCTGAACATTGTAGCAGTATCCTGCTGACTTGCTGTTCTTTTTAAGAATTCCTCCTATTTGATGTACACTGAAATATTAAAAGGGAACCTTACACAACAATACAAATACATCAAAATAATGCATGTGCAAACTGCAAAGGAGAATCTCGACAATAGTTGACTATCCTGTACATATAAGTGATGGAAATGATTGTGCTAACTAAAGAGTAAGAAAATAACATGGGGTAATTTTGTGATTTAACATAAAACAACATAAGAACAACTTAAAAAGTTGTCCATCTATGTAATAAATCATACTGAAAAACATTACAAAAGAGCTATATCTGGCTGCTACTTATTCTACAATATACTCCTTTATCCATTTAAATTCCTCGCCATCTAACCACAATGCCAGCATGAAACTGTACATGTCAAAATGCTGAACCCTGGATGCATATTACTGCTCCTCCAGCCACGATGGCTTATCTGATCCTGGGGGCTTTAACTTTACGTTGAACTGTATAAGAGTTTGTTCTAACTGCTGCTGGTTGCCAGCAAAATAAGCGGAGATGGCATTATGGAAGAGAAGCAGCTGCTTGTGCATCACCTTCACCTAGAAGAAAAGAGAGGAGAGAAAATGACATTACAAACATGGTTTCAGGTGTTTACATGAAAGCAAAGCCTGCAGACATTTATTTGAATCACTAACTGCTCGGAATACATTCCTAAAAATAACTTGCACATTCCTCTGACACCTATTCTCAGGAGTCAAGCAGGCTGTTTTAAAGATCTCAGAAAATACTATCTTAAGTTTAACTTGAATTTATTTGCTATTTTACATTTATCTGGCAAGAATTTCCATGTTTTTTTTTTTTAACAGTTCTTGTCATGAGTGACATTTCATTTTCCTAAAGCCAGATTTATTAACCAGGGATCAGAGTGCCAGGACCTTCACCACAACTACTGTCCGATCCACAAAACACCGAACTCCTACAGCCCCTTTCTGCAAGTGATGGCCCCACAGGAGGGATTGCTGATGTACTGCTTTTCGGCTGTGCCCATCCAGGCCCTGTGGTTTTAAGTATCTTGGAGTCTTGTTCATGAGTGAGAAAAGAGTGGTGCAGGAGATTGACACTGTACTAGTCTGTTGTGGTAAAGAGAGATCTAAGTGTGAAAGCAAAGCTATCGATGTGCATTTCCACCCTTACCTAGGGACCCAACCTCAGAGTATTGACTGAAAGAAGGAGACTGTGAATACAAGTAGCAGAAATTAGAATGAGCCACTATTTATAGTAGTTGATTCGAAGCATCCTCAACATTTTACCTGCATCTTTGTTCAAAACTGTCTTTCAGTCTATCGGCCCCCGTGTGCTCTATATAACTAGTGCTTCACTGCTCTTCGGCCAAGTCCCTGCTTATTTTAAGAAAGATGCCATTCAATCACTTAAAAAAATAAAAACTTGACTCTTCTCATCCTCACAGTTATACACCAATCTAAAAATGACTGTTTATTGGTAGCAGTTTAGAAAAGGTTGAGACTAAGTAGCATACATCTCTTTTAGACAAATGCAGAATTCTTGGTACATTTAAATCTGGCTTTCATAGAGCTCATTCCACCAAAACAGCTCTCTTTAGTCTCCAGTGACATTTCTATGCAAAGCGATGCAGGAGAATGTTGTTTTGCTGATGCTGGACCTGACCTCTGCCTTTGATACTGCTGACCATGACATGATTCTCCACTTCTCTTGCCTACTGCGTGTCACAAGTTTCTTATTTTGCCTATCTGTTCCATCTTCAGCATATTTTGAGCACTTTTAAATGACATTTATTATCACTGGTACACAGATGACTTTCAGTTAAATATCTCTTCTAAGCCCAAGATGTTTCTACTGTAACTTAGACATCTTGCATAAATGATTAGACTGTATTAAAGGTTGGATGGATGGCAATTTTCTCCAGCTTACTGAAGAGGAAACAGAAGTCCTTGTTTGTGCCCCTGTCATATCTGTGCTTAAGGTAATGGAGATTCTAGGTCCCCTTGTCACATCTGATAAATCTTCCATCAGGAACCTTGAGGTCATTTTTGACTCAGCTTTGTCCCTGGAAGCTGACGTGGTTCGCTCTTGCTTTTACCGGTTGAGAAAAATTTTCCAGGTGAGTTTCAGTCTTTCAGGCTCTAAACTGGAAATTCATACTCATGCCTTTATGTCATCACTTTTAGATTTTTGCAATTCGGTGTTTACTTGTTTCAACAAATCTTCCCGGACATGTCTGCAGCTTGCTCAGCATGCAGCTACGACACTGCTGACTGAGTCTTCCAAGTACTCAAATGTCACACTGATACTAATTCAGTTGTACTGGCTCGCCATTAACCTTCAGAGCGCACTTTAAGATTCTAGCGCTGACTTTTAGAGCTCTGCATGATCAAGCATCAGTGTGCATGAGTCAAATTTTACATTCATACATCACCAGCAGGTCTCTGAGGTCATGTGATCAGGGTCTATTGGTTTTGCTTCACAAAAGACTGAGAACTAAAGGTGACTGAGGTTTTTCCAGCAGTGTTCCCCAGGAACTCTCTCCCACTGAGCTTAAAATCCGTGGACTCTGTGGTCTCTTTTAAAAAGCAGCTAAAAACTCATTTTTAAACTTACTTTATGTTTTTGTGATGAAGCACTTTGTGATATTTATCTTTAAAGGTGCTATATATTCAATTTTACTTTGCTTTACCTTCACTCCTCCAAGTAAGGAGCCAGTTAAGGACGTTTGGACATCCAACTAGGACATCTCATAGTTGAGATGCTTTGGTCATTCCTGTCAAGAGGAGGCCCCTGAGCAGATGCAGGCACACACTAGAGAGATTAAGTCTCTCGGCAAGGGCGGCTCTTTTTTCTGCTAATATAAGTTCTAATTGAGGTTTTACCTTGAAAGTAGCAGAAATGCAAAAGATTCCTTCTTTTTGCTGTTTAATGATAGCAGTTATATTCAACACTGTGCTCACTAAACACAGTAACATGGGTATCCTTCAAGCAAGTTAGAAGAGGCATTGGCAAGACACAGTACCGTACCAAATATTTTAAATATGATTGGGGGTTTTTTTTGCTTGTTTTTTTTCCACGTTCAGAATGACCATCTCAAAAGTATTACGAGCAGCTGTTTTTAAGGAGGCATATCATACATTAAGGGCACAAACAAGGCGGTTGTTTGTGCCCTTAATGTTTGCAAGTGCCTAGCCTGTTTCAAAGCCACATCCTCCATGAATGAACCCTGACTTTGGGTGTGGGCTTTGCTTCATGTGAAACCACAATGATGTCAACAACACTGATGTCATGTGGTTACCAATGCTGCATGATTGGAGGTAAAAATCACTGGAGCCAAAACCAGTCCCTGTACCCTTCCTAAGTATTCAACCCTCAAAAATGTAAATGTCATCACCTGCAAGCAAAACTGCAGAGCCTGAGTGTGTAATTTCACAAGGAATAAAAATGGTATGAAAAAAGGAATGGGACAGCATTTTAAACACTATAAAAAAGATTAATGAATTAAATTTGTGTGCAATAAAGGAGAGGTTGTACTGCCCTGATTTACATCTAAATATTATTGCAACCTTTGGGTTGCCTGGTCCTGTGTGTCTGTTTGTTGTTTCCTCATACTTTTCTTTTTAAGTTTAACCTAAAGGTACCCTTAGGTATAGTCTGCAGAAATTCAGAAAGTATGCATAAGACCTCAAGAAATCTGCCAGAGAGCCCTCATGCGCTTGATTTGACAGTGGGGCAGCCTTAAGGCCTTAAAGGCTTTAGCACAAATGTGCCACAAAGTTGGTAAGTCTCTGAGTGTGGACACTGGGATTATCTCCTAGAAGCAAGGCTTGCTATTCAGCAGCGATCTTGAAATGCTTCAAGCACTTCTTTAGCTAATGACTTAAAAAATACCCAAATTAATTGAAATGGTCTGGGACATAAAACCAGCATGTGCAGTGTAACGAGGAAATCTGAGGGGGAAAAAAAAGTGCCAACTTTGCCCAAAAAAGTGAAGAAGTTATACTTATATCACTATCTTTCACTACTAGAGCTAAAAAGAATAACAATTCAGAGGACTGCACTCTTTAAACATGCAGGGATTTCAAGAATAAAACTAGACTGTAATCTGAACCTTGTTTTCTTCCAGGAATTTAAGCTTGATGGTGACATCACTACGCAGCCTTTCATATTTGTCTCTGTGGATCTGGTACTCATGCTGAGCCATCTCAATGCGAACCACGCCAGCTGCATCCCTTGGTCCCAAACTCAGTTCCTCCAGATCAGAGCGATAGGCATCAAACTCAAGTCTGAACACAAACACAAGACTGTGAGTTATTTTCCAGACAACCATTAAGTTTAACCACTTAATGGTTGTACATCTTATTAGTTCAATACCTTGCATTTTCGTAATGCTTAATCGTCATCAAAGTATCTTCCATTGTTTTGTTGACCAGTGTGTTGACACTGGATACGAAGAAGTTGATGGCGCCAAGCAGAGCCTCGCCATTCTTACACAACAGCTTTTGTGTTTCTGCATTATACCCAAACTCATCCTGCAGAGAAATACAGAGGTTTTACCTGCCAATGTCATGACATGTCATATGGGGAGATTCTGCAATACTATACCTGCAACTCTGGGGACTTCTGGCTGAGGTCAGTGAAGGCATCTCCTAGAGCCTGCTGCGTCTGCACAATTCTTTGAAAGTGATCGGTGAGACCGGTGGCCAGTCTTAGGATGTTTTCATACTTGCTCTTCGTGTCTCTTAACACGTCAATCTGAGCCTCAAGTTCCAGGTCTACTGTCCGTGAGCCTCGGCCAAACTTTTCTGAGAACATCTGCTTTGTACACTGCGCAACGAATATGAACAGAGATCAACACACAGTGCCAACGCAACCTGACGTAGTCTTTGGAACATAGACATATCCAAGCATATCTATTCCATTTTAAAAACACAGCATGCCCACTTAGTGCAGAATACCTTGTACGTGTTTATGCCCCATTTCTTCACACTGTCCAGTTTCTCCACTGCTACACCACGAGAAACTTCTTCACTTGAATTTGTGTTATGGTTCGACGACCCTAAAAAGAACATAAAAGCTAGAAATAAACACACCGGGTACACAGTACTGGAGCTTCTTCTATGAAGAGAAGTTTTTAAGGCAGTGGTTTACAGAAAATAAGTGAGGACAGTGTGGACAGGGTGATGAGCATGGTGATACCTGGATGCTGCTCTGTGTGGTGGGCAAGTCGACTTGCTGCAGATTGACTTTTAGGCAAGTTAACACCCCTGGATTTCATGCGAATGTCTGAAATGAACATGCCGGTGATATAGAGTAAGAATGAGAGGAAGACATGGAAAAATGACTGTAGTGAAACATGCCAGAGCAGGTTGGGAGTGAGATATGCCGCAGAACAGCAGAGCATGAAGACCGAAGCCCCTTTCTGACATGGGATTTGTACGATTGCTGGCTTCATTAATCTGTTGAAGTAATTCAGTCATTCAGACAAAGGTAGCTTCCGTGTCAATCTTCAAACATTCCCACAATATTTGTAGAAATAACCATGGTAACTGGACTGGATATTATGTTACACAATGCTCTTATATCCAGATCAATCCTGTGTCAGTGGTACTTAAGTCATGAAATGTGACATACTGCATTTACACAACATGTGTAAATGTGTGCACTTTCTTTGATTTGTAAATGATCACGGAGAAAGTGTGCTGCGATACGCTGTGCATTCAGACATGAAGCCACCCATGTTAAGGGAAAGGAATGAAAGTCCAAAAGGAGCTTAAAAACTGTTATGCTCTGCAGTAGAGGACACATAAAGAGCAGGGTTAGAGGGGTTTTGAAGTAAATAATAATCCATCAGGCAGGCTTCACATGCACAATAAAAGCATTAAAAAAAGAAGATGAAAATGGAATTCATGGGATGAGATGCAAGTACCAAATACTGGCAAAATGGTCAAAGTGCATTTCAAAGTACAGAACAGAACAGATTTTTTTAGACATCAACACAACATTGAATGTGACAGCCCTGTAATATCTGGTTAGTTCATTCCTATTTTTGAAAGGTGCCAAAACATTACTTCTTGCTGAAGCTGTTCAGTGGCAGAGTTCGGTAGGTACAAGCAAGGTTACATACGAGTCCGCTCATCAAGCCTCAAAACCTCTTACAAGGAGCCAAATAAGACCAACATATCAAGGTTAAATAAGAAAGAAAGGGTTTATTAGAATACACAGCCACCTGGTCCTGGTGCAGGGGCTTGTCTTCTGTCCACATACTCAGGGTTGAAGTAAACAGCGGGTCCTAAGGAATATGGATGTTTGTGACATAAACCAGGAGACTGCAGGTCAGCAGCTCTCTTGTGACACACAAAGAAAAGCTCCTGCTATTGTTTCTTAAAAGGTGCACTAAGTATCAACCTCTTTCAGTAACTGAAAGACAGTACAAGCACTGATCTCTGACACAGTCTTTACCTGACAACAGCAGAACATCGTGAAACAAAATCTCTTTAACTCTTTAAGGGTATTTGTGTCTGTCAGCCCCTGGAAAAGGAGTTGCCGGGTCAACTGTACTTATTAAAAATCCTGTTCAACTGATGTGTGCGTTTTAGCATGAAAATTACTTACTGAACAGCAACTTGTACTTAATGCACCTTTAAATTTGTAATATCCCTGCAGATATTACTTAGAAGAATAAACAACAAAGCAATACCAGCAGAGAATGGAAGCATGGTTTGCTAAAAGTACCTTTGATACTGCTGGTTGGGATGATGCCCCCTGCAGGTCCTCCATAACCTCCAGAGACAATACTGGTTTCATTCAGGTTGGGTCCAGACACCATCACCTGCTGGAGATCCTGAGTTAAAACAGATAAACACAATTTATTAGCTTTTTCAAAGTATCTGCATGAATGTTAAGGTGCACAAAAATGCTGAGCACACTTAATTTTATGAAACAATGTAATTTTATTTATCTTGGTCAGACCCACAAAGCTGTAATCTTAAACATAAACATAAATGTATGCCATCCATAACTTTTAGTGAAAATGAACAGAATCTATTTTTTGTAAAGCTGACCTGCAGACAGATAACATACAAAACATTTGATTATGAGCTAATAATAATAATATTACTTGTAGTAGTCGTATATTTCATTATAGAGGCCTCAGTATTGCTTATTCTAATGCTACTAATGTAATTGCTGGTGTAGCTTTCTTAATCCCAATGGGTTTTACAAATGGTGCACCAACCTTTTAATTTTACTGACAGTTTGTCATGCAAACGCTCATTTATGTCACAGTTCCCTCCTGTAGGTGCTCTGAACGATTCAACGTTATCGGGTTGGAGGTACACATCTACTGTCCCTAGCTACAGGCCTTTACATGGTTAGGTAACATTTGGCCTAACCAGCCATGGACTGTACAATCACGCAAAATTTAGGAAAACCAGATACTGTTATAAGCAAAATAGCATTATTTATTTCCACAGTGAGTGAAGCATCACTGACCTGCTCCAGACTGTCATCCTCTGGGAGAGTGCCTGTGTCTCCATTGCTGTTAATGGGGATCTCCATGGTTGCAGCCTTGCTCATGATACTGTCTGCCATAATGAAATCTCTGCAAGAAAGACAATAGCACATAAAGCTGGGGGAGAAAAACAGAACAATGCTAGCCTACATCGACACAGAATAACAGCTGGCTTACACTGATGCTAACGTGATTGACCAATAGCAACGGTGCTGATGTGGCTTGCTAGTGGGCTACTACCTGACAGCTAGCTTCAAATCCTCACCACTGTAGCTGAGACTGGAGCCAAGTTTCAGTCGCCAGAAAGACTAAACAAGTCGCGCGGGCAGTAGACTTGAAATATAACATAAATTAAACGGAGGCACCGCTGTTTTTACTTAGTATTCCATACTACATCCATGATTACTCATCCTGAATCGTTCACATGATCATCTACCTGCTTCCATAGAATTCAGACAGAAAATCCCTGCATCCAGCCAGGTCGCAGCTTTAATAGTACGACTTCGGAATAAAGGTTTTCGTGATTTTTATTTTTGTTGTGCGTCACATTAGGTTCCATTTAAAAGCACTGTGCTTCAAGTGAAATGCACAATGTATGTTTTTTAAATGTATTTTATGTGTCAAAAAGCAGGCTGAGAGGAATACAGTAATTTGATGCTCTTATTTTGAAGAATAATAACGTATCATCGTCGTCAAGCCTCCCCCATCTTCCACGTCGTGCGGTGCTGACGTAGCGTTTTCCACTGACCTGCAGTACCTAATTTCTCCTGAAGATGTCAGTAGCACTTCACGGCCCAGTAGAGAGAAACTAGAACATGGCACATCTAGAGTAACTCAATCAGTAGTATGGCTCTGGTCCCTCAAATGTTGTGAGTATTAATCATTAAAGCCTAGGTTGTTACATCTTAATCGTTCCATTGATTGCAATATCTTCTGAAATCAAACTGTATAAATACAGTCGTTTATTTTGAGTTGTGAAAAGCTTTGAGATAGACCTCACCCTAGTAAACTGGCCGCACTTCCAATTATTTGCCTCATTTATTTCAATCAGGGATGCAAGCAAAGTGCACATGGCCTCCAAATGTAGAAGTTTTTCTGTAATTATTCCAGCTCGAAGCAGAGCACCAACCCTTCACACACGCCCACAATGTATTCCTAATGGTTAATTTTCCTCCATGCACTGATTACCTGCAAGTGACATATTTTCCAGACTTCTAAAAATCTCCTCCTTCGTTTTCAGTATTCTACGCAGCATGAATTTGACAAGCGCATTTCTAGGATCAAAGCAGGCAAAATGGCAAATCATGTAGCTAGGTTATGCATGTTTCCCCCCCTAATCAACAATCCACTTGTCAGCAGTGATTTGACTGGAATGGGTATGTGCTCCGCCTTTGATTCTCCTTCCAAATTAATATTATTTTAGCACCATCTTGGACTACTGCGTGCTGCACCAAGTATATTTTCTTGTTTCCTCAAAACAATGTCAATCATGTCATCCCATTTCCAAAACAAACTAGATGTATGTAGAACCATGGTGGAATCTCGAGGTCAAGATGGTCAAACGGTATAGGTGAGCCTTTTATCCCTGCCCCAGATACACAATACTGCAGTTGAAATTCTGCCTACATAAACTTTTGTATTTCAAAAACTGACAATCTGTCAAGCATGACCATGCCACATTGCAGTCAGCCATGTGTGAAAAGTTAAGACAGTTTTTGATGTGGTCCCATTATTCATGCATTCAGCAAAACTGCCCTGCATGCGGTCCTGAAACCGGAAGTCACTTTTCTGATGTGCATCATAAATACACATTGAGCAGAGTTATCACAAACTTTAAATAGTGGCTTTGAACGAAGGGATGTGCTCCAGGTTGCAGTAGTGCAATAATAAACTGAACATAATGATCAAACACACTAAACCTCGACTCCAAACAAAGCATATCAGTGTTTCTGCCCATTGCATCTGTATAGTCAAAGTTGGGAAAAGAAGGTGAGCTCAGACCAGTGTGTCTTCCAGAAATGGAAAAATGAATGTGTCATAGTCATAGGAGGAGTTTCAGTTCTTGTGATAATGCTCAGTTTTGGTTCCAGCTTTCATTTGTTATTGTTATGGCTTTTTTGTGTTTGCAGAGCCCTCAGTGGTTCCTTCTCTTGTCTCCTTGTGTCTCATCTCTCTGTTAGTGCTTTTGTCCTCCTGCGTTCTCCTTTCTAACAACTTGGGTACGTTCGACTTACTTCCTACCTGCTTTTCCTTAACCTAGACCTAGACCTCACTGATGGAAAACATCAGTGAGGTCTAGGAGGAATGTGGAAGAAAATTCATGAAGACCTAGGAAAAATAAGGGTGGTATGCAGAGAATCCAACTGTTCTTACACTATACTCATTAATGATGTGACAGCTGATGTCTGTCATATTAATTAAAGACTACAAAGTCTGACTTCACACCAGTATGTTCTTACACAGTTGTTTCATGCAGGTGATATAAATGAAAAGCACACAAAAAAGAAAGAAATTTATTTCCTTTCCATTTATAAAGGATGGGCCAGTGTGTCCTTTTCTCAAAGGGGGTAATATAGGAGGCATTAAAGCACCTTTCCTTAGCATTTAAAGACCTTCATTTATTATGGCTGACAGACAATTACTTCTGGCTGGGTCCTACTGAGTTAGGAACCCTCCTAAACCAAATGTATTATTCTTTTGCAGCTCTTGTTAAGTGTTAGTCCTCATGCCCCATGTTTTACTGTAAGGGTTATCATGTATTTTGCCCTTTTTGTCTTTCCTGTGATTGTTGGCCCCACCCTCATTGTTTTCAGCTATTGTTGATTGTCTTACCTGTGCCTTATTCCCAGTATTGTCTCACTGCAATATCACTTGTCTTTGTCCAATCATTTGCAAGCCGGTTATTGGTGTTCTATATTTGGATCGTTTTCTCATAGTCCCTCTCTATAGTATACTTAAGTATACTATAGAGAGGCATACTATGTTTATAGTTTTAGATACTTTGTAAAAGAAAAATTACAAATGTTTTTTGTCTTCCTTTCACACTAGAGGGGCGTACTACCAAATGAGATTAATGGCAAGCTATGTCAAGCTGAAAGCCACAGGGATCTGTGTCATGAAAGTGCCTCTCTTTTTACCTGGCTGAATCACCATGGTAACTTACTCTGAACATATAACCTGGTCAGGAGAAGGTTATGTTCAGAATTTTGTTTTAAGATTGGCTGGAAGCGCCAGATTTTCACTGATCCTTTCATTTAAAGCATGTTTTAAGTGAAATTCGTTGTCAAATCATTAAAGCCGCTGAATGATGTACAAACTGTGTGTGGCATTGTCATGGGTCATTTTCATGTATTAATTTGGTGAAGCAGAAAATGTACAAATGTTTTTATACTTATTATAATCTGCTGCTTAGTCAGTGTTACATTGCTGGAATTGTACACAAGGCACATCAAGAATACTTGATGTGCTACTCAAACGATCCTCTTCTGCTGATCCAAATCCAGCTGGAGCCAATCCCAGCTGCCATAGGGAGAGTGGCAGGATACACCCTGGACAGGTCACCAATCTGCCTGGTCAACCAAGAAATTAATTTCCCTTTGATCTGCTGACTAACTAAAGTGATTTCCTTTATTAGGCTACGGGACATTAACCTTTAATGTCTGAATTTCTCCAGTTTAAAATTTCAGAGCTCTAATGTGCAGCCACACCTTAGAAGTAAACAGGAGCCCACTCAGCAATAAAATCATTACCTGTAATTAAAATGTTTAATTTACCGCTCTGTGCACTAACAGATTAAGGATTTTCTGTAGCATTAATCTCTTGTCATTTTTACAACAGTGTTGCATTTTAATGTTATCTTTTTTTTTTTATCTTCTTTATAAATTTTTTATCACTGTTTTATCATCATAATGTCTTTGATTGGGGTAGGCAGCACTCAGACAGATCATTTTGCGCAGAAGTAGAGCCATCTGACCCATGAAACACCCCTTTTTATATGAGCGTGCTGATGCAGAGAGCCCAGCTTAATGGAGACAGTTGATAACCACCATCACGATACCCGTTATCTCCAACTGGAGCTTTAGGTTTGGTCGAGGAAGCCAATGGAAAGAAAGCATAGCTGTGTCAAATGTGTTTATCCCTGGCATACGCCTCAGGACAACATGTCTTCATATCTTTTGTTGAGAACGTTACTTTATCTGGTGAAGCCACTGAAAGATGGAAAGCAAAGATTAATTGACAGCAGCTTAACAGATCTACAGCACATACTGCTGACATGGTGACCCAATACAACTGCATGTTTTGAGTCATAAAACGACAAATATACACGTGTCTTGTAGGTCAGTACCTATAAGAGATGAATGTATTATTTTTAACAAAAGGTACACTGCTAACCATTTTCATGGTTAGCCAGCTACTATTTTTTTTTCTTTTTTTCTTTTAAGTTTGAGTGAATAATTGAATGGGTATGTTTTGGCTTCCCATTTGAAAAGAGTGACTGACTCAACATCCTTTAGCATAGGTACCTTTGACCTGCACATTATTCATGGGCCACAAACAGTGTGCGGTTGCTGAAGCTTTACTTTTAAAATGAGTTGTTTTGTTTTTTGAGTGGAAGTAAAAGAGATTAGGTGTAGCAGTTAGTCATTTTGAGATGTAATTAAGGCAAATTAAAGCAGAGTTTAATCACAAATTCTCTCACGTTTCAGCATTTTAATGTTATACACTCCACAGATGTAGCTTCGTGAGAGTTTTACATTTTAACAAGGCAGCAGTGGGGGGTTTATACCAGTTGTCAGACTTCCATCTATACTCAAACCCTTCCTTGGATAGAAATTTCAAGACACCGAATTCTCACAGACGTGAATGTAAATTTAGTGTCGCCTATAAATTTAGAACAAGGCCAAATTAAATTTTAAAGGTCTCAGGCGGGGTTCCCACTGAGACGGTAGAGCATGTCACAAAGGCAGCTTATGTATGTGAGGAGAGCGTGAGACCTAAACCACAGTGCACCCCTCCCCCTGTCATTTTAGAGAATAGTTCATCTTGTTTTTAATGATCATTAAGCATGCTTCCAGATGTTGGTAGGGAAATTCATCCTCACACAGTCTCCTGTGCTCTACAGCAGAAAACAAGAGTAGAGTGATACAGGAGATCCAAGAAAACAACGGAAAGTAGTGCTGCCTGCATCTTTAATTCATGGGAATTACAAACATTGCTCAATTCTTACATTATAGAACATATGGAAGTGATTTTTATAGGGTATTTAATGTGCCATTTCAAACAGTCTATCAACCTCTTTCCCAACTGGCGATTCAGTCAATGCTCTCTCAGAGACAGAGCAATTCATCATCGTAATGGGTCCTTAGATGCTGTAAATGTCAGTTATAGATTGTCTGAGAAGGCAACACATAATCAAGAACAATAAATATTTATAGGCTTTCACTTTACTGAATATTGCGCTCAGAGTAATTATAAATTTATGCTTTGAAAAGGTTTCAGTTACAAAGAAAAACAGATATGGTTCCGTGTGAATATGTTTTAGAGCGATGCGTCCAATTTCTAAAGACAAGAAACATTATTTTGACTGACAGATGTTTTTACATGAATTATTACTGAAAGACTCTTTGTTCCTCCTGCCTCCTGTTTTTGAAGGCTTTCATGTAAGAATAAACACAGAGCTGTCAAGAGCATTTTTGAAAATATTATTCATTTCCCAAACAACTGAAGAAAGTCATATTTTAGCACATGACTAGAAAAACAAAAACAAACTTAATTGAATTATTTACTTTGACATCTAGAAGATTTTAAAAGTAGGATTTAAAAAGGCTATATTCAGTCTTTCAAGGCATAGTTTTTCTTCTCTACATAACTATTCTCTGGCAATTTGCTACTTGACGTGAGTGTGAGGCGTGAGAGCGATGGTCCCTGTAAAATACAGGGTTAGCTATTGCTCTGATGTTTTTAATTACATTCACCTGCATAATCAGAGGGACAACCAGTCAGAGGCCGCAAATAAACCGAGAGGGCAATTTAAGAATCGTAAATCCCACAAGGGCTTGTTGGCATTTTCACTGAAGTGTTAAAGTAGTTATTTGTTTTCCCGAATGCTACCTTTGGTTAGTATACAGAAGCTGTGGTTAGAATATGCACGAAAGGCCATGTTTGGTTTCTTTATACTGTTTACTTACTTTGTCATGCAATTTTCTGTTGCAGGCTTCCAATTTTGACTCATTTTTCTTACTGTAGCTTCATGTTTTTTCTCTAAATAAGAATATATCTTACTCTTATATACATTCACAAGAAACGTTAATATATACCGTAATTGTCGGGCTATAAGCCGCTACTTTTTGCACAAGCTTTGAACCCTGCGGCTTTTGGTCAGGTGCGGCTTTTCTATGGATTGTCCATGATTTTTGTCATATCGTAAGAGGATTTTGTTTGTTCCGCTGTTGTATGGCATACGTTGCCTGGCGGAAGGGCATGTGATCAGACACACAGTATCGGGGTTCAAGAGTGGTATGTTGGTCACATGTCCGTCCGCTAGGAAACGTAGTGCCGTAGGAAGTAGCGCGAAAAACAAACTTCAAAGTAGCGCTACGTGTTCAGCGGGAGGCGTGGATGACGAGCGGCGATAAACTTGCGAAAAGCAAGTTATGCTCAACTCCACCGGTGGAATCTGACAGCGTGGAAAAGTGTGAAAACATCCATGATCATCAACGGATTTCGAAGGGCTGGACTGCTGCATGATGGAGAGCAGGACACCGCCATGGCCCTTCAGAGGGTGTTCGACTCTGACACTGACAACGAGGATTTGTTTGGTTTTGAAAGTGACAACGAAGGAGAGAAGCGGAGAGTGGATGACGAAGCCATCCTGAGCCTGTTCGTATCCGACACTGGAGAAAAGGACTTTGGTGGTTTTAGTGTGCAGGAAGAAGAGAAAGATGGTGGTGAATGACTGACTTTTCTTCTTGTTAAAGCCGTGTCACTGCACCTGAGCCTAAAAGGTAGGCCGAATCTATTTTTCTGGTGTGCTGTAGGTTATTGTTATGTACTACATTTGTTACTGTGAAGCACAGTACATGTTTCGTACTTGTAATTACCGGTACTTGTCCATATACCCTAAAAAGTTATGCAAATATGTACCCCTAATTTGTTTTTCAAAATATTAATAAAAGGGGTGTGTCTCCAAACAGCCATCTCTTTCCTGACAATTCCCTTTGTGCATATTCTCTTACATATGATAAGTCAACATTGAAACACCTGCGGCTTTTAGTCAGGTGCGGCTAATGTATGTACAAAACAAGATTTTCCCCTGACTTGTGTGTGGCTAATATTCGGAGGCGCTTTGTAGTCCAGGAAATACGGTACATCGTCCTAGTACCAGGTGGGACCCCTTCAGAATTGCCTAAATTCTTCATGGCTAAGATCCAACAAGATGCTGGAGATTTTGGTACATATTTTTATGCAGTTGTAAAATTTGTGGGCTGCACATCCATGATACGAATCTTTCGTTCAACTTTATCTCCAAGGTGCTCTATTGGACTGGAGACCACTGAAGTATAAAGAACTCCTACTGGAAGTAGCCATGAGTGCACTGAGCTCATAAAAGGATCGACATGGTCAGCAAGAATATTCAGGTAAGCTGTGACAATCAAATAATGTTCAGTTGGGCCCAAAGTGTGACAGAAAAATATCCTCTTCACCGCTGCAGTAGTATTACCAGTCTAAAACCTTGAAACAAGGCAGGATCAATCCATGATTTCTTTTTTTTATGCCAAATTCTGACCCTACCATCTGAAAGTCGCAGCAGAAATCAAGACTTATCAGTCTAGGCAACATTTTTCCAATCTTTTATTGACAAATTTTGGTGAGTCTGTGAATTGTAGCCTCAGTTTCCTGACACTCACTGGATATTTTCTCATTTTCGGACCATTCTCTAGAGATATTTGTGTGGGAAAATCCAAATAGATGAACAGTTTCTGAAATACTCACACTAGCCTGTTTGACAATAACAACAATGCCATGTTCAGAATCATTTAAATCACCTTTCTTCCCCATTCTGATGCTCAGTGCGAACTTCATCAGGCCATCTTGACCATTTCCTGATTGTACTGAGCTGCTACCATGAGATTGACAGGTGTACCTAATAAACTGCCTTTAGTCCTGCTAAGGCTGACTCCCGTGGTCACACTAGCCTTTTTTTTGCTTTTTCCTGACAGACATAAAGAAACTAATCAATGGAATTTTCCTTATGCATATTGAAGAAAATATCTTCTGTAAACATCACATAAAGAAGCCCGCTGTGTATCTAACAGGTTTTTTTTTTCCTTTTGCTTATCGCTCGGGACATGATTCCTCTGGCATGCAGTAAGTGGAACAACACCTGCATGTGTCTTGCGTATTAAATCACAGCAGCAGGCGAGATACGGTAAAACAGACATGCAGCCAAGTGACATTTGTAAGTTAACAACAGTTTTACCCTCTGTCACCTTGAGTTTAAACCCCAGAGTCCCCTGAAACTGGTATAATTTCCAAAGCTACACACTAAATATTACTGTAACTCTGTCACTCATTAAGGTATAAGCTGCTTCACAGATGTGGCCACAGTGGTTAATGGCTCAACTCAGCACCTTATGCAAGGTTTATACACTTTTCATGAGGCGCAGTACATTTTGAGTGTCGCGCAGACTTCAAAGTGATATGTAAATGCGGTGAGACTTGTGCCTGTATCTTCTGAAGAGAAGACATTTCAAAAGGAGATAAGTAGAAATCACAACTGGGCACTATAAGAGATAATAAAAAAAATACTGAGTTGATTGTGGGCCCCCCACTGATTCCTAAAACCCACAAGAGCAAAAACAAACATGTGAAAGCTCCACGTAAGTCTTTCCATTCCTTCATGTTGAGTTGTATCTGAGCATGCTAACCACCCGATTATGTGTATTTTATATTTTTTACCCACACAACACTGTTTGAAAGGGCAAAAACCAGGTCACAAATGAGGAATTCACCATGCAGCAGGAGTACATTTGTGGAAAAGTTTTTTTTTTTGTTTTTCTGTTTGGTTGTTTTGTTTTTTCCAAATAATAATTAAATCTGACTGACAGTGTAAATTAGACAGTTGTGGTTTAAACAAAGTGTTTCTAGCATGTGTTTTGAATCACATAGGACGCATTAAGGAGCTTTGTTTATTCAGGCATTTAAAACTCAGTAAAGATGCATTAGATGACAAAGATAGGTTGCTAACCTTTGGAACCAAGCACATTATTTGTAAGCGAAGACTGATCCTATTTTACTTTCCTGAGCTTTAAGGGCTGAATCACATCTCACCTCCTACTCTCTGAATACTAAACAATGCTCTTTGAAGTTTCAGAACAAATTTGCAAAGCAGAGCATCACTTTCTCATCAGCACAATCCATGAGAGGATAACTGTGGCGTTTAGCAACTTTAGAAAGTTCAACTCTTATTTTGCAAATGAATACAGGATCAAAGTATGTATACGACTCTGTTATTGCACAGTTTCACATTTTGTTGCATTCCGGCATGGGTTTTCTTTCAGACTGACAAAGGGCTACTTAAAGATTTTTGGAAAACATAAAATAATTTCAGGGCGGCACGGTGGTTAACCCTGTTGCCGCACAGCAAGAAGGTCCTGAGTTCAATTCCACCATCAGGCCGGGGTCTTTCTGTGTGGAGTTTGCATGTTCTGTGTTTGCGTGGGTTCCCTCCGGGCACTCTGGCTTCCTCCTACCATCCAAAGACATGCAGTTTGTTAATCCAAATTACCCATAGGTGTGAATGTGAGCACGAATGGTTGTCTGTCTCTGTGTGTACCCTGCCTCTTGCCCTACACTGAAAAAAAGGGATTGGCCATCTCTTGGATTTATGTAAGCATCTTGCGTGTATTCAACACAATTGCCTCAATCTTTAAAGGTAAGTGTAACTATATAGTGTAGAAACCACATGATATGCAGAGAGGGTATATTAAATTGTTCATATCATGTTCGAGTGAAGTAAGTCAATAATATAATATGTTAAATCTCGCAACATCGCATGTGATTTCATCTCAATGGCTTTGGATCGTGGTTCGAGGAAGGCATCCATCTCAGTCAAAGCGGCTGGTTGTTACATTTACAAAAGTCTAACTTGTAATTTGAACAAAATAATTTCATGTTTCTATGGTGAACGTAATTAAATCATGTAGGATTTGTATGAAATGTTGTTGAGATTACATGATACAATCTAGTGGTTAGTTGCTGGACTCATGAAATTCACAAGATCACACAAGATTTCAAACTGCAGGAAAATCACTGGAGTAATAAGAGGCAGACAACTACACACACACCATGCGTATGCTATCGCTATTTATTGTGATTTATCATAGCTTTCCTACTTTTGGCAATCCTGGATTGGTGGTGTGGTGGTTAGTGTTCTTGCCTCACAACAAGAAGGTCCTGGGTTCAAATTTACAGCCTGGCTAGTTTGCACTGGGTTCTCTCTGGGTATTGTGGTTTCCTCCCACAGTTAAAAATCATGCAGTTATTAGAGTTAGGTTAATTGGTGATTCCAAATTGCCCGTGAATGCAAATGGTTGTTTGTCTTTATGTGAAAGGCTGGTGAGCTGTCCAGGGTGTACCATGCCTCTAAAATCTATAACTTCAGGGTTATGCCCCCCCCCTTCCCCCCTGCAACTCAGATAAAGATAAGAGGATGGTAGTTGTTGTAAATCCATTTACTTTTTATGTTAACCAGACTCTAGACTTTGTTGAACATTATGTAATATAAAGATAACATGTAGTATTTAAGTGACCAAGTAGTATCGGGGTAAAAGCTATTGAATAGTTTTGGAATAAAATGACAAAATCGTGAACGATTAAAATAATCCAAGAGTTTAACTTACTTCATTTAAACATGTTTCAGTCACGTTTCATCAACACAAAATGCACAGGTTTATTGAATATGAATAAGTTGTGTTGATTTAACTAAGTTATTTAAGTTTCTGCCAAAGCAAAACAGTTGTGTGCAACCAATGTCCATTACTGAATTAAGTAAATCCAACATGGTCTTTTTTTCAGTGTATGACAGCTGGAATAAGCTCCAGCGACCCTGAAAAGGAGAAGCTGAAGCGGATGGATAAAATTATTTCAAAAGCATTTTTTTTTACATTGCTTCTAATATGACAGAGAGAAAAGATAACCCTTCTTCTTTAAAAATTAATTAAATGGCTGTGATTTTTGACCTTTAAATGTTTGTGCTATTACGTAAAACAAAAAACCCCCAAAACGTATAAATGATTGAATGATGTGTGAAAAGAAAAAGACATGTTTAGATAATCAAATACTTTATGCCAGGTAATTGATGATTTTCTGTTAACTGAATCAGGTTATGGTTTACAGTAACAACATCAATATTAGGTAAATAGGGGGATTGCTTTTTCACACAGGACCAGGTAGCTTTGGACAGCTTTTGTTCCCTAATAAATGAAGTCGTATTTACTCAGTTTATCTAATATGATTTTTTTATAATAAAGTTATGGGGCCTGGCCACTGGAGCGACAATGTGCTCGGCCTCACCAGCACTAAGTGGTATCATTGATCTAAAACTCATTGAATTTGTGTTGCTGGCACCTTGTGAAAGATTTTTATTAGAATTCTCTGGTACATATTATGGCTTGCTGAGTTGACAGCTTGTTCAATGAAGTTTGTGCTTCAGTTTCGGTGAGTGAAATTCTGGCATTTTATTAGTCTGTTACTCAGCACTAATTGGCAGGTGTGTGTGTGTTTAGGCTAGCAACTTGTTAACCAAGCCAGGTAGTGATACCTGATAACTGATAACACGTATGACCTCCCACCACGGAGGCAGAAAGAAATTTAACACTGAAACTATTAGTTAATAATTATTGTTTATTAATGTGCATTAGCTCTTGAATGTCTGCATGAGCTTTGTGGTACTATGCAGCAACCATACTGCACCATAATAGACACACATAAATTCTGTATGAGATAAAAGTGTATTTATGTCGTGGGTTATTTATTTTTCTTTTGGTAACACTAAAATAGATTTTTTTTTAATGTAGGGGACTCAAAGGAACAAGCAGTCAATTTCTCAGGATATCAATTACATTCTTGTCTGAACTTAAAGTTTCGGTTTCCTATGAGTAGTAAAAAGTTTTGAAATTATGAGCCATAACTTTTATGAGATGCTGAGTGTGGTACTCCAACATCCAAGCAGACTGTGTATAGTGAACAAATTATAATGATGAGAGAAAATCTCCTTAACGTCAATATTTTTGAAGTGAATTGCAGTGTAAAATACATAATCATTCAAACACAGACAGTATCTATTTAGATGTGGAATCAAAGTGAAAGCAGATGTTACTGGAGGGTAAAATACTTTCCACTTCAAGTAGGCCACTCTTGTTCATAGCGCTCTCAGTAGCTGGGCTTATTCCAGAAACCAGGCAGGAGACGTGAAGTTCAAACTACAAGGCTCCCACTGCTTTCACCACGTTGTCTTGGGTAGAGCCTTTACAACAAAAGTCCATTTCCCAGGGTAGAGATGAAGAATGGCAACCCAAGAATCCAGATACAAATGTGTATTTATGTGAGTAGTCAAAAAAATTGCCATATTGTAAACATATATGGCTGCTACAACTGAAAAGGAGAGAGGAACACTCATCAAGAAGGCCATTTAGCATAATAAAAGAGTAATTACCTCAGCCAGAGCTAAAGCAGTGTGAAAATAACATCTCATACACATTGTAGTATACATCAAAAGTGAGTACACCGCTATGCAATACATCACTTACATTTGAAGTTATTAAAAACTGTATTATCCCAGCATACACCACCATTCTGGCACTGTGTTTCAGCTGATTCTTCCATCTTTAAAAGAGATTTCTTAGTTGTTCTTTTCCTTATGAAAACATGACGTACAAAATGCAGCTCGACATATCCCAGGTCCAAAACAGAGAACCTTCCGGTGTTCATACATCATTTTATTACCACATTTACACAATTAGGATAATTAAAAACTCATAGGCTATGTTTTATTTTCAGGTTTTCTTCAGGTTGTATTTGTTTTAGTCTTCATAGCATATTTGTTCTTGATTGTCAAGTCAGAAATAATGCACTTATTGGGAGGCTTCCAATAAGTGTGTTGTACTTTTTTTCCCCACTTCTGCTGTTATATATGTGCACCATTTGTTCTGTGTAGCTACATTTACGACACTGCACGCTAACACAGGTGTTTTTGCTTATTCTGTCTAATTAGGTTTATGAGAGTTATGTGAATTTGGTTCTTTTCAGCTGCTTTTTTGCATCAAAGCACAAGGTTATATTTCAATCTTCGCCCATTAACTGCACTACAGTTAAGCACTGTATACCTTTAAATCTCCAAGCTGCTCACAAGTAAATTAAGTACACAAAGCACATGGTACATAATTGTATAATGGGAAGTGGAAAATTGGAAAGGCTCTTTCACGCCTGTGCGAGACACCCACATGTAAACAACTAGCAAAAAAGAGATCAATGCTCCTGACCTAACCGCAAAGTGAGTTTGCTGAGGCTCGTTTTTTATTTTGTGCCAGATAATTGTGCCAGTGCACTGATAATTAGATGACTTCAATCGAAATCGTTCTAATTATTATTCAGTATTATTTTTCCTTTTGTTGTACTGTGTCACATGTCACAGCATTTACTAATTCAATAGCTTTTTTAAACGGCTTGGTGGTGTTCAAAGTTGATTGTTTTATCACTGAATAATACCAAGCGAAACACTGGGACAACACACAGCTCTTTAATTTTTTATAAAAAAGCACAACATCAAGAATCATGCAAAATTTCCCATGGTAGCTTCTATTTAAACAAGCAGCAAATTTAAAACAAATTATTCATAATATGTTGTTATGTGGTTTTAATTGTCATCATAACCATCTTCTGGATTAGTTTTTCCAAACTAGGAAAGTTCTTGATCTTCTGATGACATTAAAGTTTGCTAATTAAAACGGAAGCAAATAAATTAACTAGAAGCAGTTAGTCACAAACAAAAGGTGAAAAAATTCATTGCATACACATCAGAACCAATTCGTCAAAAGGTACATCAATAAATGTATTGCTCTTAGATGTAAGTCTTAGCAAGCACTATGTGGCCTTCGAAACAAATAATTAGATAGCTAAATAAAGCAAGTTGTTTATACATTTTCTCAGAGGGGATTTAAGAGAGTAATTCCAAGGTGTCCCTGTGCATTCTTTATTTGTAGTGTTGTAAAGAAACCGCACAAACAATCTGAATGGAATCAGATTGGTTGAGGGAGAACAGTAGTCTTCAGCAGTTATCAGCCGTGTATTGAATTGGAAATGGTTGATAACGACAATTTTCTTGATTAGAGTAAAAATCAACAAAGTTCCCGGGTCTGAGAGAATGAAGAAACATTGCCAAACTGCTATCAAACTACTACCCCGGATAACTATGCCATTATGTGAAAGTTAAAATGTGGTGTCTGTTGGTGTGCACTGAATACAAATGATTATGACAAAATGGGAAATTTAAGCGCTTTAGCTAAGGAAACCACTCTAATCACCAACTTCCCCTGGGAGCGTGCACAGCAACAAGAAACTTAGTGGTATAATATTCATTCAGATTTGGCAATCTTACTTCTCTTCATTGAGCTGAGCTGAGCCTTGGGTGAAAAAAACACTTGCCAGCTAAGCACTGCCATATGTTATTGGCTGATTATGTGTATCATAATAAATCCTCAAAGCATTCAATAGAACATATGAGCATTCGATATAAACGCAATTTATAAATACATCATAAGTCATTATTCCCCCTTCAGCTGCAGCTTCAATATTATTCCCCACCTTATTGCCACTGCAAATTGTCATATACAAAGAAGATAACGTGTACACTGTCTGATAAGGTTAATTAAGTCACTGCACTGTTCAAAGCTCATGTCTTGTGGGACTAAAGAAAACACAAATATTACATTATATTATTGCGTTACGTGCCATCAGCACGCAAACATAGTTATCAAAAGCCAAACCCAAAAAGCAGTTGGTCTTAATAAAGATGCGGAAATCTGTTTATCAGTCTGCTACTTACTTACTTTTAAATCCAAATTGCCTGGAAGGCCTTCCTGGCCCTCGTACATTTTGATGTCAGAAGGTTAATTAGTAGCAGGGATTAAATATTTCTCCATGTTCTTATTCAGGTGGTTTACTGGAAAAGTGTTTGCAACTTTAAAAAGTTAGTTAGGTTATTTTCAGAAAGACCGTTTATATTAAAATGTTCTCTTGTTTTCTGTGTCTGTGGAAGGTCAGTAGCGGGATCACTAACAAATTAATTTGGTTAATCAGTCTAAAAAAAGAGTAATCTTGTGGAAAAACACTATACTACAAGTTTTAAAGAGAGATGAAAATCTTGGGGGGTTTTTAAGATTTCAAAAAGTTCTGTTCAGACAGCTCTGTGAAAAAGCAGAGTCAAACATTTAACATCTCTACAGCTGAAAACCAAGCAAGTCTGGAGAGTCTGTTGATAAAAGCATGATGAAAGCTACATTTGGAACAGATTTTCAAAACAGATTTCCACTCAAACTATTTGAGTTTTGTGTTTTCAAATTTAGAGCCACAAATGAATATAGTGTACATATTTGATTTAATCTGATATGCATGTATCCTACATGTCCAGGATCATAACAGGATCCCCATATTCTTTATAATTAGTAAGCATCATGCATGATTACCAAGTTTTCAGCTGACATGTGTTTTTGTTGTCAGAACTTTGTTAAACTGGATGTATCAAATATTTTCCAAAGTAAAACATACGCTATTTTATATATGGTTTAATTTAAGGTTTAATAAGAAGAGAGAGGAAAATAACTCGGCCTTATTCTGGTTTTTGTATTTATACCTGTCCGCACATATTTTCATAGTCACTGATTTATGTCCCCAAGATGGATCTGTTGGAAGATAAAGATGTCTGTTAAAACAGGTGTTGAGTGCTGAGTTCTTCAGTTACAACCGTTGGACGTCAGTGTTGGTTTATCTGACCAAATCTGTCTAAAAAATATGTTTATGTGCCTCTACGAAACTACTTTCCCCTTGGATGTATATATATATATATATATAATCTCCCTAACCACCTGTATACTTTGCAGGAGATACAGATTGTCGGACCATTGTACGGGGAAACTTCATATTAAACATTCTTCTCTAAAACTGCCTGCAAGTGAGGAGCACTACAAGTGTGTATTTGATTCACTAACAAGAATGGAGCTGGGATCTGTTTGCATTTAGTAAATCTGGCTATCCAAAGGTTTGTCCAGCACTGGGCCAGACTCGTATACAGATGTGAAACTAAAGAAAACATTTCCAACTCTAACTGACAAGTTTAGGTCTGCGCGCCAAGTTCCCAAGCAAAAACAAGGACAACAAAACAATTTGTTATAAAATATTTTAGACTACATTAAATGATTCACAGTGCTGTGCAAAACTCTTGAGCTGCCCCTCGTGTCTTTATATTTCGCTTCCCAGGAGCCAGACAGATTGGAACATTTTAAAGTGGTCTTGAGCAACAGTGCTGCAGGCTTTCTGAAGATCTTTCGAAGTTTCTCAATGGACATTTTCATTGATTTTCGGCCATTTTCAGAGGAATGCTTTTTGGTTTCTTAAGCCATTTAACACTGACCTATGAATCATTCAAGCATTAAAAATACACCTGGAAAGGAATGGACCAGTGTTGTGTCTGCCCATGACAAACAGCTTAACAAAGAACCAAGTTTAAATTCTATCTTTAGTAGCGATGAGAACTGCTGCTACAGTAACACAACTTTGGACCTTTGCAAACACCCTAACACATGTTAACATTAAGCTTGCCAAGAACCCAGAGTGATGTTAAAGGTGAGTAAATGCCAACCTCAGTCCAACAGCCAGACCCTGATCTTCAAAAGGTAAAAAGCATGATGAGCAGGCAGGCTGCAGCCTTGCATGACTGCAAACAGTTTCTACCTGTTCATGTCTCTAAGGTAGAATTGCTGTGGCGATTGCTTTAAAGTCACTTTGTGCTGGTTTTCATCTTTGCTCTGTGCCGTCAGCTTTGTTTTCCTACCTAAATACTAAGAGAAAGCTCATATGTGTGTCCTCATTTACATAAGGATTTGTCTTGATGTGTGAGATTGTAGCCTACAAGATTTTATAGTTAACTGGTAATTATGAGAAAATCCTTTTCAGTTCATTTTATGGAGAAACATGAAAATAATACAATGAGTAGTAAAACGAATTACTTTTTCCTGGGAGTAGTTAAGTGTTATGCTTAATACATTGCTTTTTTTTTTTTTAAATAATGACCCCAACACTGAAATGAATATTTCATTTACCGGTTTACAAGAAAACACAAAGTGCACTGCAAAGGTCAGGAGTCAGTTAAATCAATTCAAACATTAATAAAATTCGGAACATTGGAACATACATAAATTTGAAATTTTGACTAAATGTAATGTGGAATAGCAGAAATCTCTACGCTCAGTCTATCACTTTTGACATTAACATTCAGATAGATTTTTTTAAGGGATACAGGACTCCATGTACTGAGCTTAGGCATTGTAAACCTCTTACACACTAAGGTAATTCTATGCTACTGTCTAGAATGTAAAAATACAAAGAACTCGGAAAAGATACATTTGTTTGAGTGAATCATTTCAAGGTTGTTATCCTAAGAAATTACAGCATCTACAGAATCAGTAATTGGAAATACTTTGTCATCAGTATGGCAGCACGCTGCTATGAGTCATTACTCTACAACCGCAGTACTCTCTATTTTCATTGGTGCCATCATATTTTGGCCCCTCGCCCTGAGAGACTGCAGCATCCTTTGCTCAAAATGGCATAATTACAGCTGTTGCCATAATAAACTAAGATTTGGTTGTCAGCCCCAATATCCCTACATGAAAGTCGTGAAAACTGTTATGTCATCATATTTTTTCAGCAGTAATTACAGCATTAATCAGGCATGATACCGTGTCATTTTCAAGCCTCTTTTTAGCAAAACAAAGAAATCTTAAATTGACATAAACAAGATTTCAATGAATAATCGGGAAATGTGCGCCAGCTGTAAATTGATGCCAGAATAATGTTAATTGTGACACTGTCAAATAAATTAGGGGACTGGGTTTTGTTTTTTGTTTTCTCCCCGGGCTTGTTCTGCAAAGCTCTTAATTTTGTTGTTATCCAGTGCCATCATTGTTTTGGGGTTGTAACAAATGCTTCAAAGGAATAGATGGGACATTTCAGTGTTACTTCAAAGCACTGAATCCAGTTAAAGGCATAAAAGCCAGAGCTGCTGTAACCATGTATTTTACATATAATGCACTACAAACAAGCCAAAAACAGCGAAGAATATTTGCACATTTGTCAAACAATAATCGCCTCATGCATAATTTATTCAATTCCTATTCTGCTTCCTCCACAAACCGCTGTATGCAATAAGTGCAACAAATCACAGAGGCAGAATAGAATTAAGCTATGGGATGCATTGGAGTAAATGCTTCTGCAGCAGGCCTCCTGAACAGCGCCTGATGAAAATGAATTACAATGAAAGACGAATTTAAATGGAGTAATTTAATCACGGCGAGTTTAAGACAAAAGTTTGAGAGGGTTGAAACAAATCAAAACAAAGTAAAGTCTGAAACACAAGCAGATGGACTAGTAATGGGAAGCAGGTTGGGCTGGTTGCTAAGTGACAAGGGCTAAGAAGAGGGTCCATAGTTTTGGCCGCGGTTTTGCAGGAAAAACACTTCTCCTCCCTCGTCTGAGCCACCCTCTTTCCCCATAGTGCTGTGGTTATGACGCTGGCGGGGCAGGACAGAAGGCAGGCCTGGCCAAATAAGAAACAGACCCCTTTCACCCCAGTATTGCCTATTTCTCCCTGTGGCTTTTTTGTTTTCAAAGAAAAAAAGAACGCTCTCCAAAAATAGATTTGGGGCTCGCGTGCCAATGGGTTTTGAAACCTTTTTTTCCACTCCCTCTAGTCACGCAAGTAGCCTGGCAAGACCTTGAAGAGCGAGCAGGGGGAAAAACAGAATTTGAAATAGACAAGAGGATCATATGGGAGGGGGAGAAAAAAGTCTTTTTGGTGTGTTTGGAGAACAGATCATGGTAAGCTGAGGATGGAGCATCCCTGGAGCCTGGTCTTTTGCTGAGTGAACAAGGAGCAGAGACTTCCGTGCAAGATCCAGGTATGAGGGGTTTATGGGTAATCCAAGCATGAGCAGAGAGACGTCTCTCTGCTCTGGCCTCATTTTAACTGGAAGGAAGCCTCGGCTCCTTCATGGACGAGTTTGATCCTTACCAATGGGCCTACACACAAAGCACTTCACACTCAAATGCAAAGGTCCCCATTCCTTATAAGCCCATATCCTTTACTGCGATTCACTTCACAACTGCCTGTTCTCTGCAGATGGTATTCATCTTTTTATCTGCCACATCATATACTATGTCATCAAGATGAGATCACTGGCTAGTTCGCGTTATATTTGAAAGTCTGCCTGTTTTTTGAGCTTCATTATAGAAAATGCTTTTGAACATAAGACAGCGAGAAGGGCCCACAGCAAAAGCTCTTCTGCAGGAGCCATGCTAAAACCATTATGTCCTCCAGTCGTTATAGTAATTATGCTTTCAAGGCAACATTAGCCCTTTGCTGCTAAAGAGCATGGAGGTTCTTTGGAACATCTGAGTAAGGGTTAAATTTGGCAATAGAAAAAGGTAGGCAAGCTAAAAGAGCTCTGGTCCCCCCAAAATCTGTCATACTGTGGTCCCCATTCTGTGCTTCACTGCCTTTTTTATTGAGCAGCTTCACAGAGGGATTTTTTCTAGCATTCCTCAACACTTAATACCCATCTCTATGTAAGGTCAAGTCTGTATTGAGATCCACTTTTACTTTGCTCTCACTTTAAACGTATCAAGAAAATATGAATTTTTTGTGTAAATCCTTTTTAAGCTTTTCACATCAAAGCAGAAAGTAACTTTCCCATCGACATACATGAGTTTTAATGTCAGAATTTCCAGAATTTCATCATTGTTTTAATTATTTCTTGATGTTTGCCACTTTGCAGAGGACAATGATGCAAAATGAACTGTTTTGCAAGACCTAAATGATTACAGGTGGGTATTTTTAAGATTATTTAAAAATGTGACATTTTGCATTTGTCTTACTCGCCTGCTAATATCTGTTCTGAAAGAAAACATACTGAAAGTGAATAAGTCTTTGTAAGTAAGAAAGTTTTTTTCCCCGGTATTTCTTTAGAGCCACATCATCAATTTTAAAGTGGTGGAAAGAAAGCCAGTGAAATCCAGCGTGACAATGAAATGGCACGCTTTTCAGATAATCATGAAATATAATCATGTTGAGCTCACAGATGTCAGGAAAAATTCAGGTTCTTTGAGTAGAAAAGGATTGACGCAAATAGTGTCACATTTCATGTACTAAGTATTTACTAACAGTAAAGTAACCAGCACCAGCTGATGATTTACACCAGAGGAGGTAGACATAACTGCAACTAAAAAGCCACTGCCAATCAAATATTCTGAACCTTTTCTGAGGTTTTACATAATAAATAGTCTGCAATAAGTTCTTCCATCTAAAAGAAGAAAAAACCTTTCCAGACAGGCATAAGCTGTTTTTTTTTTTCAGAGACATAGACTTTGAAACTTGAATGAGAGAGATAAAAATAAACGAGACTATCAGATGTTTACCCATGGGACACCATCAGAAAAGATAATCACGTCCATATGCGACTTGTGCTATTTTTTTTTTTTACAGTGTTACTTACACAGTACAACTGAAACAAGAAGCTCAAAATCGTTTACATATTTATAACTGTAATTAATGACTACAATTCTAATAAAGCAGCAATATTTTCTTCTTTTATTATGTTGCAAGAGAAGGAAATATCCCATCTATTCAGTGTAACAAAAGGAAAAAAATCCACAGCGCATGAAATTAGTCATTTAGCATGGTCTTTGATCAAAGTGAAGAAGTGACCAATATGAATAATAACATGCTGGCACTCAAGCAACTTTCAAAGGTTGGCTGTTTTCTCTGTGAAGACGCACTGTTGAGCTTACGGCACACATTGAAGGAAAATATAAATCAGATTTTAGAGAGAATTTATGGTAATTGTGAACCTGGTTGTTACTCTGATGTTTTTGTCCCTTGTTGACAATCAGTCATAACAACCTTCATTGCACAGAGTTGGCAAACTTGAGTGGAAAGGATGATGTTAAATGGGCAAAAGGTTTTTGAAAAAATGTACTAATAATTGTCAGATCACAAGTATCACACAGGAAATATTTCTCAGGAGCTCAACAGATGCACATCTGGGTCATCCTGCAGACAGATGTACATTTTTGCACTGGTATTAGGTTGTGGTTTACTTTATCATGCACCTGAGGAGATCTATTATGTTTTTTGTCATTTCCTGATTATCACATGTGTACTGTTGCAAAAGTGGGTGCTCAACATGGCCAAATTTTCAAACAGTGAGGCCAGTGTAAGTAGTCCCTGTGAGCTCTAAACCATACGTTTTTGTTACTCTTGGATCTGTATGACCCAAAAGGGAGCTGATACCATTCATATAGTCATATTAGCTCCGCAGATGTGGCTGTGAACAGACGCCCCACCTTTTGTTAGTGAGCGGTAGCCATCAGACAAAAGTTCTCTTCAAGACAGAGGAGTTAAAACAACTTGCTTCAGACTGGATGACCTGAGGAGCTGCACCAAAGCCCGGTATAATGTAAATAAAGAAAACAGAATTATGGCATGCGTTAGTCATCATAGTTTTTCTTTGTGTTTTGTGGGGTTTTTTTGTTCTGTTTTAATAGACAGTGATCCCAGATGTTGCTAATTTGTCTATGTAGTTGACTAAAGCTTGCCTGATCCCAGGCAGGGGAAATACATACAGTTGGGTCAATGTTGGCATGAATAATCATAACAGACAGAAATATGGGAATATCGTCTGGGTTGACACTCTACGTTTTATACAACTTAAATAAATAAAAGGACACTAAAAGAGCTACCATATTCAGTATCATACAAGCATGACAGCACTGACATCCCTGTAAGAGATTAAGTCAGTGAAGGAAAAAAGGCAGGCTGGCACTGAAGATTGCATGTTAACAGAGAAGTCTCCTGTATATTCACTTTGTGTTGACGGGAAAATGATAGATTTCATTTGGTTTATGCAGAGCCTTTAATTTAAGCTTTGAGTAATGACTTGCCTTTTGCCCTCTCACTCATATCATCTGAGTTCTGTTTTGTATACACTGGCCGCTGATCCAAGGTGCTCGGTTTGGGGCACAGACTTCATCTCATAATCTGAGTCCACTATGACACTCGTGCTGGGCGTGTCACCAGTGTGCTGCCCGTGCACACACGAATTCACCTCTGTGGATGCATTTGTAATTTCTCAGGTTTGGGTTTCAGCTCAATAACCAGTCAAGAGGCAGGCCTTGGTGCGGGCAAACAGCATTAGTCCAGTTTCAGTTCTGTTTCATCAGACAGCAGGAGTGTTGTCCAGCCTCAGGCAGTGTAACAGTTATGCACAGTTATATGAGTTCCCATGACAGGTGTATATATTAAAAAAATAACGCTGACATGCAGTCGTTCTGAATTTAAAGTTTGAAGTAAGAAAAGTTTAGACGACCAATCTGTTTTAATGATTTTAGTTTTTCTGACTGAATATTAATGTTAGAGCTGTATGAAGAGGTTTTATTTGCAATATGAAAACATTCAAGTAATACTAAACCATGATTACAGACATGTAATATATTACATGCTGTTTTTACGTGTATTATATATTCTTGGGAATCGAAAAGTAGAGCAGTTAACTCAAATAGAATAACAGTATGAGATTTCTAAGGTAAAACAAGGTCAACAAAGACAGAAATGGGAGGAAAAAAATAGCTGCGAGTATGTCATACAACTAAGATTAAATCTTTGACTTTTGATCTGAGTTTGGTACATTCATCACATCCACATCAACATGATGAATGACTTTTGAGACCCAAACATGTAGGAGATATCTTAAAAAAACAGAGCACAATTTTTTCATGAAGGCTGTCAGTGGAAATGAAAGAGTCTGTAAAGCCAATATTTCAAATAAGCTGTTATGGTATTGCAATTGAGTTACATCATATATGCCTATCAAGTTTAAAATTACACATAATGGCCATCATTAAATCAAATATTGTTAAAATCTTTTTTTTCTTTCATGTCAATTTTTTTCCCTTTAATATAGCGGCTCTGGGACAGGGGCCTGTTTCACAGTTTTGATAAGTATGAGATTGAAGGTTACAGGGTAGTGCTGGTGATTTCGGATATGTCCACAAAACATCAGTGAAAACCCTCAGGGTAAGACTGCCTCCTTCATATAAATCATTATTGGGAGTTTTTTGCACGCAGTCCCAAATCCAGTTCTAAATACATGTGTATACAGACTGCAGACTTTAATGATTACTTGATTTAGTATCTTTTTCTAACCTGGAAAAAAAACATGTGACTGAGGCAACAATGTGATCACAAGTACTTTATTCAGGCACTTTTTACTGGAAACATTTCTCTGGACAAGCCTAGAATGATATGTATGAACATCAAGAGGAATTTCTTCTCAGTGATACCACGGTATGCACAGTTCGGACAAACACAAAGTCGAGGAGCACTTAACACTGATGAATACAAAACAATACAAACAACAAGGTACTGTAATTTTTATTTAACAGGTAGTGTTCATCTATATTTGGCCAATAGTTTTCAACTAAATAAAACTGACTAATCCTCGCAGTTTCTGATATCTGCCTAATAGATAAATAAAGATACGTTACAATGTTAGATAATCTTACAGTCTAAAAATGGAGATTAGGCAAGGTCATTATCTGGTTACTAATGTAAACAGATACATTTTATTTTCTTGCTCAAAGCACAATTATATTCATGGACACTTCATGTCATAGGCAGCTGTGTAAAAGCATTGAGACATTCTGTGGTGGTGTTTAAACATTCAGAAATGTGTGTCTATATATATACATGTATATATATATATATACACTTTGTTTTTTAACTCCTATTATACCAACTGTAACACTTACTGGCACCAGTTTTAATTCACATACATGTTGTGTATACTGCTGCTGAAAGGAGTTGGGAAAAAATGGTCCAAGTAACACAAAGTGAGTTTGTCAATACATTTACACCAAAGGGAAAAACTAAAAATGACAAAAAATAAAACTGCTGCAAATTTCAGTGTTAGGATAGCACTAACTTTTACATTTCGAGTGTTTGTTTTTAACATTTATCTGAGGAACGTTAGTTATGTAGATAAACAAACAGCTTACATTCTCTGGGAAGATCAGGCTGCAGATAAGGCAAACTATTTTACATTTACCAAGTAGCTGCTCAGTGTTCCCTTATTCGTTTTTCGTGTCACAATGCAAAGAAAAGATAAGCAGTAAGGCTTGTTGTGAGAAATTAAAGCCATGTGCCTGAAAAACAGGATCATTGGATGTCAAGTCCTATTTTGCAGAATGTGATCGGGTGCGTGTTAAGGACTAAGACAACTTTTCAGCATTTCACATTCATTGTTACCTTGGATGGAAGATCAAACACTGAATTGTAAGACAGTCTAGTCACATAATACTCTATTCTAACTGATGTTTCATTTGTTCAAGCAAGGTTGTTTCTTCTTCTATAAATATTTACAATTATCTCTTACAAAAACCCTACTTCATGAAGAATTAATGGTGAGCTTCACTTAAAACCACAAAGTTAAGAATTACAAGAGACGCCACAAACGTACAGTACAAACAAGTATACAGTACATCAGCAAATATACAAATATAAAAATGTATTCTGAGGTTTTTGCACCCCCTTTGACACGTTAATGCCAGATTTTGTCAGAAACCACACATATATAAAAATATAGACAATGCTTTTGTACAAAATATTGACATCGTTTATGAATCTCCATTCAAATGTGCAAATTAACACTGATCAACAAAAGCATATGTTTATTTAATGCACAAATGCAGGCACACGCACACACACACAACCACACACACACAAGGCATAGTCCTTTTTTGGCCTGCTAGTGATGTATTTTTTTTTTCATGAAAAAGCACCACATCTTCAGCTATTTGGACTTTTTGATATAACATTGTGTACTTCTCTTGAGAAAACAGAAGAGAGAATAGCATTGCCTCATTTCAGGTTGCAGCCTCAGTGGTCGTACAGTAGAACAAGATTAGAACAGCAGTGATTCAGCTCAGTTCACCCTTTAAAATTTAAATCCTCAGCTCTGCCTCTTCACTGTGTTCCAAATTATGTTCAGTTGTGCTGATCACGGAGGCAGAGGGGCCCTGTGAGACACTGAAGGGCGTAATCGCAGGGGAACGTGCTGCCAGTGGTGAGAGAGACGGGGAGAAACTTGGAGACATCGCGATTGACGAGATGGATCCCTCAGCGCTGATGGGCGATCTTCGTAAGGAAGCCAGATTTGGGAACGTCCTACCTACGGCAGGCTTTGGATGTACAGTTTTGGCCCCAGGGTGGGCCACAGAGGTTATGAGAGGTGGAGGGTCAATTCTTGACTCTGCTTTTGCTTTGTGATGAAATGACCTGCGAGGATGAGGAGGCGCAGTTTCATCTTTTAAACGTGCTATTTCAGTAAAGACATTAGCTAAAGGTTGAAACTGGGGACACCAGTTTAGCAGGTAGTCCCAGTTATAGCTGCCTCTCAGCTCCTCATCACTGGCCACAATGGCTGTGAGGGAGCCATCTGCGGAGGGCTTTCCGTCCTCAGGGAAAGTGTAGTCTTTAGGGCGGGAGATGCTGAGTCCTCGTCCCACGCCTACATACCCGCACCCTTCGTCCCTGTAGATTGGCACCTGGCCAGCTAACAAAGTACTATTGACGCTGCCCACTTTCTTTCCTTTGAACCAATCAATAGAAGGCTCACAAGACACGTCTGATAGCTGATCAGCATCCTGCTGGATTCCGGAGTCTGGACCTCGGGCAGAGATGTGCTCCTGCATTGACGAGGAGATGCTTGACACTCTGGGATATTCATTAATCATCCTGATCTCATCATCCTCTGCTGCCTCTGCCTCGGCAGAGCCTCGACCACTGGAGTGAGAAGGATCTAGAGATCCGCCACGGGTGTACGGACCCCCACTAGTTCCTCTTTGATCAGTTGCATATCCAGGAAGCGCCTGATGGTAAATCATTTCATTGGCTGCTAGTTTTGTTTCCTCAAACTTGTGCAGCAGGGTCCCTGACATTGGTGTTCGTTCGTGTGTCTTTTTCTCCTTCTTCCGACGTCTTAACTTAACAAAAAATAGTGCCACAGCAATTATTATTAGTATGACTATGATCCCAAGTGAAACTGCAATGACACTGACGAGCAACATGTTCACGTCTCTGGTGAGACCAAAAGATGTATGGGTAACATCTATGGTAACTTTGGCCACTGATATGCGAGACGTCTCCAGAGGGCTGTGAGCGCTCACATCCAGTGTCATTAGACGTAGCTCTCTTTTAGAGCGACTCATGTGTCTACTGTAGCTGTCCGTTTTTAAAGAAATCTCTCCAGTTGATTTATTGACTTCAAAATAAGGCGAGTGGTCTGCTAAGGAGTAGAGTACAACACCATCCACACCCCCGTCCTCATCTCTGGCTTGCACTTTGCCAATGACCTGACCCTTCTTTGCTCCCTCAGGCACTTCAAATAAGAACTCCGAAGAGGTGAAAACAGGATCATATTCATCCTCCCCCGTAACATAAACCTTCACTGTTACAGTAGCAGAATAGTTGCCTGCATCCACAGCGATGACCACAAACTGGAATGAGTTTATCTTCTCAAAGTCAAAGGAAGAGCGGGTCCGTATTTCACCTGAAGTATGATTGATGAAGAAGCCCTCTTTTCCTTCTTTAAAGGAGTCTAACATGTAGTACCTTAGCTGTCCAAAAACCCCTCTGTCATGGTCAATTGCATGCAGCATGGTAACTAAGGCATTCTGGGGTTGGTTTTCCCTGATGCTTGCAGTTACTAGATTGAGGGGAAAGAAAGGCCGGTTATCATTGATGTCCTTCACTTCTATACTGACAGGGGCCAAAGCAAAGTGTCCTTGGCCATCAGTGGCCTGGACAACAATCAAATGGGACAACTGTGTCTCGCTGTTCAGAGGTCTCTGCAGCCTCAAAGCTCCAGTCCACTGGTCTACATGGAAAAGATCTGTCTCATCTCCTGAGCTTATAGAGTACTGGACCTCACTATTTGGAGCAGAATCTGGATCCGTGGCAGATAAATGCAAGATCTCAGTCCCTGCTGCCGTACCCTCACTCAGAATCACACTGTACTCTGTTCGGCTGAATACTGGAGGGTTGTCATTGGCATCTGTAACACTGATAATGATAGGAACGCTGGAGCTACGCTGAGGGATTCCACGATCTGACACCACAACCGTCAGGTTATAACTTGGTACCGCTTCAAAGTCCAGCTTCTCTACCAGGATTAGACTCCCGACTGTCTGGAAGCCCCGCCCCTCCAAGAAGCGCACGCTGCTCTCAATCTGGAAGGCATTACCCGAGTTGCCACTGGCAATAGCAAAATCAAAACCACAGTTATCCCGTAACAGGTCTCCATCCACAGCTTCTAATGTCAGAACAGTTGATCCAGGAAGGCCGTCTTCAGACACAGTGGCTCTGTACTCTGACTGATGGAAGATGGGGGCGTTGTCGTTTATGTCAGACACTTGAACGTGCACAGTGGCAATGGCTGAAAGGGATGGAGTACCCTGGTCTCGTGCCTCAATCACCACCAGAATGGAGGGATTCTCGAAGTCAAACTCAGTCTTTTGTTTAGTAAATAGAGTACCTGCGAAGAAACAGAGAGTACCATCATAAGAAGGCCAACGTAATTTTAGGTCTTTCTTTCACAACCCATCATATTACATATCAGTGCTGGTTAGCTCTTACACAGTAATGAATGACTTAACTAAAAAAGTAAATTACAATTACATTTTGTAAACACTGTGGCAGATTTGGGTACACACTGTTTGAGGGAACATTATTTCAGGCAAATGGAAATGTTTTGAGGACAGGAGAAAGTATAGTTAGTGTAAAGAAAAAAAGTCCTCTTTTATGACGCACTTATTTTTAGATGCTATCTCAAGCAAAACAATCTGAGGCAAATAACATTCGATTTGGTTTTCAATTACTTATAATGAAGAAAATGATTAAATATTTCGCAATACTCGTTGCAAATATGGCCAAACCCCAAATGAGCATCCAAGGAGCGCTTTAGGGAATGGCATTTTTTTAATGAAGTATAATTAAGGGGCTCTTAAACTCTGGTTAGAGTGTAGTTATAAACAACCATAAATGCAGTGCAGACAGTAATCATACCATTGACTGGGTCAATGTAGAAGACACCTTTCGTTGATGACATGACTCTGTAAGTAATTTTCCCATTGTCCCCAGAGTCACGGTCAGTGGCTGTTACGGTGACGACTGCGCTGCCTGCAGGGAGGTGCTCTGATACAGCCACCTGATAAGAAACACATTAAATGTAAATATATTTATCTCCATTACAGATTATTGAAAACCTTAACAAATATTCCGATAATCTAAAATGTAGTGAAATGTGCAGCACCTGATACAAATCCTGGGTAAAGGTGGGGGAATTATCATTCACATCATCCACCAGCACAGTAAGGTTGGCCTCGCTTTGATGTTTAGAGTCAGATGTGCGAACGGTCAGAGTGTACCACGTCCTTTCCTCGTAGTCTAGTGGTCCAGTCAGCGACACTCCTCCTCCATAACAATGAATTCCAAACATGCCTTGGCTGCTTGCATCTAGGTGTAACGTGTAGGAGAGGGCTGGCCCCGAGTCCACATCATTTCCCGTTACCTGGGTGATTATTGTGCCAATGAGAGTATCTATACGTGTGAAGACAAAGAGCAGATATTTAGGTGCAGCTAAAATGAAACACAGAGTGTCTTGGTTTAAAGAAAAAAAAACTTTATGAAGAAATATCCGGTTCTGGAAAGCCTTGAACTAATAGACAGGAAATGAACGGAGGAGGAACTTGGCCATAGCTTGTTTCATCAAAGGGTCAGACTTTTCTCACTGAGCCCTGCTGAGCGAGCTGCCAGGGAGTGTGATGTGAGGCTTTATGATAAGATCACTGGGCTAACTTCCACTGTGAAGCTGACTTACCCTCAGGCACTCGAATCTTCTGAGGCAGGGGAATCATGGGACGGTTGTCATTGAGGTCAATGATGATCACAGTGAGGGTGGCAGAGCCAGCGAGCCGTGGGGTTCCCCGGTCTGTTGCCGTAACAACAAGCCTGGAGCGACAAAATTAATGTCAGCTTTTTAACTTTTAAACTTTCTGAACCCTGTTACACAATTCTTGGTCCCCAAAGCCCACATCGAACAGCCTGTTTTTGTCTGGATGTTTTTCTTTCTTTCTGTGTGTGTGTGTGTGTTTTTCCAATACACAAAAGTGCCTGAAAGTCATTTTAAATATTAATAAAACAATATGTTTAAAAATATTATCTGCAGGGGATACATGATTTTCTCATAACACTGAAAGGCTGTGATGCAAAAAACATGCAAAATCTACTTTTCTCTTTCTATAACAGAAAGAATTTTCTGAGTGGGACTTCAAAATTTGAGTTTGCAGTAGCAATATAAAATCCAAATGAAAGTCAGGTGGAACAGTGCAACTCATTTTTAAATCCTTGGATTTTTCAAAGCAAAATATGAACATAAAATGAGCAAAACTATAAAAACAAGGAAAAGTTGACAAGAATAAGTGTACATTCTAACTGTAACAGAGTCTAAATATGCATGTGGATTAGCTGACAGGAAACTCATGCCAACATGTGGTTACAAACAAACAGAATAAAAGCAGGACTCACTTCGTTTGGGTCCAGATTTCCCTGTCCATTATGGCTGCAGTGGTAACGCTTCCAGTCAGTGGGTCTATCTTAAACAAGCCACTCATGGATGATGACCTGATAGAGTAAGTCACCTGACCATTTTGACCCTGGTCCCGGTCGTCTGCGGCCACCTGAGTGAATTAACACCCCATTTTGGAAACGTAAATATGGAAACATTTGCAGCAGCTGTTTTAGTGTAACTCGAACTAGTGAGCAATATTGGACTTGGAAGTCAATAGTTAATAAAAATGGGCTATATGGTTCTGGCTTCATGGCACAAGTGATTATACAGTAAATTCTTCTGGGACACTGAGATCACATGAAATTGAAAAGTCAATCCTTTGCAGCACTGAAACTATCCAGTTTTCTGATGCTTGACAGTTTTTATTCTACAGCTTCATATTTAAACAGCAGCCAAGCATAATAAACATTTGGGGGAAAAGCTACTGCACCTGGATAATGGGAAAATCGTAGCCTTGCGCCTCCCTAATGTAGGCTACATAGTTCTGGAGTTGGAAGCGTGGCAAGTTGTCATTTACATCCTGAAGGATTAAGTTGACAGCCATGTAGGAGCTAGAGGATGCTGTCTCAGCTTTCACCACAAGGCGGAGTTTTGGGGTTTCCTCAAAGTCCAGTCCTTCAGATTTCTGGACCCATATTTCACCTAAATCACAAAAGTATCAATGACTCACTTTCTACATTTCAAAAATATAGCCTTGTAATGTTTACTGCCATCTTACCAACTGTCGTACTGCCAACACTTACCAGTAATTGTGTTTATTCCAAAGGACTGCAATTTATTGCCACTGAATATACTGTAGGTGATCCCATTTTTAGAGCCATCTGGGTACTGGGCCTGAGCCTGTGTTACTACTGTGCCTAGAAGATGCAAAACACACTATGTTGATACATTTAATTTATACTTCTTATTTCAAATGTATATTTACACTCTTTGAATTACAATGTTAAAGATTTTAAATCACTTCAACCTTTAGCAGCGTTCTCTTGCAGGCTGACATCTCTTGCTGTGCGAGAGAAGCGAATCCCACTGTAGCTCTGCTCCTTTATGTAAATGATAACCACTCCCAGGGAAGATTGTGCTGGGTTCCCTTGGTCCATGGCCTGAACTATCAAAGTCCGCTGAGTTTGGGTCATGGTCTGCAGCTTCTCTGTGGCCTGGATTTCTCCTGTCAGTGAGTTAATGGTGAACCCCCTGACAGGGTTGGCGAAACGATAAAAAACAGAGCCATTAGCTCCAAAGTCTTTGTCCTCTGCTCTCATAGTGGCCAAAACCCGACGATTAGAGACACTACTGGCGGAGACATTCACAATAAGTGGGTCCTGAATGAAGAACGGAGCATTGTCGTTCACATCCTGAATATAGATCGTCACCTGAGCAGTGGAGTTACGTGGGTTTGCAGGGGAAGAATCGGTGGCACACACCTCAAAAGTGTAAGAAGCTGTTCTCTCTCTATCGAGAGGGGATGCTGTGATAATGCGACCTGTGTTTTGGTCTATCATGAACATGCTCTGGGAGCCATGGCTCAGAAAGTACAGCACTTGGCTATTAGGACCATGGTCCAAATCAATGGCTTTCACCTCCAGGACGAGTGACCCAATGGGAACATCTTCCAAAATTTCTGCTGTGTAGCTGCTGCTCTGAAACTGGGGGCTGTGATCATTGATGTCCAGGACTATCACTTCTACAGTGGCAGTGCTGCTAAGTGCAGGGTGACCCTGGTCCTGAGCTATCACCGTTAAACTGTACCCAGGCCTCTTCTCCCGATCAAGGGGCCGTGAGGTGGACAGGACACCTGACTGGCCATCCAGGCGGAAGTCTCCAGATGGATCTCCAGCTGCAAGTAGAGCAATAGCAAATGGCTTGTAAACATCTGAAACTATGTACCGATCATTTAAAACATTAAATCAAAAGAAGTTCTCACCTGTAATTTTGTAGTTTATCCTGCCGTTGTCTCCCGCATCCTGATCAGTGGCTCGAAGGGTGAACAGAGGTAGTGCTTCCAGGTTTTCAGGCACCTCTATGCTGTAGTAAAGACGTCCAAAGACAGGGGCGTTGTCATTAACGTCAGCCACCTTGATCCTCACAGTTGCTTTAGCATAGTTCGGTGGAAGGCCTCCATCTTTTGCAGACACTGCCAGAACATAAAAAAAGCACACTATAATTTTTAGCAGTAATTCATAATTTAAATATTATTATTATTATGTATCAGATCAGGCATTTTTTGTAAGGCTGTAGAACAATCAGATGACAGTACCTGTGACAGTGTAGTATTCCCGAAGCTCCCTGTCCAGAGACTTAGTAATCATAATCACACCTGATACTGGGTTGATGCTGAAACCCTCCTGTGAGATACCGTCGTATGTCACCTGGCCATTGCTTCCTACAGAGAAACAAATATCGTCACAGCATTCTATTAAAAATGGCCTGTAAAAATAAATTAAAAATCAAAGAATGTTGGTGAAGGTCAGAGAGTTCCATCCTATAACTTGTAGATAATAATGAAAAAAAAATGCATTTACAACATGTTTCAAATTCTCTTCTAATAGCCTGTATACTTATTTGTTTGTTTGTCATGGGGCTTGCTGTATAAGCATTTGGCAGCAAGAGCCCTCCCTCAGGCATCTGTGTGCCAGATCGCGTGCTACGAGAAAGCAGCCTGGCAACCTCACCTGTTTACTTCACTAATTGCTTTTGAGGAGAAAGTTTATAATCCTTCTACTTTATGTGCTTCTGACTAAGTCTGGGAGAATGCATGCAAACCCCCCCCCCCCCCCCCCCATGTAGTCCTTATGCAAATAAAAAGAACTGTTAATGTCTCTAATGTGAACACATAGTCAGCACATGATGGCTAAGAAGAATTAAAAGCAGCACAAATATGATATGACAGATCAAATCTCTGCACATTATGAATCAGACCTTGGTCCAGATCAGTGGCAGACACTGTCAGCACACTGGTTCCTGGAGGTTGGTTCTCCGGGATCTCTACTTCATACTGGCTCTGCTCAAACCAAGGCACCTCATCATTAACATCGATCACATGCACACACAGCAGCTGGATGGACGAGTGCTGGGGTATCCCGTGATCCTCAGCGATTACTGTGAGGTTAAAGATGTCCTGCTCCTCGCGGTCCAGAGGTTTGAAAATAGACAGAGAGCCTGTAGGGAGATGAATGAAGGGTGAAATATGAGGAGAGATTTCCTCTACGTGGGTACTTTATTATAGCCTGGTTAAAAGAGACAGTTAGACAATTACGGTATGAAAGCATGTCATCAAAGGCAATAAAAAACACTGCTTGCCATGTTTGTGTTTGTACTCAAGTTATTTAAAAATCAAGTGTGAAAACTTGCCGTGTGAGGGCCAAATCAGTGCTAATCTCCTCCACACACACACAGCTCTGCCTACCTGACTGCTACCACCACCACTGCTGTAACAGCCCAAACGGTCTGGCCACAGTTTACGAGATTTTCCACTGTTGAATGCCGCAGCCATCGAGAAAGAAGCAGTAAACACACACTCTAGACACGCAACGGCCAGGCCTGCCGTGCTCCGTATGAATTAGAGGCACCCTAGCCTTTTCATTATCCTGCCCTAAGAGGGTAGAACTTGCAATGATTTAATTTCAATTTCATGCTTTAAAATCAAATGCAACTGTTAAAGAAAGAGAGGGCCAAGACTGTTTTCCTTTCAACTTTTTTTGTGTGTGTTTGTTTTTCACTTTGTGCCTTTCTAGGATTGAGATAACTTGCCTCTAAG